>NC_139989.1:73178125-73498125 GCF_964263955.1 Coregonus lavaretus
CACACACAGACACACTGAACACACACACACACATACACTCACACACTGGACACATACACACACACACACTGAACACACACACACACTGGACACACACACAGAGAAACTTACCCTGGACACAAACACACACACAGGACACAAATACACACAATAGACACACAAACACACACAATAGACACACTAGATATACACAAACACATTGGACACACACACTAGACACACACACACACTAGACACACACACACACACACGCACACACTAGAAACACACACACACTAGACACACACACTGGACACACACACACACTGGACACACACACACACACTGGACAGACACACACACTGGACACACACACACACACACACACTCGACACACACACACACAAGTTACACACACTGGACACACACACTGGACAAGCATTCTTACCACCGCTTGGACAAAGTTATATAATGACTGTGTGTGTGTGTGTGTGTGTGTGTGTGTGTGTGTGTGTGTGTGTGTGTGTGTGTCCAGTGTGTGTGTGTGAGAGTTCAGGTGTATCCCTCAATGACTGTCTGTTCTTCTGCTTACCGCTACAGTGTGGAACATGGTGGAGAGAACACAATGAAACCTGGACTTAGAAAATGTGAGTGTTGACTGCTGTGAAGAATATGACTAAGAATAAGTCTTAATTCAAGTGAAGTCAAAGTCAAAGACCACCATCATTACTTACTTGGTCATATTAAATATCAGCTGTAGTTCTACAGAAGCACAAATCAGGGACACCAAAGTTTACAAAGAGTTGCTTTGACAATGTGTGTGTCTGTGTATGGCGTGTTCGTGTGACTTTAGAAATGTGTGTGTTCAGGGTGTGTGTGTGTGTGTGTGTGTGTGTGTGTGTGTGTGTGTGTAATTAATGGGAATAAGTGTGTTTTATATTACCATACAGTATAACATATGATCATTGAACAAATCTCAAGTTACCTTAACTTCTCCTTTTGATACCTAGAAACATCTACATTAAATGAATTAGTGAAAAGTGAGTTAACATTCTAATGTGAATGATGATGATTTCTAATATTGTGTCTGGTTTCATCCATCAGATGTCTGTGATCTCACACTGGACCCAAACACAGTAAACAGATTCCTCTCTCTGTCTGAGGAGAACAGAAAGGTGACATGGAGGAGAGAGGAGCAGCCGTATCCTGATCACCCAGAGAGATTTGAGGACTGGGAACAGGTGCTGTGTAGAGAGGGTCTGACTGGGCGCTGTTACTGGGAGGTAGAGTGGAGTGGAGGAGGGGCTGGTATAGGAGTGGCATATAAAGGAATCAGCAGGAGAGGAGGGGGTTATGACTGTAGGATTGGATGTAATGACAAGTCCTGGAGTCTGTTCTGCTCTGGCAACAGTTACTCTGCCTGTCACAATAGGAAGTTCACTACCATAGACGTCCCCTCCTCCGGCTCCCACAGAGTAGGAGTGTATCTGGACTGGCCAGCCGGCACTCTGTCCTTCTACAGAGTCTCCTCTGACACACTGACCCACCTGAACACATTCCACTCCACATTCACTGAGCCCCTCTATCCAGGGTTTGGGGTTAATCATGTTGACTCCTCAGTGTCCCTGTAAATAATAACCATGGTAACACTGACACACACACACACACACACTGTACACACACACTGGACACAAACAAACACACACACACACACACACACACACACTGTACACACACACACACTGTACACACACAGTGGACACACACACACACACTGGACACACACACACACTGGACACACACACACACTAGACACACACACACACACACTGGACACACTCACACTGGACACACACACACACTGGACACACACACACACACACACACAAACACATACACATACACACACGCACACACTGAACACACACACTGGACACACACACACTGTACACACACACACACTGGACATACACACACACTGGACACACACACTGGACACACACACACACTAGACACACACACACACACTGGACACACTCACACTGGACACACACAAACACTGGACACACACACACATACATACACACACACACACACACACACACACACATACACACACTGAACACACACACTGAACACACACACTGGGGGGACACACACACACTGGACACACACACACACTGGACACACACACACACTAGACACACACACACACACACTGGACACACACACAATGGACACACTCACACTGGACACACACACACACTGGACACACACACACACACACACACACACCAGACACACACACAAACACATACACACACACACACACACACACACACACTGAACACACACACTGGACACACACACACTGTACACACACACACACACACTGAACACACACACACTGGACACACACACACACTGGACACACACACACACTGGACACACACACACACTGGACACACAAACACACACACACACACTGGACAAACACACACACACACACACACACACACACACACACTGGACACACACACACACTGGACACACACACACACACACACACACTGGACAAACACACACACACACACACACACACTGGACAAACACACACACTGGACACACACACACTGAATAACACTCACCCTGCCATTTCTACCTGTCCTGATCTAGTGTTTCACCCCTGACCTCCTCACACCGTCTCACTGTCCATGTCTGCTTTTAGCTCCCACCTCTACTTCACTGTGTTATAATGGACCTTATGCTTGTTATGTCACCTCTGGAACCAGTTATCAAACATACTGACCTTTCTGACCCTATCCCATGGCCCTGCTTTCTACAACTGAACATTTAAATTCCTCTATGAGTTTTGTTTCGTGTCCATTTACTTATCTATGTTTTTGTTGTATATTGGGGTTGTGCTGCAGAGCATCATGGGGGTTTGTATGTGTTGAGATGATCACGTTCCAGATAAATGGTTGAACTGATTCCTGTCTCCTGTCTCATCATTATTGAATTGTTATACAGACGTGGTTATGAAACCCACGAGACATAACAACAGATTGGTGATGAGTAAGTCTGAATCTACAGGAACTATTCTGTCTGGAAGAAGTGGGTTTTTACAACTGTTTAAAACTGTTATTTTCTGTGGTCCAGTCTAGGCTAATGTTAGCACAGTGTATTGATAGCAGAGGCAGGTGCATAGTCTAGCTAGCTAAGAAAGAGAGTTAACATCGTCATGGACGGCAGAAAAGGACTGGAGACGGACGTCGGAGCGGGAAAACCAAATGATTAAAAGGGAGGAATATACAGTGATTAAAGGAAAGGACATTTATTCAACTGTGAAGACAAACCTTTTATTTAAAACTGCTAAATGAGCGAAATTAGGAGGAAACGTCAGTGAGTGAAGTGAATGAAGATCATTCTGGGGGGGGGGGGGGGGGGGCAGTGCCCCTGTGACAACAAGCTTGGACTCCCTTGTGGCCCCTCTAAATGCATTAATAATATAATAATAATAATGTCGTTCAAGCAAGAAGAAGGAAATAAAGAGAGGTGAGCAACATGTTGAATATGTTGTATTTGTAACATCGTTAACTATTAAATGCATTGCAGAAGTGTAACGTTAGATCAGCTAAAGTTAACCTGTCCGTTTGTTACTTTCTTTGTGAATTAATGAACGAATGGGCTTGAATCCTGGGCTATGTATTCGTTTGCATTGTTTTTGGTTTAGTTTTGTAGCTAATTCTAACAGTCAGGCATCGAAAATGTATGGCAATATGAAAAAGGGTATAATATTTGATCAAAAACGCATGTTGCTGAGTGCTTTTACTTAAACCACACTCAGTAAACTCATTGTACCGTTAAAAGGTTAGACATGAAAGCTAGCTACCTAGCGAGTATCGTATCTGAAGATTATGCCTTTGTTAAATGTTTTTCATGACGAAATGGAATGTTGGTTGTTAGTATAATGTAACATATAATAGACAGGAAGTGTATTGTAGACTGGCCAGCAGAGGGAGCCATCTTGTTGCATTGGTTATAAATAGGGGTACACGAAGAAGATAGGTCAGAGCAGACATCAGAATTGGACGACACTACTGCTCTCCGGGTGTCATGTCACCTGTTACTCATGCTGAAGCTTATGATCTGAATAAACCTTATGATCGACGTTCAGTATGAGCAGACTCCTTGATTGACGGTAACACCTACGAATAACATACACTACATAATGGAGGCTCCGCTGAGATATTGATTGCATCGTTATTGGTCCCTTTCCTGGATTCGTGAGTTGACTATTGTTCAAGCCGGCGAAAGGTGAGATTATTCACAAACTTTGGACACCAGTCATTTCGTTGATTGGGGAGAGGGCTTTGACGGTGCACAGTTAAAAGTACTTGGGTCGTTATTGAGGTATGGTGTTGCTGTTAACTGGGAGTCTGAACGAAAATATTCTAAATTTGGTTGATGTGTAAACGCTGTTTACAACAATGGATTGTACAAATGGATTGGTAGAGAATATATGTTGGGAGATATCTGCATAATTAGGGCACCGGGAATACGGAAAAGACCTCGAAACGAGGCGACTTGTAATAATAATTATTATTATTATTAAGTGGGCTACAAATCCTGTGTAAAGTGGTAGGCTTTGGCAGGTTGATTTCTTAAGCGGAAATTATGAAGTGAATTGGTGTAGCTATGTTATACTCCTCCTCTGGTCGACGGGAAATTGGTTTGGGGATAACCGCTGGATATGAGATTCATCTTTCAAGGCAGCATAAAGTTAGACGGGGAGCGAATTGGACGATTATTTATTTGGCCACGGTGCAGGATATTGATTTGTGTTGTAGGCCGCTGTTGGCTAGAGGCTGAAGCTAAGGCTGGATTGTTTCAGGCCACGTGGTGCCTCGTTGCTAAGGCTTGATTGTATGGTTCGGGTCACGTGGTACATCGTGGCGAAATGCTAAATGCTAATTTTTGTAAGGCTAAAGTGTGAATTATGCTACAGCATGGTGGCTGAGGTGGATGCTAGTACTATGTGTTTTGTGCCACGGTGTACCTTAGGCTATGCTACAGGCTAATTGTGTTGTGTGCTGCATGCTAACGTATCCTTAGAGATTCCGTTGCGACGGGTGAAAGTCTCTTAAACTTGTTTATGTGTTTGTAAGTCAGGTTGTATGTTTTGTGAGCGCTGTTAAATGTTGTTTGACTATAGGGGACATGGGAAGTTACAGCTGGCTGTTATTCTTTCTGTTTGGGGAGAGAGGAGAGAATCATTCTTTCCTGGGGAAACGTATTTTTGAATGGTTGTGCGCATGCGTTTAATTTTGCGACACTACACTACAGAAAGGGGAGTTTAGGACACGAGATTAGGACACGTTTTGGTTTATGGCACTAAATCTACGACATGCGGTTGACGAAACAAAATGGTGGCGTAAGGTCATATGTTTGTTTGGGGTTTCTTGTTCAGGGGTTTAAGGGCTACCGGAAGAGAGAGGTGAACACGACTCTTTTAAAATCGTTAAAGTAACTGTTATGTGAACGTTAAACTATTTGGCGAGATGTAGTACATTTATAGATCAAATATATGTTGACGGAGTATAATTAATTAAAATAAGACGATTAAAATTAAATGAAATGGTTTGGAGCGATCTATTTAGTAAATATATGGGGATGCGTTTAATTTTAAAATAATATTTGCGCATGCGTGGGATTCTGTAAAACAACACATGGGGGCTGTAGGGAGACGGAGAAACACACAGACAGAGAGATTTTAGCACGAGTATTCTACTTTAAAGATTGGTTGAAGATGAAACTTGCTTTGTAGCTTATTGAATTTATAAATTAGATATATGGTAGCGGATTATAATACATTTAATTAAAGAATTAAATAACGGATTAAAATAAAAATAAAAGGTTTTTGAGCGATTTATTTAATTCTGAGTTTAGTCTTAGAGTGAATAATGTAGAACGAACGAATATTGAATGGTTGGAAATACTCAGTGACTGCATTAACGACTAAAATGTTATGTTGTGTCTCTGTTCTTCTGTCATATGAGAGGAACGCTAAGTGAGAGGAGTGAGGAGATACAGGAAGTGATCACGTCACGTGGCAGAGGATCAAGTCAAAAAGGGTTTGGTACTGATTATGGTTACAAGATCTTTCCCTAACAGGATGTGTGATGTTATGACGATTTTACAGGGGCTTGGCAAAGTCTATTTCAATAAAAGTTACATTTTAGAGGCTATGTGCATCACTGGGCTGGATTGCAGTTCGATTGGAAATCAGGTACTGACATTATTCTTTAAATTTATGATAATTAGGGGTTATAGAGCAAGGGGTTAAAGGCTTTGTTTAGGGGTATTTTAGTCTGAAGATGACTAACTTGCATTTACTGGCAGTTGATGGGTTGTGGTAAGATATACTCAACACTAATTGATAAATTGGTGACATAGGAATAGGAATTGGGGTTAATTATTCAGGATGGTTAATGGATTTGTTTAGGTTATATTAAGAATTACAGGGGGAAGTCTATAACTTAAATAGTCTAGAATAACATAGTTCACAATAAAGGAATATAAAGGGTTGATATAGGGGAACATGGACTAAAATAGTAATTATTTAACTAAGGTAGTGTTAGGAGAGACTAATGGCAGAAGTTAGTACCCCTTTCTCACACATGGATTCAGCAGAAAGACATCATCCAGCAGGGTGATTATGGCATCAGAGATGAAGACGAATATGAGCAGAAACAACGATGAAGATGAATCCAGAAGAAGGAAAGAAAATCGGGATGTCTGGGAACTTAAGGAGAAGAGGATGATGATGATGAGAGGTCATGGGTGGAGGTGACTGTGATCAGAAGGAAGTGACTCTGTGATCAGAAGGTGGCAAGAGAGGAAAGAAGAAATGGATACTAGAGATTTGATCTCTGATGAAAGTTGAAGGTACAAGAGAGGAAAGACGAAATGGAGAAATGGAAGTAACATGACTGGATGAAGACCTCAAGAATTGAAGGAAAAGAATAATACAGTGAGGCTAAAGGAAAGGCCACTGGTAAGAAGATGATATTTCAAGAACAGAACTTAGAAGATAACCGTTTGAAGAATACTGATAGGTCCACAACGAGAAGAAACGGACGAAGAAAACTCTATCAAATACAACTTATAACTGGTGGTGGAGAAGAAGAAAATAAGTGTTGGTTATGAAGAATCAGAGTGAATCAAATCAACAATCACTGTTACAGCTTCAACTGAACAATATCAAAGGCAATTGTACCAACCAAGGGGGGACCAGATGTTCCATATCGACGGTCAGTTTCTGGACAGACACAGAATTGGAGAAGAAGAAACAGAGGAAGATCAACGAGCAAGTGAAGATCACCGGTGCTTCAGGTGAACACTAAATATTCTAGAGTGCCGAGAATATCCGGAATGGGTGCATTGCTGAGAGCCTTGATTAGAGAAGAAGAGAAAATAGCTAACAGTTGAAACAACCGACAATTAGAAGTGATAGTGAATAGGGGAAAACTTATCTGGGTTCAGTCTAAAGAGGTTAAACATATCACTCTGTAAAATAAACTAATTAGATTAGGATAGGGATTTGAGGTAGTAAAACAGTTTAATTACTCTTGGGGAATCAATTGAGCTCTGCTATAGAAGTCAAATAGGAATTAAAAGAGACAATATAACAATGACATTGTGGGAAGAGATGCATGGGGTAAATTGAAGTATTCAATCAGAGGCACAATAGACGACTGACTGTCTGGTAGACTATTTTAAGAAGTAGGGTTTTTGGGGAATCATTTGCTTAAAAGATAATATCATGGGAAGGATGATAATGTATTAGATTGCCTGTTAGACAATCTGTCTGGGAAAAAAGTTAATAGGGGTGACTGTTATTTTGGGTTACATTCTTACACTAAGAGATTTGAGGTTAGGCTAAAAGGTGTTTAGTCGGTTTTGCCAAGTCTGTGTGTAATGAGTCAGAAGCAGGTGGGGAACTTTCCCAATCACATATTCTGAAATTTGGTGGTAAGAGATGTTGTCAATAAGTCAGGGGAAAAGGTTTTAAATGTTATGAGAGAAAATATTAGATTAAAATAAGTTAGGGGTAGGTTAGGTTGAAGGGACTCTGAGACAGTAAGCTAAGTTTCAAAGTTAGTAGTAAGACAGAGAGAGAACAGTGAGGAAGGACATTTTAAAGTTTAGTGGGAAGATATGGTAGGAGTTTAAATCGGTTAGGAGCAGATGCATTGAGAAAGTATGTGTTGCTGAATGATTTGAGGGTGATTGAGTATCTATATTTACAGTTTCCAGTAGGGAGATCAAGGTCATTATAGGTGTATTTTGTTATAATCAGGAGGTTTTAAAGTTTAGAGGTAGAACTGAAAGGGGGAAAAAGTGACACTAGTGGTGATAGATGGAAGTACAAGCAAAGACCATTTTTTTTTCCTTTGGGGAAAACTAGGAGTAACTAAGGACATTAACACTTCAGTCTATTATAACAACAGGGAGAAGCAATTTAACTCTTTCAACATTGATAGGTATTAAAGTCATAAACATATTGCATTTGATTATAAGGGAACCAATACAGCACCAATTTTAGGGGGAAAAATACTTATTAGGGTTTAAGATGGGGACGTTTCTCTCATATGGAGAGATAATTATGGAGAATAAGTATTGTTATCAGGACCAGGAGTAGAAGGAGGTATAGTTTGGAATAGGGTTAGGAGTGACTGTTCACTTATGTTGCGTAATATTATAGAGAAAGGTTAGGGAGAATATATGTGTACTTATTTAGGGCAAGCATTAGAATTTGTTTCGGTTAGGAATTATTGGTTAACGGGCAATGTAATTCATAAAGTAACGCTTATAATGGAAGATTTGAAGTCTGTGGAAGTTTTCACAGTCATTGAGGGAGTTCAGGAGGAGTAGAACTGAATGGACAGTAGTCACTCCAACAGTGAATAATACACATAGGATATGGGAAATTTTGCACTAGAAGTAATTAGGGTTAATACAGCAGCTAAATCAACTACTTTAATGGTAACTTTGGAAGGGATTAATGATACGATGGTAATAGCAAATGTAGGAAGGATGACAACAACTTTTCTGAAATTGAAGGAGGCAGCAAGAGAGACTCAGGGGTTTAGGTTATTACGAATAGGGTTAAAAAAGGAGAGCCGATATTAATAGAAACAATATAGATTAATCTGAAATGGAGAATAGAGATTCGTCATGGAAGCTACAGTATGGGGTCTTTTGATTTTGATGACGGAGGGGGGGGGCATCTGATCAGTGCTGCTCGTTCCTCTGTTGTGAAGATTAGAGATAGATTAACTCATTCTGTAAGAATCAGTGAGGAATCTTGAGGGTCCATGTCTGTTGAGAATTCCATCCCGGGCCTGTTAGACGGTTGCGCAGCCTCTGTCAGGTGTGGATCAGTTTTGAGCTTTGTCATGACTGTGGAATTGGCAACAGTCATTGACAGATAAAATAATGTAGTTGTCAGACCAGTAGGGTTTAAGTGTTCTTGGGTGAAGGGATTACCCTATGAGCATTGGTTAGAGGGAAAGTAAAATCAGGTAATTGCAAACTCTGAAGTATTCAGGTGAAATATTGAGGGCTAAAAGTTGTTTGTTCTAATGAAACATATGAGGTAAGGGGTATGTTTATGGAAAGATCAGATTGGGATGTTAGATGATAACTTTGGATAAGTATGACCTTAAGGGTAGTAATGACAAATAATAGGTTACTTTTTATATATCAGGTAGTAAGAAGAGCAGGACTTTGATGGTTAAAAGATTAGCTTTTGACTGACAATGTGACTATGGGAATTTTAGAGGATAAGGGGAAATTATGATAGAGTATATTCTTACCCTATGGGGATAGGATGTTGTTACAGGTCAACGTTGAAGCTTCCATATGAGGTTTTACCATTATAAGAGGGATAGCATTGGACACAGCTAAATCTAGGGTTAAAAGGGTGACATTACATTTACATTTTAGTCATTTAGCAGACACATGGCGACATGTCATAGTCTTCAAGCCTATCATTGAAGAATAAGTTTAAGGGAGAAGGGGGGACTTCATTCATGGTATGGTGTAACCTTTGGAAAATATCAGGGATGCATTTGGATGCAAAATCAGTTAGGCCAGTAGGGGGCAGTGATGGGGTACATTTTAAGGCACTGTGTAATATGTTACTGACTTTTGAGAAAGTTATGAGATTGAGATAGGTTGGAGAAGTGGTGCCTGGAGGCAACACTCAGATGCCATTGTTGACTGTTCCGGATCTGGACGAAGATGGACGAGGGGATCTAGATGGACTACTGATGGATAAATATCATTTTGGATTATTTGATGATTTGTCAAATTGTTTTTTCAATATTAGTATGATTTTTAGTATGATTTATGAATCAAAGGGGGGGATGGATAATGTGATTCATGCATCATTTATATATCATTTTTAGATTGTTAGTGGATATTGATGTTTAATTTGAAAATGTTGTTTTGCAAAAGATACTGTTTGGTCGGTTATTTTCTTGTCATTCCAGAAGTATTTGGGAGAACATGTGGAGATTGGAATACTCAAACAAAGACAATATGACTGGAGGAGAGGAAACAAGGATGGTGTGGCTGATTCCATCATCAACAAGTCCATTGGAAGAGGACACTACAGGAAGAGGAAGTGTAGTGGACTACATTCCAGTGTCTGCAATGAAATATAGACATGTGTAATACATAATTGTGTCATATTCTTAGGTATTGATTTTAGTAGAATGATGTTAGATGAGGATTGTAGATGCTTTTGTTTATTTCGATGGGGTTAAGGACAGAAGGTTTAAGCAGGGAGAGATTCCCTTTCAGGTCCTATGGGTTGACCAGCCTGAGAGTGGATATTTATGGATAGGATTTTGTTTACATGGGTATTTAATTACATCATAGTTTCAAATGCATTTACATGAGTTATGAGGTTATCTGGAGTACCGACGGTGGTTGCCTGGGGCAGAGGAACGGTGAGAGAATTTTACTGTCTTGATTGATATGGATGGATGGCTGCTGGACAGTTTTTCGCTCTCACACTCCATAGAGATATATTCATAATTCATAGTAATGTGTTCATACTTCATAGAGATTTATTCATAATTCATAGTAATGTGTTCATACTTCATAAACAGTTGTTCATATGTCATAGTAATGTATTCACACTTCATAAACAGGTATTTCATAGAAAGGTATTTACACTCTAGAGGAGAATGTTTTTGGGGTTAAGGTTAAGAATATTCAATGAGATAAATGGTTAATAGTCATAATCTTATTCTGTTTGTTTTCGAGACGTTTATTTCGTCTCGAAAGGGGGGAATATCGTATCTGAAGATTATGCCTTTGTTAAATGTTTTTCATGACGAAATGGAATGTTGGTTGTTAGTATAATGTAACATATAATAGACAGGAAGTGTATTGTAGACTGGCCAGCAGAGGAAGCCATCTTGTTGCATTGGTTATAAATAGGGGTACACGAAGAAGATAGGTCAGAGCAGACATCAGAATTGGACGACACTACTGCTCTCCGGGTGTCATGTCACCTGTTACTCATGCTGAAGCTTATGATCTGAATAAACCTTATGATCGACGTTCAGTATGAGCAGACTCCTTGATTGACGGTAACACCTACGAATAACATACACTACACGAGTCAGTTATTTTCAGTAAATGAATGAATAAGCTTGGTCCCCATTGCTTTTGCTCTATAGTTGTCACCAACATGAAGAGAAAAAAGGACTTCATGTTTCTTCCAAAGAAAAGACAAGGCAGAAAGTCAGACAGAGCCAGAGGGTTCAGGTGTGGAGAGAGCAAGAGAGAGCAGAGAGAGACAGCAGGAAGACCATTGGAGAGACTGAGAGTGATGTCAGCCAATCCCGGGAGGAGCCACCGGTGCAGCCAGTGATGAACATGGACCCAAGAACTCTGATGGGGGACAGGAGGAGGAGCTTCAAGGCGGCCTGGTACCACATCCACCCCTGGCTTCAATATTCAAACAAATCAGACTCTGTGTTTTGTTACGCCTGTCTCAGAGACTGGATTGGATTCAAAATGGGGTTTAAACAACTGGAAGAAGGCAACTTACAAAGACGGGGGGATTTGCAATTCATGCAAGGTCTGAGTGGCACAAACAAGCAATGATTACGTGGAGAATCTATCAGAAAGCTGTAAAAAGTAATGCAACACTGGTAAATGCCCTAAACAAGGAACACAACAAACAGGTTCAAGAAAATGGGGACTATATTAAAACAATAGGAGAAGTACTACTACTTACAGCCACACAAAACATTGCACAAAGAGGACACGATGAGTCTGCAGAGTCTGATAATAAAGGGAACTTCATGGCAATCCTAGAAACAATAGCTAAGCATGACACAACTGTGGAAAAAAGGTTGACTTCCATTCATAATGCAAAATACACAAGCAAAGGGATTCAGAATGAGGTTCTGAGTTGTTTGGCAGACATGGTTCCAACAGAGATGATAGAAGAAGTGGAAGACAGTGAGGTCTTCAGCATAATGGCAGACGGAAAACAAAAGATGTTAAAACAAAAGGATCAGATATCTCCAGTACTCAGGTACTATTTCAGTGGAGCTGTCCATGAGAGCTGTCTCCACTTTGAATCGGCTGATCCACTAGATGCAGCAGGGCTTACTGACTAAATCATACACATATTAGAAAGTCATGGTCTTGAATACAAAACCAACCTAGTAGGCCAAGCATATGACGGTGCTTCAGTTATGAGTGGCAAGCATTCAGGCGTCCAGGCAACGCATTAAAGAACAAGCAAAGCCTTTTACCTCCACTGCAGTGCACACTGTCTAAACTTAGTTTTAGTGGATACAGTCAAAGCTGTCCCTGAGGTAGGACAGTTATTCTCCTTACTAGAAAGACTGTATGTCTTCACATCTGGGTCATATGTGCATCAAAAATGGCTTAGCGTACAAAGAGAGATGTACCCAGGTGCACCTAGAGAGCTTCAGAGACTAAGTGACACTCGCTGGGCATGTCGATATATGGCTCTACATACTATTATGGATAGATTGCCTGCCGTTAAGCGAGTCCTGCAAGACATAGTCCAAGAACACAACGGTGACAGATCTGTTGAGGCGCGAGGTCTGCTTGCACAGATAGATTTACAATTAATTGTGTTCCTTGTTACACTGCATAACATTTTTGGAGAAGCAACATTTCTATCAGATATGCTACAGTCTTCATCACTTGACCTGTCAAAGGCTGTTGATTTAGTTGAAGCCTTAGTTCAAACTTTGAATGACTACAGGGACGAGTCATTTTCTGATGACCTATGGAATGAAGTGTTGAACACAGCTGAGCAATGTGATACTGCAATACAGCCCCCTGCAAAACCACCAAAAAAGCTAAGCTCTCAATTTAATGGAGACTGTCTACTCAGTACAGTAGGTCAGAGGTCAGATTCAGAAATAGATAAAGACAGTTTTCCTACAACCTTTTTCTACCCTGTCTTAGATCAGATGCTCAATGAGCTCAACAGATGATTCTCTAGCAGAAACTGTGACATAATGAATGGCATCCAAACTCTAAACCCCAAAAGTGATGCATTTCTCAAAGAGAAGTCCCTGTTTCCATTTACTAGAATGTATGAATCAAATATTGAGGACTTGGGGCATGAACTACATCAGTTCAGAAGAATTTGACAAAGGAAAATCCAGAGTGGCATGCAGAGACCCTCCAGTGTAGTAGAGATAGCATTATTCATTCAGCCTTATAAATACATTTTCTTTCAGCTCTTTAAACTGTGTAAAATATCTGTTTCAATCCCTGTTATTACTGCTTCTTGTGAACAGAGTTTTTCTGCTCTAAAGCTGGTGAAAACGTATCTTAGGTCCAAAATGTCAGATGAGAGATTAGGCAATTTAGGTGTATTAAGTATTGAGTCAAGAAGAGCAAAGGCCTTGAATCTAGATGAATTCTTTTTGCAAGAAACCACAAAAACCATAGAATACAGTTTATGTAACTGATACTGAATATGTAATGCAAATGTAAAAATTTTAATATAAATGCAAATAATAAATAGTTGAATGATTATAAACATGGTCATTTGTCAGGATATGTTATTGTTAGTCATCAGGGATCCTATGGGAGGAGAAGAGACACAGTCTGGTCAAGTCAATATGACAGCCGTGAGTTGGGGAGGAGTGAGCAATTTGGGCAGAGGTCAGGTTAGATGAAGTGAGGAAGAACATATATCACTAATCTTCTGGATAGCAACAGAGGTGTATTGGCTGTTCAGAAGTGGAAGGAGGGGCTCAGCATAGGAGGAAGGGTTAAATACCAGTGCTTGTGTGAATATGTTCTTTGTCTTATGCAGCTGTATGATCCAATGGGTGAATAAACTTGGTTTGAGCTTTACTAAACGTCCCTGAGTTTTACTAGGTTCATTTAGAACCTAACACGCTTAAGGTGTTGACTTGACAGTTGATGGACCCAGGTTCAAAACCTGTTTGGGGCTACCCCCTGAATTCACTACAATATATTTGTTTGCCTACGGGCAGGGAGACCCGGGCTTGAGACGAAAGGGGCATTACACCGTTGCTGTTTGCAAAAAAACACTACATTGGTGGAAGCAGTGGAATGGTGCCTTGGGAGAGGTGTGCACATTTCATGGGCGGGATCTGTACCCAGGTGTCCCATGGGAAAACCAGTGTCTTGACCATTAGACCAAGAGGTAATGCCCTCTTGACCTGAGGGTGACACTGATTTTGAAGTTGAAGGCAGGACTACCTCATTACCAGATCATGAGACAGACTCGTGTTTTCTACACACATGGGATAGTGTAAAAGGAACTTTGCCTAGGAAGCCCATGCTAGAAGTGTTAGGAGGTGGAAGTTAGAGAATTAGTCCAGTAACTGAAAGGTCACTGGTTTGAGTCCTGAGCCAGACAACAAAACGTGGGATTTGATCTGAACTGGCAGATCTGTGACCAACCCCCTTCAGAAAGACAAATTCCCTTTGTTCCCTGTAACATGGACTAATAAAGTTGTACTGTACTGTCCTGTGCTGCACTTTATTGAACAGAACCTGAGAGTCCAGCATGTCAGGGGATGGGGTGGGGGGTGGGGGGTGAGAGCAGCAGTGGGGGGTGGGTAGCTAGTCCTTGATTGGCTGTAGACCTGGGAGCCACAACTGCCAAGAGAAATTCAATCTACCCTTTTTATCAGCCAAGCCAACATACTGTTTTACACACCATTTTTGTGGACTGCTAATGTTTATATTTAAAATCAACACTGAGCATTTCATGTTATAATCTGTTATTTATCAAATCTGATATTGAAACCATATACAATATGCACTAGAAATGGTTGTAATGAAAACCTGAGACACTCCTATAGACCGATGGAATTATGAGGAGGGGGAAATTATGTATTTCTGAAAGATATCAAGTAATTTAGGATTTGAAGTCAATTCTTGCGTGGGAAACTGCAGTCTGGTTTGTTTGTCTGAGTGAACAGAGCAGTTGGGGGAGGGGAATACACATACAATGTTTCAATCTCCAACTGTCTTGTTTCACAGACTCCTGTGAGAGAGAATATAGTAGACGGTTGCTGTCAAAAAGTGATTGGTGAGTTTTCCTGTGTCCTGTGTTTATGACCTTTTAAGGACATCCTGTCCGGATGTTCTCTTCACTATTTAGGGTGTGCTTATGTAACTTGATAGTGCAGCTGTTTCTTTGAAGTAAAGCACATTGATGGGGAATATATTATATATTATGCTGTGAGAGAAAGAGCACATATTTACCTGATTTGTTAAATATTAATAGTTAACAATGAATATGATTAACAATAGTAGAGACATTTCTTAACTACCAATGCTGTGCTTTTGGTAAGGATAGTTCCCTCCAGCTCCCTGCAGCTGGTCTGGGCGTGTAGTCAAGGACATGGGATAGAGATCAACTGGAGGAACAGGTAGACCTGGATTGTTTCAATTTCTCGTTGCTTCCACACAGCCACAAGAAGAAAACATGGTGGCTCCTGATCTGCCAGGGAGGGGCGTGCTTGGATGAAAAGCAGAGATTGTTTTGGACAATTTGCAGAACTTATGAAGAGCTATACAAATCCTGTTGACTCTGTATTAACTTCTGCCTGCAATTGCATAACTAAATATATTTTACATATACTCAGAAGCCGTTGTCTGTGTCATTTTCTAAAGTTTAAAGTTTGTTTAAGAATAAGAGAATATCAGCACTGTGCAACGAACCCTCTACAACATGTTTGAAATAAAAAGTAATGGCCTGGTGATTGATGTGTCGTGTACTGACCTAGTTGAACTTAAAGTTTGAACTGTTTGAAAAATGTGAAACAGTTGGGAATTTTTTGTAGTAAAGTTATGGAGCTGCTGTGTAGTGAGCTTGTGACCCCTTGTAGAATGAAAAAGTAATTTCTGGGTAGGTCTGTCTGAGTATAAGTAAGTGTTAGACTTGTCCTGTGAACACTACCAGCGACAAGAAACCTCAAGAGAGATCAACCACAGAAAACTCCAGAAAACACGTCTCCTAGACCAATTCTAGGTGTGTTGTGTCCTTCATGTCTGGGCCACAATGACAAAACCATCGATGCCATTCTTTGTGATGCACATGATTGTTTTAATGGTGGGATTGATATGAGTGGAGGCCAACCGGGCGATTCAACAGTGAAGATTTTCACACACAGCTGTCTCAACAACCTTTTTCAGCCAAAAACCGGGAGTTTTTCTCCTGCGTTTCTCATGAGGGAATGGCTTAAGAGAAGACTTGCTCTATGTCAGATCTAAAAGGCCCTGAATGGAACATCCCTGCCTGGGTAGGCACTGGAAGAGGAAGTCTGTGGGCCAGATGATTTGAAAGTCATACGAATCTCTTCAGTAGCGTAGAGTCCAGACTCCAAAGTGACAATTTTAGGTTGTTCTGAATTCAATAGCGCAAATGCCACCAAATCTGTTAGTTCGTATGTATTTTCAAACGCTTGCACAGAGGTCAACTATTTTGTTGCCTGTCTTTAGCTTCAAGTGGCGAGATTGTTTTAAGGTGCTTGATATGATGAAACAAGTGCAACAGTTTTTCCACCATCGTGAACATTTACGAAGATGGTCCCTTCTGTCCTCAAGACAAAACTTGGGCTTATCGGCAAGAAGGTTGATCTATCATGGAAAATAAAACATGTGAAACATTGAAGGCCATGGAGAGCCTGCGTGGAAGAGGCAACGTCTGAGTCCCTCACAGCTTGAAGACGGGGATTTGGAGACTGATGGGGGTGTCGCGTTACAAAAGGCCCCTGAAAAGGAGAAAAATTATGATTATTATAATAATTATACATTTAAACATGTATTGTTTAGTAAGGTGCAGTATTGTGTAATAATACAGTTTATGATCCATATAAAGGTTTAGTAGTAAACATTAGTGTCATAGTTTAATATTCAATATTGTTTAGTGAACTTTAATCACTGGAATATAAATGCTTCCATTTCTGTAGCAACATTTCAGAAGAAAATAAAAGGTTTGAAAGAAAATTGTATTTACCTTCAATGAATTACAGCTCTCTCTCTCTTTCTCCGTCCCTCCCCTCTCTCTCTCTCTCTCTCTCTCTCTCTCTCTCTCTCTCTCTCTCTCTCTCTCTCTCTCTCTCTCTCTCTCTCTCTCTCTCTCTCGCTCTCTCTCTACACAAGAGCCACTGGTTCTTTGGGTTGTGTGTGTGTGTGTGTGTGTGAGCGTGTGTGGTGTTTCTTTAAAACAACTGTTTTGTAAACCTGTTTACCCTTTTAGAAAGAGTTCTCAGCTATCCATATTTTAATGGTCAACAGTTTGCTCATCTAGGGGGTCCCTTACACACAAGGGAACTGTATGTACACATGTGGTCCCCCATGTGTCTTTTAAACTACTTTTTTAAACCTGTTTAACCTTTAACCTTTTAAAAATAGCTCTCAGGGGGGGCGTCCGGGAATGTCCGGGAGGCGTCCGAGGATGGAATGTCCAGTGGATGTCTCAGTCAATTAAAAACTAAAAAGGTAATTGTATTCTTTAAGATGTCCCGTTTTACTGCTGACCTAAACAGATCCATTTGACCCCATAAAAGAGCGTCCGTGGGATGTCTCAGTCAACCAAGAAAAAAGACCCAGAAGACCAGAAGGCCTGAAGACAAACATCTTAAAGAGACTCCTTGAATCATTTATTCCTCATGGAGCATTTTGAAGGTGAGTTGAATTTTCAATATGATGAAGGCTTTTATATCTAACTATGCCTATATATATATATATATATATATATATATATATATATATATATATATATATATATATATTATTTATGTTGTATATTATAAATGAATGTTTTTAATAACGTATTGTATAAATTGATATAGTATATAATGAATGAGATGTTGTGTTATTGATTTTTTTAAACGAGAATGGACTCTACCTACATATGTATATATCCTACTGTTTATACTAAACAAATGTCAATTTTATGTGACATGTCTCAATGTGTCTCAGAACCCATGAAATTGCATGCCAAGGCAAGGCTCTAATGAAGAGTGGACCACTGGCTCCACCTAGTGGATGTTCAGTTACATCACAGTTATAGAAAAATAATAACCTAGCGACTTGCTTATGTATGTGTGTGTGTTTATGTGTGTGTGTGTGTGTGTGTGGACTGTATCTAGAACGTTAGTATACTATTCTATATCTCTCAATGTATAACAAGGTTTTTTTCAAATATTTAACAGTGTTTTAATATTTGTTTTTTGCAGACATTTTAAGACTGAATGACATACAATTTTCAGGTAATTAATATTATTACTATATTGTATTTTATGTAAAATAAGTAAAAAATGTATATTGTAATATAATGTAAATTCTACAGGTTACCCTACATTTATGCAGGAGGTACCCAAAGTAATTGATGTGGATCAAGAAGCAACACCTCAAACAGAAGTGATTGTTATAGAGGATAACGAGTTTGAGGAACAACAGACAGAAGCTGTATCTTTACTCAGTCACTCGCCATCAAGTATTTTAGACGTGAGTCAACATTTAAATTAGTAATAATCTCTATATAATAACCAATAAACAAAACCCTGCGAGAAGGATGCCTCAGATTCAGAGCAGAGGTCATCAAAGATGCATGCATTGACCCCTTGAGTTGTACAACTATTGCATCGGCATGCATGAAAACTTATCGTAGACACTTTTTACCTCCAGCCTCTATAGCTATTCCATCGCCCTGACAACTACCGTAGACAATACAAGTCATACTCTAATGCTATTCCATCGCCCTGACAACTACCGTAGACAATACAAGTCATACTCTAATGCTATTCCATCGCCCTGACAACTACCGTAGACAATACAAGTCATACTCTAATGTTATTCCATCGCCCTGACAACTACCGTAGACAATACAAGTCAGACTCTAATGCTATTCCATCGCCCTGACAACTACCGTAGACAATACAAGTCATACTCTAATGTTATTCCATCGCCCTGACAACTACCGTAGACAATACAAGTCATACTCTAATGCTATTCCATCGCCCTGACAACTACCGTAGACAATACAAGTCATACTCTAATGCTATTCCATCGCCCTGACAACTACCGTAGACAATACAAGTCAGACTCTAATGCTATTCCATCGCCCTGACAACTACCGTAGACAATACAAGTCATACTCTAATGCTATTCCATCGCCCTGACAACTACCGTAGACAATACAAGTCATACTCTAATGCTATTCCATCGCCCTGACAACTACCGTAGACAATACAAGTCATACTCTAATGCTATTCCATCGCCCTGACAACTACCGTAGACAATACAAGTCATACTCTAATGCTATTCCATCGCCCTGACAACTACCGTAGACAATACAAGTCATACTCTAATGCTATTCCATCTCCCTGACAACTACCGTAGACAATACAAGTCATACTCTAATGCTATTCCATCGCCCTGACAACTACCGTAGACAATACAAGTCATACTCTAATGCTATTCCATCACCCTGACAACTACCGTAGACAATACAAGTCATACTCTAATGCTATTCCATCGCCCTGACAACTACCGTAGACAATACAAGTCATACTCTAATGCTATTCCATCGCCCTGACAACTACCGTAGACAATACAAGTCATACTCTAATGCTATTCCATCGCCCTGACAACTACCGTAGACAATACAAGTCAGACTCTAATGCTATTCCATCGCCCTGACAACCACCGTAGACAATACAAGTCATACTCTAATGCTATTCCATCGCCCTGACAACTACCGTAGACAATATAAGTCAGACTCTAATGCTATTCCATCGCCCTGACAACTACCGTAGACAATACAAGTCATACTCTAATGATATTCCATCGCCCTGACAACTACCGTTGACAATACAAGTCATACTCTAATGATATTCCATCACCCTGACAACTACCGTAGACAATACAAGTCATACTCTAGCGGCTCCATTCAATGGTTGGAGTACTTGTCCCAGGCTAAAAACATCTTTATTCAACATGCTTTGAATAAAGGTGAAAAAAAGATTGGCCCCTACCATGTAGATGAGTACACACAGATTGTTGAGACAGTGTTTGAGTACAACGGTTGTTTCTTCCATGGTTGTAAATCTTGCTTTCTGCCCCAGGCCATGTGTGTCTTAACCCAGAAGACTTTGGGGGAAATGTACCAGGAGTTCCAAGACAAGTGGTCCTCTTTCCAGGCTGCTTATGGGGTGAAAGGGAAGGTGATGTGGGAGTACGAGGGGACAGAACTCACAAGGTCTGATCCTCATGTTCCAGCTTTCCTTTCCACCTTTGACCCCAACCCCTGGAGCCATGCCAGGCCTTGTTTGGGGGTCGTACCAATGCTTTGACCTTACGTTATATAGCTGATGAGGAAATTGGATATATAGATTATACTTCCCTTTATCCTCAAGTAATGAGTTCCTCTTGTTATCATTTGGGACATCCTGAAATTATTCACTGTGACTTTGACTTACCACAAAACTATTTTGCTTTGATAAAAGCAACTGTTTACCCTCCCTGGGGCTTGTTTTTGTCAGTGTTGCTTTACAAAGGACCTCAAGGAAAACTTTTCTTTCCCCTTTGTCACACCTGCAGTGAAAACAACAACCAGGAAAAGCCTTGTGATCATTCAGATCAAGAAAGAGCCCTGACCGGTGTATGGGTCACCGTTTCATTCTCTAAGGCTATAGAGAAGGGGTATCGTGTGGCCAAAATCATTGAAGTGTGGAACTTTCCCAGGAAACCAGAGAAGAAATATGTTAACAACATCTATCATTAAAGATCCCAAAGAATTTATGGGATTGTTTTTTTCAGACCAATTTGACATTTCAAATGTTTTGTTCTTGAATCAAGACATAGCTCTGGTGTAATGTTTTCCCTCTCCTTCAGCCCTAATCACAGGTGTCCCTTGTTTTCCTGATTGGTGGTCGTTGGGGTGTCCCACCTGTCCGACATCCGTTCGTCTGCTGATTGCTGAGGTGGAAGAAGTGGGTTCTACCCCCGAGTAATGGAAACGTGTTTCTAGCAGCTTTTACCACGGCCTATGGGCGACTTGAACTACAGACCCTCATGGAGCACCTGCAGAGTCGGGTTCTTTACCATGACACAGACTCTGGGGTCTATGGAAGCAAACCTGGTGATTGGAACCCCCCTCTTAGCAACTATCTGGGTGGTTTAACGAGTGAACTGGAAGATGGTGACCATATCATAGAGTGGTCATCCTGTGGACCCAAAACGCTATGCTTTTAGGACTAAAAACAATCACGTAGTGTTGAAAGCCAAAGGCGTGACACAAAACTATGAAAATTCCCTGCGTGTAAACTTGGAATCAATCACACGCTTAGTCGAGGGTTTTATAAACGACCGAAATAGTGTTTTAGAAATGTTGAAACTCCTACAAAAAGATTGTTAGGGATTAAAAGGGGTTCCATCTACGTAATGCCCCACTTACTAAAATATTCCGGGTCGTCTATGACAAGAGATGACTTTTACCTGACGGGACCACCTTACCCTTTGGTTACTGACTTTATGTTCCAATCCTTTTACCTGACGGGACCACTTTACCCTTTGGTTACTGACTTTATGTTCCAATCCTTTTACCTGACGGGACCACCTTACCCTTTGGTTACTGACTTTATGTTCCAATCCTTTTACCTGACGGGACCACCTTACCCTTTGGTTACTGACTTTATGTTCCAATCCTTTTACCTGACGGGACCACTTTACCCTTTGGTTACTGACTTTATGTTCCAATCCTTTTACCTGACGGGACCACTTTACCCTTTGGTTACTGACTTTATGTTCCAATCCTTTTACCTGACGGGTCCACCTTACCCTTTGGTTACTGACTTTATGTTCCAATCCTTTTACCTGACGGGACCACCTTACCCTTTGGTTACTGACTTTATGTTCCAATCCTTTTACCTGACGGGACCACCTTACCCTTTGGTTACTGACTTTATGTTCCAATCCTTTTACCTGACGGGACCACCTTACCCTTTGGTTACTGACTTTATGTTCCAATCCTTGTGTCTTAACACTGAAGATACAATGGATGCTGTAGAAGGTTTTGATCCTAGGTTGCAACTACCATTTTCAGCCTTAATCGCACGTCCATCCAATAGCGGTAAAACTTGTTCTGTAAAAAGGATTTTAGAGAATTCTGAACATGTATTATCTCAGAAACCTGACAATATTGTGTGGTGCTATTCATGTTATCAACTTTTGTATGATGAGTTGTTGAAGAAAATAAAAATCTAATTTGTTGAAGGAATACCAGCATCCCTGTCTGATGATGAATTCTTACCTCCTGCTGGTTTTGGATGATATGGTTTTTGCCGGTAGTGAACATCTTGAAATAGCTCAAGCTTTTACTCAATATACTCATCATCAAAACTTGTCAGTGTGTTACTTCGAACAAAATGTGTTTCACCAAGATAAAAATAGCCGTACCGTTAGCTTGAACGCCAATTACTTAGTTACTCGACAAACTACAAATAAACATTCTAGCCGTAAATCCTACTTTATGGAAAGCAATGAGGACGCCACCAAAGCTCTGTTTTCTTATTTCATCGTGAATTTAAAATCGGTTGAACACAGAGTGTGATGGCCAATAAAATGTACTTAGTACCTAAACAAGATTTGGACAGACGTTGTTATGGAAACAGTTATCCTGTATGTGTGTTTTTTTTCCCTCTCCTTCAGCCCTAATCACAGGTGTCCCTTGTTTTCCTGATTGGTGGTCGTTGGGGTGTCCCACCTGTCCGACATCCGTTCGTCTGCTGATTGCTGAGGTGGACCAATCAGTGGACGTTCCTCAGTATTGCCCCGCCTGTTTCTGGTTTTTTACATTACCATATCAAATCCCCTGGTTTTAAAAGCCAGTCAGTTGTGTTTTCTGACAGAGACTCTCTTTCTCTGTGAATATGGCAACTGTGGTGTCTTGGTTTTTGTGTACTCACTCGTGTGCTGTCTAGTCCATATTGGACCTATGTTGTTTGCTGTCTAGTCCATATTGGACCTATGTTGTTTGCTGTCTAGTCCATGTTGGACCTATGTTGTTTGCTGTCTAGTCCATATTGGACCTATGTTGTTTGCTGTCTAGTCCATATTGGACCTATGTTGTTTGCTGTCTAGTCCATATTGGACCTATGTTGTTTGCTGTCTAGTCCATATTGGACCTATGTTGTTTGCTGTCTAGTCCATATTGGACCTATGTTGTTTGCTGTCTAGTCCATATTGGACCTATGTTGTTTGCTGTCTAGTCCATATTGGACCTATGTTGTTTGCTGTCTAGTCCATATTGGACCTATGTTGTTTGTTCCTGGGAAAAGGTGGGTTTATCAGGTGGCCCTTGGGCCTACACTACCCGTAGGACAACCTTGACTAAACACCCTAGTTAGACCTGAGGGGACCACCCACTGTATTTTAATATGGTTAGCAGTAAGCTTAGCGGTTCTTGAGGCAGGCAAGATCAGTTTAGGGGTTTTTGACTTTATTGTTTCATTCCTTGGGTCCAGCTCAGGCCCTTTTCCCCAAACCGTTTACCGTGTGTTTATAATAA
Source organism: Coregonus lavaretus (assembly GCF_964263955.1). Lineage (NCBI taxonomy): Eukaryota > Metazoa > Chordata > Actinopteri > Salmoniformes > Salmonidae > Coregonus > Coregonus lavaretus. The sequence continues at coordinate 73,202,244 of NC_139989.1, forward strand.
ACATTGTGTTTGACCGTAACATTTGTTTTGTCGGTGTATTTTGTTGTAAATATTCTAATTGGCATGAGTTATGTTATGGGACTCTGTTCCATCCACCCTAGACTTTTAAAGCCACGGGGTTCGTAACACTCAGGCAGAAACCGGAATGTTCTATTCTGGCCAGGCCCATCTTTTCAAAGAAAACACCATTTAATTCTATCTCTATTTGAACGAATTAGGTAGTTTTGTTGTGATCAACCAGGAAATCCTAACAATTCAGGTAAATAACGCCACAGTCAGGCAGAAAAGTCGGAATGTTCTATCGTAAAGTGAGTACAATTAGTTTCCCTGGCTGATATTGCTTCTACATAGAAATACTATAAGAGTCAATGAATAGATGACATTCACTGCTATAAACCTGTCTCCAATAAAATCAGCTAGTTTCCACAGACCCACCGCGGACCTTCGCGTGTAAAGGCGTTTTATGGTCTGTTTTGTCAAGGAGCCCAGATGATCCCAATAATGTAGGTAGCCTAGTAACCGATGCCCTCCTCTGGTATGCTCTATTGTGAACTGTCTGGGACTCCTTGTTATTTCTCTGTTTACTACTCAAACATATTTCACTGATAAAGTCTAAAACGAAATTAACTGCAAATATATTAGCGTAACTGGTGTGGTGTCCAAAGCAAACGTTGCTGATAATGCCGTGATGATAAGAAGTCCGCTGACACTGTATTTTGTTTATAAAGGTTTATTATAACAAAGAGTTTCAGCATCAGATTTACAGATACCCGCAGATATCTGAAGAACAGCCGGACCCAATCTGATTTGCTATTCCTATCTCCTTTGTTCAAGACCTGGTATTTATATCCTATGTGACATAGTATGGCGTGATTTTAATACACCAATCCCTGGCTTTTAACATTTCATACCATATCCTCTTTTCCAGGAATTTAGTAATGCTTTCCAGATGTTTCAGCAAGCAGAGCCAAGTTTCCTCCAACACACTTTTTGCAAATGTCAGCACAATCATAGACCCTCAGACACTACATATTTCCCCACTTCGAGACTAATTAAGTCTCGAAAACAAAAAGAATAGGATTATGACAAATATTTTTTTTTGTTCTTGAGTAACTTCAGCAATAAACCAACATTTATGGAGAGTAAACACATGTCTATATAGACACATTTTTGTATGTAGTGTAAATACATTATTATGGAGTGTAAATACATTATTATGGAGTGTAAATACATTATTATGGAGTGTAAATACATTGTTATGGAGTGTAAATACATTATTATGGAGTGTAAATACATTATTATGGAGTGTAAATACATTATTATGGAGTGTAAATACATTATTATGGAGTGTAAATACATTATTATGGAGTGTAAATACATTATTATGGAGTGTAAATACATTGTTATGGAGTGTAAATACATTGTTATGGAGTGTAAATACATTATTATGGAGTGTAAGAGCAAAAAACCTGTCTGGCAGCTTTCATTCCAATATCCATCGGTCAATCAAGACAGGAAAATTCTCTCACGGCCCCTCTGCCCTAGGCGACCACCTAAGTACTCCAGATCAATTCATAAATCTTTATCAATGCATTTTAAGCCATGATGCAATTGAATACACATGAAAACCTCAGTAAACAAAATACAATAAAAATGTCCACATACAGGCTGGTCGACCCATCGGACCCTCCTGTGGATTCTCTCTGTCCCTGCCTAGACCCAATATCCCTAAGCTTCAATGAAATAAACAAAAACATCTGAGGTCCCCACATGTACCCAACAACAGAAAACATAATTCTTCAAAAAATTAATACAGAAAGAATATAACACTGGAATGTAGTCCACTACACTGCAGCTCCTCTACAGTGTCGACTTTCAATGTGACGTCGATGATGGAATCTGAACATCTCCACACCTTCCTTGTTCCACTTCCTCCAGTCCATTCATATTGTCCATGTTTGAGTATTTGAATCCCCTCTACACATTCCCCCATATGCTTCTGGAATAAAAGAAAAGACCAAACAGTATCTTTTGCAAAACAACACATTCAAATTAAAACATTAATATCAACTAAAAATGATATGAATTCCAAAAATGATATGAATTCCATTTCCCCCCTTTGATTCATAAGAAAATACTAAATATCACAATAATATAATTATCCCACAATCAGATATTCAAAATTTCCTACAGTTATTTCAACCCTAGTTTTCATAACATCCGGGCCCCTATAAGGGTTCACTGGTCCTCCAGATGATCTTCACTTGCCCCTGTATCTTCCTCTGAAATTCCTCTGATGTTTCCTCCTGGCCATTACAATCACGGGCAAAGTGACCAACCTGTCGACAATTATAACACACTTCTGAAGATTGCTGGAGGTATGGCTTAAATCTTCCTCCTCTTCCTCTTCCTAAGCCTTCTCGTCCACTTCCTCTCCAATTCTGTGTCTGCCCAGAAACTGGCTGTGGATATGAAACAACTGGTACCGCTATTTGTGGCTGGTACAATTGCAGTTGAACTGGTTCGGTTGAAACTGTGGCAGTGATTGTTGATTTGGTGCACACTGATTCTGCATAACCAAAGCTTGTTTCTTCTCCTTCTTATTCTCCACCAGTTGTATTTGATTGAGTTTTCTGAGAGTTTCTTGGTCCTGTTCTTTCTGGTTGTGTTCCTTTTTCCTGTACAGATCCACTTGATGGGCTATATGATCTATATCTCTTTCTATTTCTTCTGTGCTAATCACTGTAGAATAAAATTATCTTTAACATAAAGCACCTTTAATCTCCAAATCTTCATCGCTGTTTCCATCTTCACTTTCATCAGAGATCAGATCTCTTGTATCCTTCTTCCAACTTCCATCATCCCTTCTTTCCGCTCTGGCCAACCTCTATCTGATCACAGGGTCATATCCACCCATGATCTCTTCTGAATCACTCTGATCATCATCATCATCTTCATCATCATCTTCAAGTTCCATCCTCCTGAACCTCACTCTACCCTTAGTTTCCAGACATCTCATTCTCTTCTTACTTTTGGAGTTTGGATTCATCTTTATGGTCGTTTCTGCTTGTCCTCTCTCTATTATTTAATCACTTTCATCATGTTGATGATGTCAGGGTTAAGAATCCCTTCCACTGGCCATGGTTGTTCAATGTCAGGCCAACGTTTATTCCCTTTTCCAGATAACCTTGCAATACCATTAACTGGAGGATTACTATTCTGTACTACATCAAGAGGAGAATTACTTTTGTAGTTTTGATGTCCTTTTTCCCCATTGTAACGACTCTTTTATATGTTTCCCTCTTTTTTTTATTCTTTTTTAAATTAAAATTAATTAATTAATCAATAAATCAATTAATTAATTAATCAATATATCAATTTATTTTATTTTAACAAATTATTGATTAGTGGTAATCTTACCACATCCGGTCAGGAAAAGTAAAGGAAAGTAGTCAACTTCAGAGCAATTAAAAAAGGAAAGACCTGTAATCCTGCAACACTTCAGCACTCACAAACCAATTGCTTAATAAGCACCCAATTACCTTAATTTTACAGAATAATGTCAGTGCTGGATTTCCAACACAACTCTAATCAAAACAACTCATTCACAAAAACTCTAATGTGCAATTATCAATTACATCAATTCATCAGTCTGTTGCCAAGTTCCTGCGAAATGGTCACAACATGAAATATTCTATGCATACACAATGTATCTATTATATCCTGTAAGGGAGAGTGGGTTTTGTGGATAAGAACAGTACTGGCCTTAATTGGACTGGATCCATCGCAGCACATCCTGTCGTTTGATGTACTGTCAGCACCTTCTCTCTCTCTCTCTCTGTCCTCCTTATCGTCTCTCATATGACAGAAGAACAAAGGAACAGACAACAATTTAGTATTTTATGCATACTTATGTTCACATTCACGCTAAGAAATAAGCAAACAGCTTAACTCAGGAATATTATAAATAGCTCAATAACATTTTATTTTATTTATTTATTTATTTAATTATTATTATTTTTTAATCCGTCAACATATCTCTCATTCATCAACTCAACCGATGTCAACCAAACAGTTCCACAGCCAAGCCAACAGCTAATCCATCAAACAGAACACTCCACTTGTGTTCAAGTCTCTGTCTGCTCCCTCTCTGTCTACGTTTTCTCTAGCAGGAGGTAAGCTTGGCTTCTCATATGGTGTTGAGTAAAGCTTAAACCATGTATTTAGATCGTAGGTAGGTAGTTGTAGTTTGGTATTGTAGGTTGTTTATTTAGGTCGTTATTTAGGTCGTTATTTAGGTCGTTATTGTAGGTTTCCGTAGGTAATTATTGTAGGTAAGTATTGTTTACGGCGGAGCCCGGCGAAGCACAAGGCTAGCTAGCTAGCGGGTAGCTACGGGTAACGTTTATTGGTAATTATCTGTTTAGTGCAACGGTGGAGAGTTGTTTCCAATGTTAATGTGCTAGCTAGCCAACGTTTAATCTTTGCTGCGTTATGAAAGGAACTAGACACGGACATGAATTATCTGCTTAGAGTGTTAACACACTCTTGGTATGCTAGCTAGCTAGCGGGTAGCTACTGGTAACGTTTATTGGTAATTATCTGTTTAGTGCAACGGTGGAGAGTTGTTTCCAATGTTAATGTGCTAGCTAGCCAACGTTTAATTTTTTGCTGCGTTATGAAAGAAACTAGACACGGACACAAATTATCTGCTTAGTGTGTTAACACACACTATTGGTGGTTTGTTGTGACCAAGTGTTGTTGCTAAACTGGCATCGTGGGCTGTTATGGGTAGTTACTGTAGGCTGGCATTGTTTTTCGGCGGTGCCGGGGGTAGCACGAAGCTAGCTAGCTAGCCGTTCTTCAAACAAGGTCAACACAGTGGCCATTGCTAGCTAGCCAACACGACCAGCTAACTGTACTGTAGTAGCTAAATACAATATATTTGTGCTACATTGCCAACGTTTAATTATTGCTGCGTTATGAAAGGAACTAGACACGGACACGAATTATCTGCTTAGTGTGTTAACACACACTATTGGTGGTTTGTTGTGACCAAGTGTTGGTGCTAAACTGTGTGTTATTGGATGCTAGCATGCTAGTTAGCTATGGTGTCATAGTTAGCTAGCTGAATAAAGTGGGTTGAGTCGATTCCTTTAAACATTGAACCGCTGTGGTTCACAACAATTCTGATTTCCAAAGGTGGAAGTTGGTAGAGTTTTTGTTCGGGTGGTTCAGTGAAACAATTATAGTTTCTGAGGTAAAGTTTTTGGTGAGGGAGGCCCTGCTCTCTACTCTCCCAGATGTTCAGTTCATTTCATTCCGATCTCCTCTGCATTATTGTAGCCATTTGCTACAGCCTGTCAACTATGCCTCTGCCTATCCCTGTTCTCTCCTCTCTGCACAGGCTACACAAACGCCCCACACCGCGTGGCTGCTGCCTCTCTAACCTGGTGGTCCCTGCACGCACCCCACACCTGGAGTTCCAGGTCTCAGGCAGCCTCTGGAACTGCCGTTCTGCTGCCAACAAAGCTGACTTCATCCCAGCCTATGCTAATCTCCAGTCCCTCGACTTCCTGGCGCTGACGGAAACATGGATTACCACTGAAAACACTGCTACTCCTACTGCTCTCTCCTCGTCTGACCATGTGTTCTCGCATACCCCGAGAGCATCTGGTCAGAGGGGTGGTGGCACAGGAATCCTCATCTCTCCCAAGTGGACATTCTCAATTTTTCCCCTAACCCATCTGTCTATCTCCTCATTTGAATTCCATGCTGTCACAGTCACTAGCCCATTTAAGCTTAATATCCTTGTCATCTATCGCCCTCCAGGTTCCCTTGGAGAGTTCATCAATGAGCTTGACGCCTTGATAAGTTCCTTTCCTGAGGATGGCTCACCCCTGACAGTTTTGGGGGATTTCAACCTCCCTATGTCCACATTTGACTCATTTCTCTCTGCCTCCTTCTTTCCACTCCTCTCCTCTTTTGACCTCACCCTCTCACCGTCCCCCCCTACTCACAAGGCAGGCAATACGCTTGACCTCATCTTTACTAGATGCTGCTCTTCTACTAATCTCACTGCAACTCCCCTCCATGTCTCCGACCACTACTTTGTTTCCTTTTCTCTCTCGCTCTCCTCCCACACTACTCACTCTGCCCCTACACAGATGGTAATGCGCCGCCGCGACCTTCGCTCTCTCTCTCCCACTACTCTCTCCTCTTCCATCCTATCATCTCTTCCCTCTGCTCAATCCTTCTCCCTCCAATCTCCTGATTCTGCCTCCTCAACCCTCCTCTCCTCCCTTTCTGCATCCTTTGACTCTCTGTGTCCCCTATCCTCCCGGCTGGCTCGGTCCTCCCTTCCAGCTCCGTGGCTTGAAGACTCACTGCGAGCTCACAGAACAGAGCTCCGGGCAGCGGAGCGGAAATGGAAGAAAACTAAACTCCCTGCCGACCTGGCATCTTTTCACTCCCTCCTCTCTACATTTTCTTCATCTGTTTCTGCTGCTAAGGCCACTTTCTACCACTCTAAATTCCAAGCATCTGCCTCTAACCCTAGGAAGCTCTTTGCCACATTTTCCTCCCTGCTGAATCCCCCCCCCCCCCCCCCCCCCTCTCTCTCTGTGGATGACTTCGTCAACCACTTTGAAAAGAAGGTTGACGACATCCGATCCTCGTTTGTTAAGTCTAATGACACTGCTGGTCCTACTCACACTGCCCTACCCTATGCTTTGACTTCTTTCTCCCCTCTCTCTCCAGATAAAATCCTGCGACTTGTGACTGCAGGCCGCCCAACAACCTGCCCGCTTGACCCCATCCCCTCCTCTCTTCTCCAGACCATCTCCGGTGACCTTCTCCCCTACCTCACCTCGCTGATCAACTCATCCCTGACCGCTGGCCATGTCCCTTCCGTCTTCAAGAGAGCGAGAGTTGCTCCCCTTCTCAAAAAACCAACACTCGATCCCACTGATGTCAACAACTACAGACCAGTATCCCTTCTTTCTTTTCTTTCCAAAACTATTGAGCGTGCCGTCTTTAGCCAACTCTCTTGCTATCTCTCTCAGAATGACCTTCTTGATCCAAACCAGTCAGGTTTCAGGACTGGTCATTCAACTGAGACTGCTCTTCTCTGTGTCACGGAGGCTCTCCGCACTGCTAAAGCTAACTCTCTCTCCTCTGCTCTTGTCCTTCTAGACCTGTCTGCTGCCTTTGATACTGTGAACCATCAGATCCTCCTCTCCACCCTCTCCGAGCTGGGCATCTCCGGCGCGGCTCACTCCTGGATTGCGTCCTACCTGACCGGTCGCTCCTACCAAGTGGCGTGGCGATAAGCTGTCTCCGCACCACGTGCTCTCACCACTGGTGTCCCCCAGGGCTCAGTTCTAGGCCCTCTCCTTTTCTCCCTATACACCAAGTCACTTGGCTCTGTCATATCCTCACATGGCCTCTCCTATCATTGCTACGCTGATGATACACAACTAATCTTCTCCTTTCCCCCTTCTGATAACCAGGTGGCGAATCGCATCTCTGCATGTCTGGCAGACATATCAGTATGGATGACGGATCACCACCTCAAGCTGAACCCTGGCAAGACGGAGCTGCTCTTCCTCCCGGGGAAGGACTGCCCGTTCCATGATCTCGCCATCACGGTTGACAACTCCGTTGTGTCCTCCTCCCAGAGTGCGAAGAGCCTTGGCGTGACCCTGGACAACACCCTGTCGTTCTCCGCTAACATCAAGGCGGTGACCCGCTCCTGCAGGTTCATGCTCTACAACATTCGGAGAGTACGACCCTGCCTTACACAGGAAGCGGCACAGGTCCTAATCCAGGCACTTGTCATCTCCCGTCTGGACTACTGCAACTCGCTGTTGGCTGGCCTCCCTGCCTGTGCCATTAAACCCCTACAACTCATCCAGAATGCCGCAGCCCGTCTGGTGTTCAACCTTCCCAAGGTCTCTCACGTCACCCCCCACCTCCGCACACTCCACTGGCTTCCAGTTGAAGCTCGCATCCGTTACAAGACCATGGTGCTTGCCTATGGAGCAGTGAGGGGAACGGCACCTCTGTACCTTCGGGCTCTGATCAGTCCCTACACCCAAACGAGGGCATTGCGTTCATCCACCTCTGGCCTGCTGGCTCCCCTTCCTCTGCGGAAGCATAGTTCCCGCTCAGCCCAGTCAAAACTGTTCGCTGCTCTGGCACCCCAATGGTGGAACAAGCTCCCTCACGACGCCAGGACAGCGGAGTCACTCACCACCTTCCGGAGACATTTGAAACCCCACCTCTTTAAGGAATACCTGGGATAGGATAAAGTAATCCTTCTACCCCCCCCCCCCCCCCCCCAAAAAAAAATTTGTAAAGTGGTTATCCCACTGGCTATAGGGTGAATGCACCAATTTGTGAGTCACTCTTGATAAGAGCGTCTGCTAAATGACGTAAATGTGCCCTTGAGCAAGGCACTTAACCCTAATTGCTCCTGTAAGTCGCTCTGGATAAGAGCGTCTGCTAAATGACTAAAATGTAATGTAAATGTAACTCTAAACTCATAAAATCCCATACATGCGTAGTTCAGTCACCAATGCGATTTCAGGGTAAACAGAGCTCTCCCAAGCAGCTCTCTCTCCAAGTATACAGTCCCGCTTTACCTCCGTTCTGTCCTCATAGACAAACAGTAACACTTAACAAAACTCACAAACGAACACGGAACACAGAACATAGAACACAAATCCTACTTCGAAGTTTCTTATCTTCATTTATAGTAATCTGCAGATTTATAGTTATGTTGTTATCAATTACAAAACATCACTATATACTCTTAAAAACTCCTCCCTGTAAAACTCCTCCCTGTAGGCACATGATTTTTAATAGTTAATAAACGTTCTCTTTTTATAGAGACTCATAAGATTTTTAACCTTAACTTCCTTCTAGGGGGCTCATATTTCCTTATGAAAACAAAAATCCCTGTTCTCAACCAAAACATATATATATATATATATATATATATATATGTATATATATATATATATCTCTAACATAGATCTTATCCTAACATGAGTCGACACACAGCTGGAACACATCAGAGACCTCTCCATGTACAGACATGCAGCGGCTCTCTCCGTCTCATACACACACACACACACAGGCTCCGTTCTCTCCTACACACAGTTCAAGAGGAATGCATCCGTTCAGACAATACACTAAGCATGCTACCGTCGCTCCTATTTCCTTTTGTTCCTTCTAAATTTCTGCTACCTCGAGTTGTAGACATTCAATGAGAGGTCATGCTAATGACATATAATTCGTCAACCATATTCCGAGAGGTAACATACAATTGAATATATCTTTCTACAATCCCCAGTTCCCGGAACTGACCCGAGAGTCAATCTAATAACTCTCCTAGGATTTATGGCCCATCTTAATGATCGCCTCGTTTGAGGGCTTCCTTAATCAGCGACGTTCTAAAAGTATACTTTTTTCCTTATTTCCTGGCCTTATTCCTTCATGCTTTTCCTGGACACTCCTTTTAATTTTATTCAAGCCAAATATCGGTGTGCCCTATAGACACTCCCCCCTTTGCGTTTGCGTTGGAAACAACGCAAACAAATTAAAAAAATTAGAACGGAATTCTCATCACACAGCAAATAACAGCAAAGCGCACACACAAGTTCTTTGACGGTACATCCCCCCAGCGCACACACAGCCACACGAACTGACCAGCGCCCAAAGATTGTGAGAAAGCTCACCGTAGCTGCATGCCTCTTGAGCGGGAGTCACTTCGTAGCCCATGAATGGAAGGCTGAGAAAAGATGCAAGACGCCCCAATCCTCGTCGCCATTCTGTTGTGTCTGGAAATATGCTGCTAATTATGCTGTGATGATGAGAAGATCCGCTGACGCTGTACTTTGATTATAAAGGTTTATTGTATCCAAAGAGTTTTAGCGTCAATTTACAGACATCTGCAGAATATCTGAAGAACAGCCGGACCTGATCTTTAATATGCTATTCTCCCAGTCCTTTGTTCAAGACATGGTATTTATATCCTATGTGACATAATATGGCGTGATTTTAATAAACCAATCCCTGTCTTTCCACATATCTCCCCATATCCTCTATTCCAAGAAGCCTATGTAGTAATGCTTTCCAGATGTTTCCGCAAACAGAGCCAAATTCCTCTAACACACTTTTTGCAAACGTCAGCAAAATCATAGACCCTCAGACACTACAATGTGAAGTAGCTAGTTAGCTGTAAAGTGGCCTAAACAAACTGCACTACCAATTTAGGGGTCTACAATCTCACCATGTTCAACCTGCAGATCGATGTGCCTCACAGAGTGGAGTCTGACGTTCACAACGGCAGAGATACTTTTGAGGAGATGGGGAAACTACATTGGACTCCTGGTAACGCCCATTGTGCACATTGCCCATGCTACGTCCATGGGCCGCGCGGTGCATTCTGGGCGATTCTGGGACAAGGAGAGCTCTCCTTCAAGGAGTGAATGGGAGGCAATTGAGTGCTAGCTAAAAAAAAAAAATCATTAGCACGAATTTCGTCAACAAGGTACAACATTATGAATCTTTTCCGAGTTATGATATAATTGATCTCTTTATATCTGTAATATTGTATAGCTTTGGAATCGTCACATTATGTACTTTCGAGGAAAATAGGCACGTTTCTCCACTCATACCCTGACTTTGAGAAGGGATTGGGCGACGATTAGTTTAGCAACCGCGTGACGCTGCATGACAACTTCAACGGGATTGGTCGACAGTCTGCTGGGTGGAACGTTATACTCTCCGACGTGCATTGCCCAATGTGATTCCTATCTGTTTTCTCTAATATCTCTGGCAACGGCACGATGCAATGCACCATGGACTGAAGAGGCAGACAAATAGGAGAAATGTGCTAGACAGATGGTTTTATTTGGTTTTATTTCCTGCAGTGTCTATTCATTGTCCAAACGCACGGCCGCTTTCTGGCTTGCTCCTGACTGCTATAGAGTTAGTACACATCATTCCCAAACATTCAAAATAATTTATTAAAACGTGAAAATGAACATTTCTAAGTGGTCACTTGTCAGAAAATGTTTTAAAAGTATCATATTATTCCCGGGGGTGTATAATGCATTTAATTCAGTTGACTGATTTCCTTATATGAACTGTAACTTAGTAAAATCTTTGAAATAGTTTGCTGTTGCATTTATATTTTTGAGAGAAAGACTGCGAGAGAGTGCTGGCATGTGCATTGATTTAAAGCAACGATATTCAAGTGATAGGCTGTTTTAAAACTCTGCCGCTGCAATAAATAAAAATATAAGTGTCTTTACAATAAAAAATGTCCCCCCCCCCCCCGAAACCAGATGTAGATGTGTAAATTTGACTCGCATTCTGTCCTTATGTTACTGTAGCAAAAGTTACCATGATGAGATGGTAGGTCTACATGCATTGTCCTGCGCTCCATCCTGAGAGGTGCTCTGTCTCCACCCGGAGGGTTGATGATTGATCATGCAGATAGCAGAGACAAGGCTGTCGATAAGACAGATTTAGACATTGCATATAATTTAACAGTTCCATTTTACATTTTTCTGTTAATATAAACAATGTATTATAATCAACCCAGTTTGTGGGTTTGAACGGTAGTGGGTTTGAACGGTAGATCTCGGTAACCCGGTTCCCGCTATTCAACCCTAATCACCATGCACTCCTTAAATATCTCAGTGTCAGTGAAGAACTTGGTGTGTTAAGTTAAAACCAGGTCTCTAATTGAGGGGGTATGTGAGGGTATTGTGGCTTTTGTTAAAGAAAATGGCTGATTATATAAAGCGATCTATATGCCAGAAACAAGCTGTAAAATGCAGGCGAAAGACGTGACCGATGCATATTGGACATCTTTGATTTGTCAATGATATTCAGAGGCTGCACAACATTTTATAGGATAAACAAAATAGACTTTGCTTAAGCAATGTGTGATTCTGTCACCATCAATTGATGTTCGACATTTCAACCGGCTGTTAAACAACATACTAACTCTAAATGAGTCAGGAGCAAGCCAGGTAGCCTAAGGAACGAACATGAATTATTTAGGCTGTATTATTATTATTATTCCAAGGCAATAGCCTGCCATTTAAGAAATCAATTGTGAAGCATTTCAAATCAAAATCAAATCAAATTGTATTGGTCACATGCACATATTTAGCAGATGTTATTGTGGGTGCAGCGAAATGCTTGTGTTTCTAGCTCCAACAGTGCAGTAGTATTTAACAATTCACCACAGTACACACAAATCTAAAAGTAGAAGAATGGAATTAAGAAATATATAAATATTAGGACGAGCAACGTCGGAGTGGCATTGACTAAAATGCAGTAGAATAGAATAGATTACAGTATATACATATGAGATGAGTAAAGCAGTATGTAAACATTATTAAAGTGGTTAGTGTTCCATTATTAATGTCGCCAGTGATTCCATGTCTGTGTATATCGGGCGGCAGCCTCTAAGGTGCAGGGTTGAGGAACCGGGTGGTAGTGTTCCATTATTAATGTGGCCAGTGATTCCATGTCTGTGTATATCGGGCGGCAGCCTCTAAGGTGCAGGGTTGAGGAACCGGCTGGTAGTGTTCCATTATTAATGTGGCCAGTGATTCCATGTCTGTGTATATCGGGCGGCAGCCTCTAAGGTGCAGGGTTGAGGAACCGGCTGGTAGTGTTCCATTATTAATGTGGCCAGTGATTCCATGTCTGTGTATATCGGGCGGCAGCCTCTAAGGTGCAGGGTTGAGGAACCGGGTGGTAGTGTTCCATTATTAATGTGGCCAGTGATTCCATGTCTGTGTATATCGGGCGGCAGCCTCTAAGGTGCAGGGTTGAGGAACCGGCTGGTAGTGTTCCATTATTAATGTGGCCAGTGATTCCATGTCTGTGTATATCGGGCGGCAGCCTCTAAGGTGCAGGGTTGAGGAACCGGGTGGTAGTGTTCCATTATTAATGTGGCCAGTGATTCCATGTCTGTGTATATCGGGCGGCAGCCTCTAAGGTGCAGGGTTGAGGAACCGGCTGGTAGTGTTCCATTATTAATGTGGCCAGTGATTCCATGTCTGTGTATATCGGGCGGCAGCCTCTAAGGTGCAGGGTTGAGGAACCGGCTGGTAGTGTTCCATTATTAATGTGGCCAGTGATTCCATGTCTGTGTATATCGGGCGGCAGCCTCTAAGGTGCAGGGTTGAGGAACCGGCTGGTAGTGTTCCATTATTAATGTGGCCAGTGATTCCATGTCTGTGTATATCGGGCGGCAGCCTCTAAGGTGCAGGGTTGAGGAACCGGGTGGTAGTGTTCCATTATTAATGTGGCCAGTGATTCCATGTCTGTGTATATCGGGCGGCAGCCTCTAAGGTGCAGGGTTGAGGAACCGGTTAGTGTTCCATTATTAATGTGGCCAGTGATTCCATGTCTGTGTATATCGGGCGGCAGCCTCTAAGGTGCAGGGTTGAGGAACCGGCTGGTAGCCTCCTAGTCATGGCATGTAGCATTGGTCACATGCTGCATGCTGGCAGGAGCATTCAGCATTTCAACAACACATGAACAACAGCACTTCAACAACATGCCTATACATTGAGCATTTAGGCTGTGTAAAATGCATGCCTTATTAATGTCACACCCTGGCTCTGGGACTCATTATGTTGAGCCAGGGTGTGTTCATTCTATGTGTTTTGTTTCTATGTTGGGTGTTTCTAGTTCGTCATTTTCTAGGTTTGACTGAGTGACTCCCAATCAGAGGCAACGAGTGTCAGCTGTGTGCTGGTTGTCTCTGATTGGGAGCCATATTTAACTGTCTGTGTTTCACTTTGTGTTTGTGGGTTTTTGTTCCGTGTTCGGTCATTGTCACCGTGGACTTCACGAGTCGTGTTTTGTTTTGTTTAGAAACTTTAACTAATTAAAGTCATGTTTGTTTCTCACGCTGCGCCTTGGTCTACTCATTTCTACGACGATCGTGACAATTAAGCTATACAGTGCCTTTGAATTTACTTTTAGAAACACGAGTTTGGCCAGTCTTTGGTTTGAGGATCATGTGGTGAGTTATAAATGCCTGGTTTGTTAATTTAGCCTAGCAGAGGCTAGTGTATTCCCATGCCCTAATCACAGTCAACACAAATCTATTTTGTAACAACAATATCATGGAATGAAATAGAATACATTAGAAAATGATAGTTTCCCCCAAAATAATTTACAAGTGCACATTTGCCCACCTGATGATTTGCGGCTGCTGTGTTGAAAAATCAATAACTTTCTCTGGAATTCATTGATGATCAGATACTTCAGTTGTAACTGGTTCTGTTGATGATCAGATACTTCAGTTGTAACTGGTTCTGTTGATGATCAGATACTTCAGTTGTAACTGGTTCTGTTGATGATCAGATACTTCAGTTGTAACTGGTTCTGTTGATGATCAGATACTTCAGTTGTAACTGGTTCTGTTGATGATCAGATACTTCAGTTGTAACTGGTTCTGTTTACATTCCATGTTTACAGTTGATGGACATAATGTAGAATAATAGTGAAGACATCAAAACTATGAAATAACACATATGGAATCATGTAGTAACGAAAAAAGTGTTTTTAGCAACCCTTTGCCTTCATAACAGCTTTACACACTCTTGGCATTCTCTCAACCAGCTTCACCTGGAATGCTTTTCCAACAGTCTTGAAGCAGTTCTCACATATGCTGAGCACTTGTTGGCTGCTTTTCCTTCACTCTGCGGTCCAACTCATCCCAAACAATCTCAAACGGGTTGAGGTCGGGTGATTGTGGAGGCCAGGTCATCTGATGCAGCACTCCATCACACTCCTTCTTGGTCAAATAGCCCTACACAGCCTGGGGGTGTGTTGGGTCAGTGTCCTGTTGTAAAACAAATGGTAGTCCCACTAAGCGCAAACTAGATGGGATGGCGTATCGCTGCAGAATGCTGTGGTAGCCATGCTGGTTAAGTGTGCCTTGAATTCTAAATAAATCACAGACAGTGTCACTAGCAAAGCACCCCCACACCATCACACCTCCTCCTCCATGCTTCACGGTGGGAACCACACATGCAAAGATCATCTGTTCACCTTCTCTGCATCTCACAAAGACACAGCGGTTGGAACCAATCCAAAGAAAGGATAGGCGGGAGCTTTGTAGACAACAACACCCATTGTGAGGGCAGAGAGACGTATCTTGTCAGTGTATCCATAATCTTTGATTGCACTGAATTAAATTCTACTTTTCTGTTACTCAAATTCAAATTCCTGTGGGATGTGGCCAATTAGCAATGTTCTCTCCAACTTGATAGTTTTCCCGATTAGTTAAAACTATTAACATTTGCCTCTACTGTGGGAATTCTGATGGAATCAACACAATATTAGCCACTTTCAGTCCAACATACTGAAATAAAACAAACTATGCAAGACTTAGTATACAAAACGAACTATGCAGTAGATTTAGTAGGCAGAGCGCATCAGAGAAGGATTCTGTAGCATTGCCAGGCACGACTCAGGCCTGTACTCTGAGCAATAGTCCTCATGCATAAGAAAACAACAAAGGAAAGAAAAGCATTGCAAGTTTACATGTTGCAAAGTTAGTGTGGGAGAGGTAGAATTGTTTTTGTTATCGATCAATAATGAAAAACCTCCTGGCATTGACAACTTAGATGGGAAGCTACTGAGGATGGTAGCTGACTCTATAGCCACTCCTATCTGTCATATCTTTAATCTGAGCCTAGAGGAAAGTCTTTGTCCTCAGGCCTGGAGGGAAGCCAAAGTCATTCCGCTATCCAAGAGTGGTAAAGCGACCTTTACTGGTTCTAACAGCAGACCTAGCAGCTTGCTGCCAGCTCTTAGCAAACTGTTGTGTTTGACCGAATACAATGCTATTTCTCTGTAAACAAATTAACAACAGACTTTCAGCATGCTTCTAGAGAAATGAATATACTTGGCCACTGTTAAAACTGTAACTTCCAGCTGGTACAGCCTCAGTGTTCACAGTAAACGGGTGCCAAAAGTTGTACAGAATTTTCACAACATTCAAGTTTGCGCTCAGCAGACCTGAAATTTGCTCAATGCCGATTAATCTTCCTCATGAGTTGAATGGGAGTCAATTCCAAAATTCTGAATTGAGCCCAACCCTGATTGCTACAGATATTATGACCTGTGTCTTTATCTAAACCAAAGCAGTTTGACTTCTTAGCAATGAAGTTGCAACTGTGAGCTGCTGTAAACCTATGTGATTGGGTACAAAGGTTGAGTCTCTAGATTCCCTTGCTGCACTGGGGACATAATGAAATGGTTGTCATGGTGATTTAAACTGGGCCTGGTTATCTCCCAACTCGGAGGCCATGTCATTTGTTACATTTCAGCCAATTGATAAAAGCAGCTACAAGGCTGAACCCAGAAGACAACTCTAAATTGATACTTATTTATATTATCCTAAAATCCTTTATCTCATTCTATTGAGTCTCTTTGTTCAACAGGTAGCGTACGCTATTAATATTGTAGCAAACAGCGGGGCAGGGAAGTGAACCCGGGTCGCTGGCGAGAAAGGCAAACACCCTACACATGGCAATAGGGTTAACCCACATGGTGGGAATTGTAACGTGGCTCACTACACAGCCCCCTCCAAAACAGGAAGGTATTGGGGATTTTTCAGTAGACTATAGTTCAATCCTTTTAGACTCAGTAGACTATAAGTTAAACAGTGAATCACAACATGACAAGCACGGAGCCAGGGTTAAACATAGTTACATCTCTGTTGCTAGGCAGGAACTTCATTGGTTCCTCTCACTGGTGTAGTCATGGCCCTGCCTGATGCTAGAACCTTCGTGGGCGTGGAAGTTTCTTCTCTCTTCATCTGATCTGACTTCGGGTCAAATTCCTCGCTTCTCCCTAATCCACGGCTGTCCTGCCTTATCAGTGACTGAAACCAGACTGTTGCCCTTTGCCTCCCTCCTTAGGCATAGTCCTGGAACGGAGCCAGGGGTTAAATATAGTTCAGACTATAAGTTAAACATGGTTAATCACAGCATGACAGGTGTTGGGACTGAGTGGTACAGAAGGAAGAGGCTTGGAAGAATGCCTGCAGTGTGTGAGAACTGCCTGCTATGTGTGGGAACTGTATATGATTGAGAAATTGATTATGGACCTGCCATGTTTAAGCCATGTTTAAGTACCGATTGATAGGTATGGGAATCAATTAGGGGGTCAGAATGGTGCCAGGAAATGGCTCTGCTATGTTTACAGGACAGGGCTGTTATTTCTACAGGACAGGGCTGTTATTATTACAGGACAGGGCTGTTATTTTTACAGGACATGGCTGTTATTTTTACAGGACAGGGCTGTTATTTCTACAGGACAGGGCTGTTATTATTACAGGACAGGGCTGTTATTTTTACAGGACAGGGCTGTTATTTCTACAGGACAGGGCTGTTATTTTTACAGGACAAGGCTGTTATTTCTACATTACAGGGCTGCTATTTTTACATGACAGGCCTTGGTCCGCCACTAATGTTTCCAGACACTGAATTAGAAGGGAGAGAAGTCAGATACCGCCATTATTATAAAATAAGGAAGTGGGCGGAGCGGTCAAGAGGTGAAAACTGGAGACAATGGTGGAGGAACCAAACAGGGAGGGATTAAGCTAAAATGGATGTAAAATGAGTAAGGACGAAACTGTATATAAACTGAGAGCTGAGAGGTGGAAAGTAAGATGCTCTGCAGACCACCTCGACTCTATTATCTGTGTAATAAAGTATATCTTAATTCTACAAAAACTCTGAAAGTACTTTTTTGTTTCACTGACGACAAATACAATTTTCGACATCAAAGGCACTACTCAGCCCCCTCACACGTCCAGGCTTTCTGATGGCCTCATGGCCACCATCCCACTTCTGTAGCAAACAGCGGGGCAGGGAAGCAAACCTGGGTCGCTGGCGTGAAAGGCAAACACCTGACACATCATGCCATTGGCACTAAGAGGGTTAACCCACTTGGTGGGAATTGTAACGTGGCTCATATACTGAGGATCGTTGCAATATAGTGGAACAAATATGATACAATTACATATTTCATACGAAATGTGAAATGTAGAACTATGATATATTCATATGCTATATGTTTTAGAATTTGACTTACCCAATCCCAGTTAGCGCCTGTCCCAGGATTCACTATACTATAATTACACCATACATTTCATTTCTCTACACACTTCACAATAATCTCACCTTGTAGCCTGAATTCACTACCAGAACATGTCAAATCATTGAGATGTTTCCCATTCTGCTCAGAGAGCAACTTCCTGATGACGAGCGGTCTGTATCTATGTTCTAGGTGCAGTTGATCTCCCATTCTGCTCAGAGAGCAACTTCCTGATGACGAGCGGTCTGTATCTATGTTCTAGGTGCAGTTGATCTCCCGTTCTGCTCAGAGAGCAACTTGTATTTGCCACATGTGCCGAATACAACAGGTGTAGACATTACAGTGAAATGCTTACTTACAAGCCCTTAACCAACAATGCAGTTTTTGAGTAGTATGAGAAATCACCCTGGATCATTATTAAACCCCATAGTATTTCATACAGTAATGATGATCAGTAGTATGAGAAATCACCCTGGATCATTATTAAACCCCATAGTATTTCATACAGTAATGATGATCAGTAGTATCAGAAATCACCCTGGATCATTATTAAACCCCATAGTATTTCATACAGTAATGATGATCAGTAGTATCAGAAATCACCCTGGATCATTATTAAACCCCATAGTATTTCATACAGTAATGATGATCAGTAGTATGAGAAATCACCCTGGGTCATTATTAAACCCCATAGTATTTCATACAGTAATGATGATCAGTAGTATCAGAAATCACCCTGGATCATTATTAAACCCCATAGTATTTCATACAGTAATGATGATCAGTAGTATCAGAAATCACCCTGGATCATTATTAAACCCCATAGTATTTCATACAGTAATGATGATCAGTAGTATCAGAAATCACCCTTGATCATTCATCATTTCAGACATTCCCCTCTATTTCTCCCCACATGGAACTGCTGATGTAAAAGAGCTTCATAAATAAATGATTGATATAACGTTGAACTCCCAACCTCCCAACCAGACTACAGTCTGTTACATTCTCACATTCTCCACAGATCTTTGAGGAATTCCCCTTTTATAACCTATAATGTATGGCAGTAATCTTACTTTGGGTCAAAGGGCATTGGTCCACTGATAACATTGAGAGGATTGTACATGGACCAGTCATAGACAGACAGCTGGGTACTGGAGACTGCTCTCTGGGTCTGGGGGTTGGCAGTGCCCCCCTCCTCTCTCTCCTCAGAGACACTCATCTTAGGAGTGTGTTCCAACTTCCAGAATTACAGTGTGATAAAAAGACTCACACACCATTTAGGAGACACACACTTCCTTGATTAAACATATACTTACTAGAGTTTACAGGATATCCTGCTCTGTCCTCTCTCCAGTTTAGAGTTTACAGGATATCCTGCTCTGTCCTCTCTCCAGTTTAGAGTTTATAGGATATCCTGCTCTGTCCTCTCTCCAGTTTAGAGTTTATAGGATATCCTGCTCTGTCCTCTCTCCAGTTTAGAGTTTATAGGATATCCTGCTCTGTCCTCTCTCCAGTTTAGAGTTTACAGGATATCCTGCTATGTCCTCTCTCCAGTTTAGAGTTTATAGAATATCCTGCTCTGTCCTCTCTCCAGCTTAGAGTTTATATGATATCCTGCTCTGTCCTCTCTCCAGTATAGAGTTTACAGGATATCCTGCTCTGTCCTCTCTCTAGTTTAGAGTTTATAGGATATCCTGCTCTGTCCTCTCTCCAGTTTAGAGTGTATAGGATATCCTGCTCTGTCCTCTCTCCAGTTTAGAGTTTATAGGATATCCTGCTCTGTCCTCTCTCCAGTTTAGAGTTTATAGAATATCCTGCTCTGTCCTCTCTCCAGTTTAGAGTTTATAGGATATCCTGATCTGTCCTCTCTCCAGTTTAGAGTTCATAGGATGTCCTGATCTGTCATCTAAAAATGTTTAATGGCTGGACAAGAACAAATATACTTTTATATAGGTATGCTTTCTACACACCATGAGGATACACCATTAACCATGAGGTGTAGCTAACTGTTTTCTTTACTGACAACTGGGGTTAGAGACAGACAGAGACTGAGAGAGACACAGACATCAAATACTCATGATCTTTGACCTTCCACCATTTCAGGCTTTTTTCACAGAAATTGCATGGTAACACTTTACATGGCAGATGATAGGCATTAAAATACATTCATAAAGCCCTTGACCATTTTAAATAATAGTATTTACATTTTCGTCATTAAACATACGCTCTTATCCAAAGATCCGCAAAGGCACATCTACAGTTTTTTTACCTAGTCAGCTCAGGGTTTCGAACCAGCAACCTTTTGGTTACTGGTCCAACACCCTTAACCGCTAGGCTACCTGCCACCAGTGTATGATGGGCATCTTACAACAACTACAGCTGACATTTTTGTGGTCATGTTAAGTATTTAGTTTTTTATTGGGATCCCCAAATAGACGTTGCCAAGGCAATCATTTTTTTATTTAATTTTTTTTTTATTCAGGCTGCAGAGTAAGGATCCTACCAGGGATTATTGATGTATGATGTTAGTAGAATGTATACATTGGGATAGTAGTAAGGATCCTACCAGGGATTATTTATGTATGATGTTGGTAGAATGTATACATTGGGATAGTAGTAAGGATCCTACCAGGGATTATTTATGTATGATGTTGGTAGAATGTATACATTGGGATAGTAGTAAGGATCCTACCAGGGATTATTTATGTATGATGTTGGTAGAATGTATACATTGGGATAGTAGTAAGGATCCTACCAGGGATTATTTATGTATGATGTTGGTAGAATGTATACATTGGGATAGTAGTAAGGATCCTACCAGGGATTATTTATGTATGATGTTGGTAGAATGTATACATTGGGATAGTAGTAAGGATCCTACCAGGGATTATTTATGTATGATGTTGGTAGAATCTATGAATTGGGATAGTTAGTAGTAAGAGGCCGGTGGGTAAATGACTAAGATTCAAGCCTCCCGTCAGTTAGGGAGATTTGTTTCTTTATTGTGTGTTTAGTTGTACCTTTACCTTCCTGTAGTTGGTCATTTGGAAGGATTCTGTATGGAGGAATGGTCTAAGATCACTCCAACTCAGAAAACATTTTAGAAAAAGGCTCAGTGCCGTTATCCTCGCAAGGGAGGTATTGAAAGGGAGAGCCAATTTTGACCCCTACCTTTTAGAGAAAAAAAGTATTACTTGTTAAACAAAATCTCTTTCTCTGAGCAATTGTATTAGTATAAAATCATTTAATTTAATAATTTGGGACCCCACTGTATACTTCAAAGTTAGAGATATGTTGAACCTCATAATGATTCTACATTTTATAGTATGCCATGGCCTTTACTGGCCAAAGGTTAAACTACTGTTCTGTTAATGCTATACTATGGTGTTGTGCCACTAGACTTTGACCAGATATTATTGCATCCAAAGATCAACTGTACCTAGAACATAGATACAGAGCCACTTGTCATCAGGAAGGTGCTCTCTCAGCACAACGGAAAATATCTCAATGATTTGACATGTTCTGGTTGTGAATACAGGCTACAAGGTAAGAATCTTCCAAGGGATTATTGTAAAGTGTGTAGGGAAATTAAAGATATGGTGTTATTATAGTATAGAGAATGACAGTAAAACACTCAGATCTAACAGTCCATTTCACCTGGGACAGGTACGTGTCAGTTCAATCATACAAAATGGCGCTAACTGGGCGTAGGCAAGTCAGATTCAAAAACATATTGTTCATATATCGTATTATAGGATTCATATATCGTGGTTATTTTACAATTTGTAAAATTTTTAATGTATCGTAGTTCTAAATCATCTTTCAGAATATCAGAACATTTGTTGTTTTCTAAATTACAATGAGCTCCTACTTCCTGTGTAATTTGGTATGAAACCTGAACGTACTTTTCTTAACATTGATATTATGAATTAAATTCAATAATATCATAATCATATCAGACCTGTTGAACAAAGCAACACACTAGAATGAGTGGAATTATTACAAGAGAAAGTGAGACATTATTATTATTAATTACTATTAATAATAATATTGTATTATTATTATTATTATTATTATTATTATTATTATTATTATTATTAGTTCCACTACATGGAGAAAAGGTAAAAAAGTCAGTCATGACTACGTGTTGATGTGATTGCATTAATTCTCCTGACCGTTTGGATGTATCTGTTAGTAAATGTTGTATTTCTAAGAGATAATGAATAAAATAGAACAATTGACCTTCAATAATTAGTTGTCACTGTGTTAACCACAACCAACATGCTGGATCTCTGTTTAGGGGTCAGTGAACGAAAATGAGTCTCTCTGGGGAGAGAGAGGAGGGGGGCCCTGCCTCTAAAATGAGTCTCTCTGGAGAGAGAGAGGAGGGGGGCCCTGCCTCTAAAATGAGTCTCTCTGGGGGACATGACACCAAAACTAAGAGGTGAGATGACAATGTTGTTTAAGAATTCATAAAGAGTTTATTTCTAAAACGTTATGTCCACAATTTTTCACGTTTGTTATTTTACATCAGAAATGATTGCTTATGGGTACCTTCATGTGTCTGTCAAATATTGTTGTTCTAAGATTTTAATTAATAGATTTTTGTGTATACATTTTTATTTTTGCAAAACGCTATATAGCTGGAATGAAATGTTTGTATCCTGTATATTTGGCTGTGATATGTGGATGTCTCACCAGCACACACACACACACACACAGAGACACACATACACACACACACACACACACACACACACACACACACATCTTTACCATCATACACACACACATCTATAGAAGTTCTGCATGACACAATCATTTATCCTACTCTTAGTTATTGTCTAATATGTTGTCATGCATAACCTTATTGTTTTTAGTAATTCTGATCGTTGTTACAAGCAGAATTTTGACAATACTACCGTCAAATCAACACACTTCACTCCTGTTTAAACCAAAAAGGGTTCTATCGCTTGCTTTATATATGGAACCACTAAAAGTTCTATATAGAAACCTTTTATAGGGTTCTTTAATCAGAACTCTAGAGGTTCTTCTTCCCTGAACCAAAATGGCTCCATATAGAACCCTGCATGGTGTCATTTATGAATTATGGCTACTACTATTAAATATGAATATTTTTAGCTAAGAATATAATTTATAGGAAAATAGGAATGGTTGAAAAATCCCAATATTCATTTAAAATTATCCTTAGAAATAGCAATGCTGGGGATTTGGAAAACCATAGTCAGTCCATCAAAAATAGAATAATACTCTTATGAAAAATGTTGACCTTTAATTTAGTCTGTGGATACTATGTGACTAGAAAGTTTAAACATGCATGTATGACATCACAGCACAGTTGAAAAAAATATGGCAGGTGGAAATCAAAAGAGGATGTTCTACGGAGATAGGTGGGCGGGGCTGAGAGTAGCAGAGGGGTGGGATTTAAAAAGATCATGATCGGTAATAGACTACTATCTATCCAAAATGTAATGTGTATAAGTAATTATTATTATTATTATTATTATTATTATTATTATTATTATTATTATTATTATTATTATTATTATTATTAGTATATATTTTAAAAAAAGCAATTACTGTGTATAAAAGTATTGTATGGGGGGTATAATTGATCTTGGTTATATGCAAACACACTGGTGGCCAGGGAGGCATCTCTTTGTTTGAACGATGGCCCACGTCAACACTGGCTGACTTCTTTACAATACAATACAATACAACTTTGTCCATTAGTTACAGCAAACAACAAAAACATATATTCTGCTCCATTCTTAACCACCCCAAACAGCAGACCTCACACATACAGTTGAGACCAGCACAGGTTCAAGCTGCAGTGCAGGGCCCCTGGATGGAGAGCATGTTGTGGGGTTAAGGGCCTTGCTCAAGGGCCCAACGAAAGATGAATGTTTTGAGGACGTGAACCCAGCAGCCCTCCAGGGGTCAGATCAATTCCGCCCGTTTTTTCCAGCGCCTAGCTCAGGATTCAAACCGGACACTTTTCGGCCACAGGTCCACAGCTCCAACTAATTTGCCGCTGGGCGAAAACCTGAGTTAATATTCAGAAATAAGCATGAGTTAATCTGCCAAAATGAAGACAAAATGTTATGCAGACATCATTATTATGATGTAGAAGAACAACTTACATGTTGTTGTCATCAGCAGCAGCCACAAGCCAGACTGAGCAAAACATAGATAGTGTGTTAAAAGTCATGTAATGATTAACTAGGCTATTGAATCACCAAGACTTATTATACATCATTATTATACAGAAATCATTGTCAAAAGCGGAAGAGATACTGTTGCATGTAGGTCTATATTATTTATGGATTGATCATATAGAAAAATCAAAACATTATTTTAACTACTCCAAAGCAATTACATGTGGCGCAGGAACCACTGACTCACTGCATTATTCTATAGTATTATCAAGACACCTTCTGTTAACTCTTAACTGGTTAGGACAGCTCACGACGAACGACCTGCTAGCTAGCCAAGCTAGTCGGTACAGCTAGCTAAGCTAGCTACTCTACCAGCAGCATCCTAGTTATCCTAGCTACCACTATATCATCACCGGCTGCCTGCATTTCTTGTGGACCGATGGAGCTCCCGGGTTGTTTCTTCCACCTGTTAAATACCGTGGAGGGCTTCTCCCTCTCTTGTTGACGGATGCTGGCTACCTACCATCCCTCTGTCCGGTTCTCCTCTCTTCACTAGATGGACGATAACTTTAGTGTTTAACCCCTCTGTGTCCAAGGACCAAACTTTTGAATATTATTTTCGGGGCGCCTCAAGTGACCTTCTTTACTATGTTTTTTTCTGATAAAAAGTAGTTAATGGAGCCCAGTTTCATAATATGTCCCTGGTTGTCCCTGGTTGTCCCTGGTTATGAAGTAATCTCGAAACAACAGGCCGTATTTTAGTGCATTTTTCACCCTACCAGCTCCTATTAGTTCTATTGAGCTCCGTGACACCGACTCGCCTTCAGAACATTCTATTCCCAGCCCATTGTTCTGCGTCACAATGCCAGCTTCACTATTGTTATCAATGAGACCTGCCTGCGTTAACCCTGTAGGTTTACCTCAGGTAACTTATTATTATTAACAAGGTTACGGCTACTTGGTGAGCAGCTCACTGTTCACCTGAGTACATGTTGTTGTGAGCCACAGTTGAAGAGGTGATGGCTGGCGCATAGCGATCAAACATTAAACAGTTTCTGGTCATGGTTAACCATATTTGTTTTCAGAAAAAGGTGTACAGCCTAAAAAAAAAACGTGTGTCCCTGTCCTCTCTTTCAAGATGTGGCAAAGCCAGAATACATTTTTTTTATTAAGAAATCACCTTTTTCTTGACGACTTGCTGTTTCTAAATGGCTGCTGTGTAATTTGATATGCATCAAAATCTTCGTTCGTAGGTATCGAATTGAGCGAATGCTGCGCAGGTTCACTGAGTTGCAAACCAAATGGGTATAATGGGGTGATTGTTGTCTAATCGGGTGGTCTAGCTAATGGATTTGTAGATCTGATGCAGTTGCTACCTCAGATTATGAGCCTAGCAAGTGTCATGAATGAGTTCTGTAGTACCCACATACGGCCACAAGGAGGAGCAAGAGTGCCATAAACCCATACAGTTTTTTGCCTTAAAAACCCTAAACCTAACAATCAATCAATCAATCAAATGTATTTATAAAGCCCTTTTTACATCAGCAGATGTCACAAAGTGCTATACAGAAAATCTAACCCTAGGTATAACCTATTTTAGCCTTAACCCTAGGTATAATCTATTTTAGCCCTAACCCTTAACCCTTAACCCTAATTCTAGGGTAGGGTAGCCTAGAACACTTTTAGAAACTATTTTAGTAATAATATTATCTTAGTAAATACAATTATATATATATAAATTAATATTACTGTAACGACCCGGTATTGTGTTCTGTGTTCGTGGGTGTGTTATCGTTCTCATGGGTGCTAGCAGGGGTAAAATATGCCAGGACAGATGGAAAGGTTGGGGGGGTATGATGGGTAATCTCGCGGGGTTTTGGAATGCTTAAATAGGAGTTACGGTCTCATCTCTCTCTCTTCCGTTTTGGGACCCTTGACTTGACATGTATTATTTGTGTATGTTCGAGGTTTAGCGGCGTGGGCTGTGGCCACAACAATATCCCATTCAGGAATAAAGCTGTGTTCTGCATGTATACCTGGTGCCGTCTCTCTTTTACTTTATGACCCAGCTGGGTCATTACATTGGTGTCAGAAGTGCTTTCGAACGACGGGATAGATCGAGATTAGGCGAGTTAGCTGTTTCAGTATAGGCCGTGGTTAGCTTTAGCGTGACTCGCATCTACGGTCATGATGATCGGGGTGAGGCGGAAAGTTAAGGAAGAGTCGGACAAAGTGTCCGTTGTGGGCTCGGGTGTACCCGGTCGGGAGGGTCAGGCGATGACGGCTGTAGAAGAGCTGGAGAGCCACATGGCGGAAGTTAAATTGTCAGTCAGCAAGATGGCAGAACGGGCGGGTTTTCCTTCAAACCGCTCGACCATAACAGACGTCACGGCGACGGAGATATCGACATCACCGCGTGCGGAAATGGCTGGGCCTCCTTATGTAAACAGAGATGGCAGCGCCCTATTGCCATTAGCCACGGTAGCGGCTAAACTTCCAAAGTTCAATGGACAAGGTAAATGGGAAGTTTTTTTCACTCAATTCGAGTTGTTGGCTAGAGCTGGGAGGTGGTCTGACGAGACGAAAGGGTTACAGCTTGCCCTGAGCCTGGCAGAGGAGGCGTCGGAATGCCTGCTAACGCTAGCCCCGGACGAGAGGGGCGACTACAGTGCGCTAGTGGAGGCATTGGGGGGCCGTTTCGGCAGCGATGCACAGCCCAACATGCTGCGGATTGAACTGAGTAACAAAAAGAGACTTCAGGGGGAATCATTAAAGGCGTTGGAAAGTGATATTCTGAGCCTGACCAGGCGGGCTTATGCAACTATGCCGATTGGGGTGCAAGACGAGCTGGCACGGGACAGTTTTATTAGAGCGCTCTCCCCCACCGAACTGGGTAAGCATGTTCAGATGTCGGACCCAGCATCTCTGCGGGCTGCAGTGGAGATAGCCATGAAGAGGGAGCTGATCTGGGGTGAGGGAGTGAGAGTGGAGGTTGCCAGTCAACCAGAGGTGAGAGCAGCGGCGGCCGGGGTGCCGGGGGTCACCAAACCAGAGTGGGTCGACGAGTTGGGAGGGTTAGTCAAGACCGCTTCGCTTGTCATTGAGAGGGGCTCAAGACAACATCGCAGTGTCAGCTCAACTCCCATTGTCTGCTGGGGTTGTGGCCAGCCTGGCCACATTCAGCGGGAGTGTGGCAGATTCTCCAGTCACCAGGGAAACGACAGCGGGTTCTCGCGCAGGGGGCAGCGCGGGCCCACCCCTCCGCCCCCGAAACCACAGTAAGCAGAAGAGGTACCCAGCAGCGCAGGCAAGAGGGTGGGGACCTGCTTCCCCAGGGTGTGGCTGCCACCGTGTTTCCTAGTCCGGTAGTTGTGGTGGGACGTACCACCATTGGGGACTTCTGCAATGTCATCGTCAAGGTAGAGGGGGTGGAATGTTTGGCCCTGGTCGACACGGGCTCTACAGTAACCCTGGTGAGACCAGACATACTACCTGTTGGGGTGCGGGTGGAGCCGACCCTTGTCCAGCTACGGACTGTCACGGGGGAGCTAGCCCCCATGTTAGGGAAGTGTTGGTTGTCTGTGACTGTGGGGGGAGAACTGTGGGGTGTCCGGTGTGGGTAGCAGCGGTACAGGACCCCTGTATACTGGGAATGGACTTTTTGAAAAACTGTGGGGCTCAGTTGGACTTAGCTTCGGGCACTTTGAGGCTGTCGGGGGGGCCCACAGTGGGAATGTCGCCTTCGGGAGGTCCAGCAGGGGGCAGGGCTGTCCCTCCGTCTTCCTTCAAGCTTGCCGAAACTCCACTGGTCGTCCCGGCTGCTCCCTTGGTCGTTGTGCCATCCCAGCAGCTGTCTCCGGCGGCAACGACCTTCACTCCCCATAATGGTGCAAGCACAGGCATCCCAGTAGCCCAAAACACACTGGCTCCTTCACCCCATCAGCCCGGCGGGGGGAAGGAGGAAGTTATCGACGCCGTTGAGGCTGTGTGGCTGAAAAACTGTCAAGGTCTGGATGAGAGACAACAGAGACAGTTAAAGCAGCTGCTGTTTGACTTTAAAGATAGCTTCGCTTGGGGGGAAGATGAGGTAGGGCAAACGCACCTGGTTCAGCACGACATCGACACTGGGGACAACCAACCCATTAAAATTCGGCCCCGTCGCATTCCCCTTGCCAAGAGGGAAGCAGCAGCCACAGCTATTGCTGACATGTTGCGGGCTGATTTCATTGAGCCATCAGATAGCCCATGGTCCGCGCCGGTCGTCATGGTGCCTAAGAAAGGGGGTAAACTTAGGTTTTGTGCGGACTACAGGGGAATAAATTCTGTCACCACTAAAGACGCTTACCCCATACCGAGGATCGATGAGTCGCTAGACCACGTCAGAGGGTCCTCGTGGTTCTCTTCCCTTGATCTGCGCAGTGGCTACTGGCAGGTGCCCCTCTCGCCTGGGGCACGTGAAAAAACGGCCTTCTCCACGGATAGGGGCCATTGGCAGTTCAAGGTGCTGTGCTTCGGGCTTTGTAATGCTCCTGCCACCTTTGAGAGGCTCATGGACAGAGTACTGGCGGGGGTTCCGAGAGACGAGTGTGTCGTGTACCTAGACGACATATTGGTGCACGGCACATCGTTTGAGGGGGCACTGGGGGCACTTAGGCGAGTGCTGGAGAGGATCTCGGGGGCGGGGCTAAAATTACACCCGGAAAAGTGCCATTTCATGCAAAGGGAGGTGGCGTTCCTGGGTCATCAGCTGGGTGGTGAGGGTATCAGCACGATGCCAGACAAAGTGGAGGCTGTGAGGGGGTGGCCAATTCCAAGGGGAAAAAAAGAGGTTAAGAGCTTCCTGGGTCTGGCATCCTACTATCGTAGGTTTGTGAAAGGGTTTGCGGGGATAGCAGCTCCTTTGAACCACCTTCTCAAGAAGGACACTGTTTTTCAGTGGACCGAAGAGCACCAGCGGGCGTTTGAGGCCCTCAAACGTGCCCTGGTGGAGGCCCCTGTCCTGTCCTCACCAGACCCGAACCGTCCGTTTATCCTGGACACTGACGCAAGCAATGAGGGCTTGGGGGCTGTGCTGGCTCAGCGTGGTTCTGACGGGGAGCACGTAGTAGCTTATTACAGCAGAACTTTTGATAAGGCTGAAAAACGCTACTGCGTGACAAGGAGGGAGCTTTTGGCTGTTGTGGCAGCAGTACGCCATTTCAAGTACTACCTGGGGGGCCTGCCGTTTGTGGTGCGGACGGATCACTCCGCCCTGCAGTGGCTTCTCTCCTTCAAGGAGCCAGAGGGTCAGATCGCCCGCTGGTTGGAGGAGCTGCAACCCTACGACTTCCAGGTGGAGCACAGGGCCGGCCTTCGCCACAGCAATGCAGACGCCTTGTCCCGTCGCCCGTGTGCTGAGGACGGCTGTGGGTACTGCGCCAAACGGGTGGAGCGAGAGAGGGAACTGTGCATGGAGGAGGGAGTCACCGCCACGGTGAGTCAGCTGAGGGTGACAGAGTTCAGGGAGCTTGAGGCTGTGGACGTCGGGGAGTGGAGGCGTCGCCAGGAGGAGGACGCAGAGCTGCGTCCTGTGCTGGGGTGGGTGGAAGAGGGAAGACGACCGCCATGGGGGGAAGTAGCCCCTCTATCACCAGTCACCAAAGGACTCTGGGCTAAATTCTCAGTCCTTAGAGTGGCTGAGGGAGTGCTCCAGAGGGGGTGGAAAAAGCCAGCTACGGGATAAATGACGTGGCAGGTAGTGGTTCCTAAAAGGCTGCAAGGGAGCGTGTTATTGCAGCTTCACGGGGGAGTAGGCGCAGGGCATTTTGGGGTCTCCAAAACGTTAAAGCGCGTACGTAAAGGCTTCTATTGGGCCAGGCACAGGAGGGATGTGGAGGACTTTTGCAGGCAGTGCGACGAGTGTGCTGCTAAGAAAGGACCTCCAGGTCAGTCACACGCCCTCCTACAACAATTCCCAGTAGGGGAGCCCATGGAGAGACTGGGGGTAGACATAGTTGGACCGTTTCCAACCACAGACAGCGGTAACAGGTGGATTCTAACTGCTATGGACTACTTCACCAAGTGGCCAGAGGCTTACGCTCTCTCAGACCAGGAGGCAGTAACAGTAGCTGATGCATTGGTAGGGGGAATAATCAGTCGGTTTGGGGTTTCACAGTCTATACACAGCGACCAGGGGAGAAACTTTGAGTCACGGGTGTTCCCAGAGTTGTGTAGACGGTTAGGCGCGGCGAAGACGCGCACTACTCCGCTTCACCCCCAGAGTGATGGGCTGGTGGAAAGATTAAACAGAACATTAGCACAACAGCTGGCTATCGTTACCTCAAAACACCAGAAAGATTGGGACACCCACTTACCGTTTGTTCTTATGGCATGTAGGTCGGCTGTTCAGGAATCGACTGCGTGCTCCCCAGCGCTACTAATGTTGGGTCGTGAGTTGCGCACCCCAGCCGAACTGACGTTTGGCCACCCTCCTGCTAACGACGACGGGGTTTTGCCTGGCCCGAACTATGTTCCTCGTCTGCAGAACCGGTTGGAGGCGGCTCACGCCTTCGCAAGAGAGCAACTCGAGAACGCAGGAATGCGCCAAAAGCACCACTATGACTCATGCGCTAGGGGGAGGCACTTTGGAGCGGGAGAACGAGTGTGGCTTCACAACCCCACGCGCAAGAAGGGGCGGTGCCCAAAGCTGGACAGTGCATGGGTGGGGCCGTGCCTGGTGATAGAGAGAGTGGGGGAGGTGACGTACCGGGTGGAGGTTCCCCCATGGAGCAGGAAGGTGGTGGTCCACCGGGACCGATTGGCGCCCTACGGAGGGAGGAAAACGGTAGGGAATGGAAGTGAGGACTCTGATGTGAGCACACGGGGACAGTCTAACGAGGAGACTCTAGCGCAAGCTGAGCCTGGAACGGGGGCTGCCTCTTCAGAGGGCGCTGGAAATGACATTGGGGCAGATGAGTGTTCTGGGGGTCCACCAGTGAGAGACAAGGGGAGGCACAAGAGACTGATGCGACCTCCGGGTCGTTTTAAGGATTTTGTTTTGTAACCCTAGGGGCTAGGGTTTAGAAAGGGGGGGGGGGGGGGGCTATGTAACGACCCGGTATTGTGTTCTGTGTTCGTGGGTGTGTTATCGTTCTCATGGGTGCTAGCAGGGGTTAAATATGCCAGGACAGATGGAAAGGTTGGGGGGGTATGATGGGTAATCCCGCTGGGTTTTGGAATGCTTAAATAGGAGTTACGGGCTCATCTCTCTCTCTTCCGTTTTGGGACCCTTGACTTGACATGTATTATTTGTGTATGTTCGAGGTTTAGCGGCGTGGGTTGTGGCCTGAACAATAGCCCATTCAGGAATAAACCTGTGTTCTGCCTGTACACCTGGTGCCGTCTCTCTTTTACTTTATGACCCAGCTGGGTCATTACATTACTAATGTAAGCCAGTGTAAAGACTTGGTTTAGTATGTTGTGTTGCACTGCTCATGTCCACGTTCTGGAACTGTCCGCGTCCACGTACGGTGTGGCGCCAAGGATATTGTCCAGTTACGCGCAGAGTGGGCTGAGGTGATCTTGGGAAAAATGACGGAGTTCTTTTCAGTGTTGAGATGCCGGAGTTTATTGTTCAATTTGCTTTTTGGTCTGGGACAGTATGAGTGTAGCCAGATCCTTTTCACTCGCTATCCTTGTTTCATGTTGTGGTTCACCGTATTTGACATCATCCTCGAGAGGAGGGACAGACGAATGACCTGCTAGCTATCCAAGCTAGTCGGTACAGCTAGCTAAGCTAGCTACTCTACCAGCAGCATCCTAGTTATCCTAGCTACCACTACATCAGCACCGGCTGCCTGCATTTCTTGTGGACTGATGGAGCTCCCTGGTTGTTTCTTCCACCTGTTAAATACTGTGGAGGGCATCTCCCTCTCTCGTTGACGGATGCTTGCTTCCTACGCTCCCTCTGTCCGGTTCTCCTCTCTTCACTAGATGGACGGTAACTTTAGTGTTTAACCTCTCTGTGTCCAAGGACCGAACTTTTGAACATAATTTTCGGGGCGCCTCAACTGGGCTCCATGACATTTTAATGCTTTTTATCCTGATAAAAACTAGTTCATTGCATCCGCCATGGAGCCCAGTTTCATAATATTAACTTCTGTCCCTACTTATGAAGTAATCGCGAAAAAATAGGCCTTATGTTTGGGCATTTTTCACCCTACCAGCTCCTATTAGTTCTATTGAGCTCCGTGACACCGACTCGCCTTCAGAACGTTCTATTCCCAGCCCATTGTCTGCGTCACAATGCCAGCTTCACTATTGTTATCAATGAGACCTGCCTGCATTAACCCTGTAGGTTTACCTTAGGTAACTTATTATTAACAAGGTTACGGCTACTTGGTGAGCGTTAACCCTGTAGGTTTACTTCAGGTAAATGATTATTAACAAGGTTACGGCTACTTGGTGAGCGGGGCTAATGTTCACCTGTGTACACGTTTGCATTCACCCATTCTGCTATCGATGGCTACAGATAGCCATTAAAAGTTTTTTTTTTTACGCATGTCCCTGTCCTCTTTTTCAAGATGTGGCCGATTTAAACAGCTATAAGACATTTTTAAATTAAGAAATAAACTTTATTTTGACGATTTGTTGTTTCTAAATAACTGCTGGTTAATTTGATATGCATCGAAATCTTTGTTTGTAGGCATCGAATTAAGCGAATGCTGCACAGGTTCACTGAGTTGCAAACCAAATGGATATAATGGGGTGATCATGGGCGGTGTGTTCAATAGGGCGATATGGGCGACGCACTGCCAAACGGGAAAAGGAAGGGATTTTTTTTCTAATCAATTATATCACGGCAACAGCAGTTATCAGTGTTCACGTCTGATCTGCCAGCCACTAAATGTCAAATCAGGCTAAAGTCGTGCTTCAAATGGCCCCGCCCGTTTTTTGGGCGATTTCAGTCAGGTTGAAAATCGCCCAGAAGTCTCTCATAGACTGTCATGTAAAATCTATTTTTTTCACATTTCAAAGCTTTCAATACATTCTCTATGGGTGTCTGTGGGCATGCACTTACGCGCTTTCGTCATACGTGACGTAAGGTTGAACGTAACTAAGACAATGGCGGCTATCAGCGTCTATGTTGCGACCTGCAGTGTGGCGTTATTTTATGTTTTTAATTTGTAGACTTAGTTTACAAACATTCTGCCAACCATGGATTTCCAGTGGTTGGTTTTGGACTGATCTTGTTGATCGTGTACATACCCGCTACGAACGGACTAAATAATGAAAACGCTGCTGGCAGCGGAATCCCAATACAGCTGGGAGACTTGGCTGGATGACAGAGTCCCGGACAGAGAAGTGGAGCCGGCCGGCTTCACCCTGGTCAGAGCGGACCGCGATCCTGGTAAGAGAGCGACTCTGTACCCCGACATTGAACTGCTTTCTGTGTCATTGAACCTTACTATTGTTGATAAAACAAGTTTACTTTAGAACGGAGACCAAGTAGAGACTTTTGGACAAGGTGGATAATTGTATAATATAAGGCAGTTTATTCAGAGGTAAAGATATCTGGAATCGCGTGCACGGACCCATTCGTCAAACTCGTAGGGAGTTTATCAGAAGAGCCCCTAAACATTGTGTGCTGACATTTTATACAATAAAATGAAGTAGGTTGAATCTAGTAGTTCTGATCTTCTGATTGGTCCTGATGAGTTGGGCGAGGTCATCTCCATTGCATTGGCTCTGAGTCGGGTTCTCTGTCTTCAGATGTTCAGCCTAAGAGAAGAGGATTTGTGTGTGTGTGTGTGTGTGTGTTTGTTATCAGTGTGTGTGTGTGTGTGTGTGTGTGTGTGTGTGTGTGTGTGTGTTTGTTATCAGTGATGATGTGTGTGTGTGTGTGTGTGTGTGTGTGTGTGTTTATCAGTGATGATGTGTGGGTGTGTGTGTGTGTGTCCTCAGGGCAAGAACTCGTGAGTTGGAAGAACTGATAGACCTATGGCGTGGGTGTTATCCTTAGCCACCTGCTGACAAGGCTTGTATTGTATTGAATACAAAGGCCCAACACAAAATGGGTCATGCACAAGATTTTAGTCAGACCAAGCTATAACATTATATATTTACTACGACAGTACATTCAACCAAAAGCTAATATAACAAA
Organism: Coregonus lavaretus; assembly: GCF_964263955.1. NCBI lineage: Eukaryota > Metazoa > Chordata > Actinopteri > Salmoniformes > Salmonidae > Coregonus > Coregonus lavaretus. The sequence goes on from NC_139989.1 coordinate 73,236,720, forward strand.
GGCATCAGAGATTATTTATAATCTGTCACAGAAACTGGAATCCATCTCCCCAGATCAGTCAATAAATGCTTCTGGTATTGGTCCTCTGTAGCTCAGCTGGTAGAGCACGGCGCTTGTAACGCCAAGGTAGTGGGTTCGATCCCCGGGACCACCCATACACAAAAATGTATGCGCGCATGACTGTAAGTCACTTTGGATAAAAGCGTCTGCTAAATGGCATATTTTTTATTTATTTTTATATGCTGCCCCTGTCTTCATGTTGTTGCTGGACATATCTTTTTTAAAATGTGTGTAGGTCACCTAAATCATCAGAAAAATTGCCCCTCCTGAGAATTTTTTCAGGAGCCGCCACTGGGGGTGATTGTTGTCTAATCGGGTGGTCAAGCTAATGGATTGTCAGTAGCTGAGTGTAGATGCGGTGAGGAATCAAGCGCAGGAAACACGGGCGTTCGTCAACAGACTTTAGTCACAAAAATAACAGCACCAAACAGGCGAACAGCCAACCCAACCGGGAGGCAAAATACAAAGTACGCACAAAACACAGTGCGTAAAAAGGCGATAGCGCACACAGTGCGGACTCTGGGAAAACAACAATCCTGAGAGTAAATATCACAGAGCAACAGCTTGACAAATAAACAATACCACATAACACCTGCCCTCACACACAAAAACTAAATAGGCAACCAAATCAAACACTAACAAGGGACAGGTGTACAAACAGACAAAACCAAACAAACATGAAACATCGAACGGTGGCAGCTAGTACTCCGGGGACGACGACTGCCGAAGCCTGCCCGAACAAGGAGGAGGAGCAGCCTCGGCCGAAACCGTGACATGGATTTGTAGATCTGACGCAGTTGCTACCTCAGATTATGAGCCTAGCAGGTGTCAAAAATGTCATGAATGAGTTATGTAGTACAGGCCACAGGGAGGCCACAGGGAGGAGCAAGAGAGCTATAACCCCATACTGTTTTTTGCCACATAAACCCTAAACCTAACAATCAATCAAATGTATATAAAGCCCTTTTTATATCAGCAGATGTCAGAATGTGCTATATAGAAACTCTAACCCTACTTATAACCTATTTGAGTTTTAACCCTAGGTATAACCTATTTTAGCCTTAACCATAACCCTTAACCCTAATTCTAGGGTAGGGTAGCCTAGAACACTTTTAGAAACTATTTTAGTAATAACATTATCTTAATAAATACAATTATAGTGCTAAATAGAATTTTTATTATTATTTTGTTGTTATTTTATTATATGTATAATTGCAAGGCTGTACGTGAATTAATAACTTTTAATTAATAAATATTTCCAATAGATGGCAGCATAAGACCACAAAGCATCAGTTATAGGCTACAAGCAACAATATGATTGACATAAAATAGCATGCAACCAAAGACTATATGTCCCATGATTTTCTAAAATGGTCACTCATTACTTTAGTTAGCTATATATCTCGTATTGGGCCTGTGTTGCTTTTAGAAGAGCAATTAAATAGTGCCTATAGCAGGTGTTGAATCCTGGGTAAATAATCACTAGTCAGATGCGCTAACCTCAACCCTAGTATACATGCATTATAAAAAATGATCTTAATATCTGATATTGGGAGTAAACAACCTCGGAATAGATAAGACAAGAGTGCGTCTTCCAGCCCGCCAATAAATTACATCATGCAACCCTCCCGGTTAGCAAATGTACCTCAACATGCCCTTCGCTTGTGCTAGAAGGCAGAGTGCTCACTGCTGGTTGATGAATCTGACAATGAATGTACTAGGAAAATACATTTTTCTCGACCAGAGGTGACTAAATTAATGTTCAGGCTTATTGATAATCGTTATAGTAATGAAGTATAATTTCAAAACAGCTAATAATAATCATCATTATATTACTTCACAGTAATGTGTTAAATGCTTTTTCAGTTGTTCCTCTTGCGTTAGCAGTGTGGAAAGGGACAGTAAAAAGCGTGTGCAGGAGTTTTCCTCTGAGGGGGAGAGTTGTTGTATCCAGGGAGAAAACTAAAGGAATATTCTGAAATGTCATTAGTGGTCTTATGCTGCCATCTATTGGTATTATTTAGCAACTGCAGTAGTACTGAATAAAGTATATCCTTACTAAAGTAGTAATTACTCAGAATTGCAAAATATGACATTTTCTAGTTCATTTTACCAATTACAACCATAAAATAACCATTTATAGCATAACAAACAATGAAACTGACATAAACCAAAAACACCATACATTTACTTAACTATATATATATATATATATATATATATATATATATATATATATATATATATATATATATATATATATATATATATATATATATATATATATATACTATTTATTTAGATGGGTGACATTATCTGCCAAAGTAATACCACTGTAGATAAAGAAGAGCTCTCCAGTAGGTGTACCAAAACATTCAAAGGCCATTTTCTCAAAAGTGAGGGTACAAGTTTATCATCTTTCAAATCAGAATTACTTTCCCATTGTTCCTCAACTATAGTGTATGATATACCTTTTTCAAGCTGAGTCTCTACTTTTATCCAATGTAAAAAACACAATTTCAAATGTTGCTATTTAAGTCCAGATCGAGCCGGTCGGTCACATTTGACTGCAGTGGCGGCTCCTGAAAAAATTCTCAAGGGGGGCAATTTTTCTGATGATTTAGGTGACCTACACACATTTAAAAAAAGATATGTCCAGCAACAACATGAAGACAGGGGCAGCATATAAGTCAATGCTGATATACACATTACTTGCTTCAAAAAGACTTCATGGTTGAATTGGAAATATGTGCACCTGAGCATAATTCACAACAAGCAAGCAGGAGCTTTTGATAGAGGCTACTGAAAACATTGATGCAAGTTATTGGTAATAAGACATTTTTATAGACTTCCATATTCTGCCCTCTTGTATAGATTTGTGAAAATGAACAGTGATAGACATTTTGCCTGAAAACAGAATTTGAAAATAATTTATAGAAAAGGTAAACACAGCTATCTGTATGGCTTTGTAAAAATGAACAACCATATTCTGGCCAATTGTATAGATTTGTAAATATGATGATGTCTTCTTTCATGCATACATTTTCAAATAAAGCTCTGCTTTAAGAAAGATCGAATGATATTGTTTAATCTTACCTTATGGCCTGCACACTGCTTGTGAAGCTGTCGAGGGCACATTTGATGAAGACAGCATCGATGTCCTTCTTCTGTAGCTTCTGGTACAGAATGTCGACGTGGGGCATGATTTTGTGAAAAAGCCCCAGGAAAAAAATTAAATCTTCTTGCTATCTATGTACCTCACCACAAGCACCAGCTGTGTCTGTGTAGAAACGTCCGTGGTCTCGTCAGCTTGGATAGCTACGAAGTTCGCCGACTTCACCTCCTCCAAAATATCTTCCCTCATTACCGCTAGCATACACTCCAGTAGCTCGTTTTGAATGGTCTTTGATGTGCCCTTGAAAACTTTAGCATTTTTAAGATGGTCATCAAACACCTCATCTAATTGTGCCACAAAGTTGACAAGTCCAAGAAAAATACCAGGGTTGGTGGAGCCCTCCGTTTCATCTTTGCCTCGCAAAACTAACTCAAACACTCCGCAAAACTTCACACACTGGATTAGCCGGCTGAGGATGTGGCGGTTCTTGCTAACCTCATCGTTGTGGCGGCGGACAGCTAGCCTGTATTCCTCATCCAGTTGAGTGACAATGTTCACTCTCCCCAAAGCAGACAATCTCAAACAGCTATGCAAGTGAGTCTTTGACAGCCCAATTTTTGGAAAATCCTCGGGTGTAGGACTTTCCCCCTTTAGTAGAAACCTGTTGAATTATTAAATTTGGTCTGGGAGGTCCTAATTGTTTCGTTGCCAATTTATCTCGATTTGTTCGCCGACAAAAACGAACTTCTTTCAAAGAAACAATCGAGTTGCATTGAACGCTAGCCATCTTGATTGACGCTGCTACCTGCTCTTTTCTTAGTTATGTTACGTATGATGAAAGCGCGTAAGTGCAAGCCCTCCCGGAACCCATAGAGATTGTATTGAAAGCTCTGATATTTGAAAAAAAAAAATGTTTTACATGAGAGGCTATGAGACACTTCTGGGCGATTTTCAACCTGACTGAAATCGCCCCAAAACGGGCGGGGCCATTTGAAGCACGACTTTAGCCTGATTGGACATTTAGTGGCAGATCAGACGTCTAGATTAGAACACTAATAACTACTGTTGCCGTGATATAATTGATTAGAAAAAAAATCCCTTCCTTTTCCCGTTTGGCAGTGCGTCGCCCATATCGCCCTAATGAACACACCGCCCCTGTTTGACTGTATAAAACCTAGCAGTACTACTTATTTCTCTGAGAGTGAGGCAGATATATATTATCACTGTGTAAAACCTAGCAGTACTACTTATTTCTCTGAGAGTGAGGCAGATATATATTATCACTGTGTAAAACCTAGCAGTACTACATATTTCTCTGAGAGTGAGGCAGATATATAGCATTTTGCAAAAAACATGATTATTTGTCTCTCTGAAATGAAACCGTTAAGTGATAGATTTTAAACAAATGCATGTCTCCAATCTCTTTCATAATTTCTTTAAACAACAAAAGCTACTTTACGAACATTTCTGAAAATGGATAAATAGCGTTTTGGAATGAAACTCTTGTTTCCCCATCTGAGCTCAGAGTAGATGAGAGACGTAATGTTTGTCTCTGTTGTGTTGAAGTCCAATCAAGCAGGAGAGACCAGCCTCCCCTGTACCCAGCTGTGTGTCCATGAAGAGTGACCGGTCTATGGATCATCCTATAGTGTTTAGAGAGGGAGACTTTTCTACTGAACAAAGGTAAGAAGAACTCATGGGTCATGGTCAGTGAGTTAAACAACACTGTCTCTAGTCATTTCTCCTCTCCCATTTTCCCATTTATTTTTGTTGTTTACATAATCCATAGGCTAATCCTTTTTTTCCGTTTTCATAGTCCTAAAACAATATTAACTAAACACAACATTCCCTCCCTGTGTGTGTGTGTGTGTGTGTGTGTGTGTGTGTGTGTGTGTGTGTGTGTGTGCACTCCCTGGATGAGGAGATGTAATCTCTATCCTGATTGCCTAGTCACTTTTACCCCTACCTACATGTACATATTACCTCAATTACCTCAACAACCTGGTACCCCTGCACATTGACTCAGTACTGGTACTCCTTATACAATACAATACAATACAATACACTTAGCCTTAAGATGCTTTTGTGAGACTGGGCCCTGTACAGATCTCATATTACTGTATTGAATTTTGTACATTGGTACAGATTTTATTTTAAAATGTAGTTATTTGTTACATTTGACTGTGTAAAACCTAGCAGTACTACTTATTTCTCTGAGAGTGAGGCAGCTATATATTATTACTGTGTAAAACCTAGTAGTAACACTTATTTCTCTGAGAGTGAGTCAGATATATATTATTACTGTGTAAAACCTAGCAGTACTACATATTTCTCTGAGAGTGAGGCAGATGTATAGCATTTTGCAAAAAACATGATTATTTGTCTCTCTGAAATGAAACCGTTAAGTGATAGATTTTAAACAAATGCATGTCTCCAATCTCTTTCATAATTTCTTTAAACAACAAAAAGCTACTTTACGAACATTTCTGAAAATGGATATATAGCGTTTTGGAATGCAACTCTTGTTTCCCCATCTGAGTTCAGAGTAGATGAGAGACGTAATGTTTGTCTCTGTTGTGTTGAAGTCCAATCAAGCAGGAGAGACCAGCCTCCGCTGTACCCAGCTGTGTGTCCATGAAGAGTGACCGGTCTATGGATCATCCTATAGTGTTTAGAGAGAGAGACTTTTCTAGTGAACAAAGGTAAGAAGAACTCATGGGTCATGGTCAGTGAGTTAAACAACACTGTCTCTAGTCATTTCTCCTCTCCCATTTTCCCATTTATTTTTGTTGTTTACATAATCCATAGGCTAATCCTTTTTTCCATTTTCATAGTCCTGAAACAATATTAACTAAACACAACATTCCTTCCCTGTGTGTGTGTGTGTGTGTGTGTGTGTGTCTGTCAGTGAGTGTGTGTGTGTGTGTGTGTGTGTGTGTGTGCACTCCCTGGATGAAGAGGTGTAATCTCTATCCTGATTGCCTAGTCACTTTTACCCCTACCTACATGTACATATTACCTCAATTACCTCAACTACCTGGTACCCCTGCACATTGACTCAGTACTGGTACTCCTTATACAATACAATACAATACAATACAATACACTTAGCCTTAATATGCTTTTGTGAGACTGGGCCCTGTACAGATCTCATATTACTGTATTGAATTTTGTACATTGGTACAGATTTTATTTTAAAATGTAGTTATTTGTTACATTTGACTGTGTAAAACCTAGCAGTACTACTTATTTCTCTGAGAGTGAGGCAGCTATATATTATTACTGTGTAAAACCTAGTAGTAACACTTATTTCTCTGAGAGTGAGGCAGCTATATATCATTACTGTGTAAAACCTAGCAGTACTACTTATTTCTCTGAGAGTGAGGCAGATATATTATTACTGTGTAAAACCTAGCAGTACTACTTATTTCTCTGAGAGTGAGGCAAATATATATTATGACTGTGTAAAACCTAGCAGTACTACTTATTTCTCTGAGAGTGAGGCAGATATATTATTACTGTGTGAAACCTAGCAGTACTACTTATTTCTCTGAGAGTGAGGCAAATATATATTATGACTGTGTAAAACCTAGCAGTACTACTTATTTCTCTGAGAGTGAGGCAGATATATTATTACTGTGTGAAACCTAGCAGTACTACTTATTTCTCTGAGAGTGAGACAGATATATATTACTACCTATAATGTTTAGAGAGGGATACTTTTATAGTGAACAAAGGTAAGAAGAACTCATGGTTAATGGTCAGTGAGTTAACCAACACTGTCTCTAGTCATTTCTCCTCTCCCATTTTACCATTTATTTTTGTTGTTTTCATAATCCATAGGCTAATCCTTTTTTCCATTTTCATAGTCCTGAAACAATATTAATCAAACACAACATTCCTTGTTTGTTTGTTTGTGTGTGTGTGTGTGTGTGTGTGTGTGTGTGTGTGCGTGTGTGTGTGTGTGTGTGTGTGTGTTTATTGTGTGTGTGTGTGTTTGTGTGTGTGTACTCCCTGGATGAGGAGATGTAATCTCATGTTTTGTCCACAGAAACCAACAGGAGACATCAGAGTCAGAGATTCTCAGTGGTCAGTCTTCCCAGAGTCATCAAACAGACCTGGCCTCCATATTCAGTGTATGTGGTCCTGTTATGTACATTTGTTTTTGTTTACCTCAAGTAAAGTTGATCTGTCAATCATTCATTAATGTGTTAATGAGAAAGCATTTAGTCTCTTGCTCAACTTATTTACTTTATTTATTTCAGTTGCTTGAAGAGAATATTATGACATTTGTGAAGAACGAGCTGAAGATGTTCAAGAGGATTCTTAGTCCAGAACTCCCAGAAGGCTTTGAGAGTCAGAAGCAGGATAAGGAAGTGGTGGATGCTGAAGATGAGAAGCAGGAGAGCAGCGCCAGAGAGGGGGCTCTGAAGATCACACTGCACGTCCTGAGGAAAATGAACCAGAAGGAGCTTGCTGACACACTGGAGAAAAGTAAGAGCTGCCTGCCTCATGTTGAATGCTGTTTTAGAACGAACATTTAAAAGCTGTAGCTAAAGTACAGCTAAAGTACCTGTGTAACTCAATGATATTGTAGCAGCCTTAACACAACACCTAGTGACCTCGTCAAACTTTATAACACAGTCCTACAATACTGTAGGCATTAAAACAGACGTAATATTAATATCCTCTGTGTTATTTATAGATTCAGATGAGCTTGCTGTGATTTACCAACGTGAACTCAAATCTAATCTAAAGAAGAAGTTTCAATGTGTATTTGAGGGGATCGCTAAACAAGGAAACCCAACACTTCTCAATAAGATCTACACAGAGCTCTACATCACAGAGGGTGGAAATGGAAAGGTCAATAATGAACATGAGCTGAGACAGATTGAGACAACAACCAGGAAACAAGCAAGACCAGAGACTGCAATCAAATGTAACGACATCTTCAAACCCTTAACTGGACAAGACAAACTTATCAGAACTGTGCTGACAAAGGGAGTCGCTGGCATTGGAAAAACAGTCTCTGTCCAGAAATTCATTTTGGACTGGGCTGAAGGAAAAGTAAATCAGGATATCCAATTTTTATTTTCATTCCCTTTTCGGGAGCTGAATTTGATGAAAGGGGAAAAACACACTTTGATTGAACTTCTCAATCACTTCTCAATGGAAACCAAAGAATCAAGAATCTCCAACTACGACAAGTACAAAGTTCTGTTCATCTTTGATGGTCTGGATGAGTGCCGACTGCCCCTAGACTTCCAGAAGAACAAGATCTGTTGTGACGCCACAGAGTCAACCTCAGTGGATGTTCTGCTGACAAATCTCATCAAGGGAAATCTGCTTCCCTCTGCTCTCCTCTGGATAACTACCCGACCTGCAGCAGCCAATAAGATCCCTTCAGTGTGTGTTGACCAGGTGACAGAGGTACGAGGGTTCAATGACCCACAGAAGGAGGAGTACTTCAGGAAGAGATTCAGTGATGAGGACCTGGCCAGCAGAATCATCTCACACATAAAAACATCAAGGAGCCTCCACATCATGTGCCACATTCCAGTCTTCTGTTGGATTTCTGCAACAGTCCTTGAACACATGCTGAAACATAAGACAGAAGAGATGCCCAAGACTCTGACTAAGATGTACACACACCTTGTGGAGTTTCATACCAAACAGAAGAATGAAAAGTATCTTGAGAAAGAAAAGACAGGTCCACACTGGAATAAAGAGAGCATTATGTCACTTGGAAAACTGGCTTTTCAACAGCTTGTGAATGGCAATCTGATTTTCTATGAAGAAGACCTGAAAGAGGCTGGCATTGATGTCAATGAAGCCTCAGTGTACTCAGGATTGTGCACACAGCTCTTTAAAGAGGAATGTGTGCTGTACCAGGACAAGGTGTACTGCTTCGTGCATCTGAGCATTCAGGAGTTTCTGGCTGCTGTATATGTGTTCCTCTCATTCATCAACAACAATGAGAATCTAATGGCCGAACCTCAAGTTACTGAAGTTACTGTCTACAAGAGTGCTGTGGATAAAGCCTTACAAAGTGAGACAGGAAACCTGGACCTGTTCCTCCGCTTCCTTCTGGGCCTCTCACTGGAGTCCAATCAGAAGCACTTACGAGGTCTACTGACAAAGACAAGAAGCAGCTCACAGTGCCATGAAGAAACAGTCAAGTACATCAAGGAGAAGATCAGGAAGAATCCCTCTCCAGAGAGGTGCATCAATCTGTTCCACTGTCTGAATGAACTGAATGACCATTCTCTAGTGGAGGACATCCAAAGCTACCTGAGATCAGGAAGTCTCTCAGAAGCCGAACTGTCACCTGCACAGTGGTCAGCTCTGGTCTTTGTGTTGCTGACTTCAGAAAAGGAGCTGGATGTGTTTGACCTGAAGAAATACTCCAGATCAGAGGAAGGTCTTCTGAGGCTGCTGCCAGTGGTCAATGCCTCCAGAGCTGCTCTGTGAGTACATAACATTACATTGAAGTACTAATCATCAGGAATAAATATTTAGTTTAGAGAAAATATGTATTATATTATCATACATTAGCATAATGTGTTTGTGAAGTCATGATGATCTCTCTGTCAGGCTGTCATGCTGTGGAGTCACAGAGAAAGGCTTCCCTGGCCTCAGCTCTGATGTCAAACCCCTCAAATCTGAGATGTTGATACATCCATTTATGAATATAGATGCCAGGTTTCAGGACACTGATCTGTATCTGAAAATGTTGAAAAAATATACTGCCACTATTTTCACCACCAAAGAATAGCACTTTGAATTTAAAATGATTTGACACTTTTTGCAGGCTGTCAGGCTGTGGAGTCACAGAGGAAGGCTGTTCTTCTCTGGTCTCAGCTCTGAAGTCAAACCCCTCACACCTCAGTGAGCTGGACCTGAGTAACAATGACCTGAAGGATTCAGGAGTGAAGCTGCTCTCTGCTGGACTGGAGAATCCCCACTGTAAACTGGAGACTCTGAGGTCAGTATTCCTGTAGTTGGTCAACAAGTGATAACTGTTCACCAGATCCACATGTGTTTACCAGGCACACATAGTCCACACCATATGTGTTTGGACAGTGAAGCTTACAGTTTTAAATTTGGCGCTATGCTCCAGCATTTTGGATTTGAGATACAATGTTTCATATTAGGCGACAGTACAGAATTTCACCTTTTATTTGAGGGTATTCATAAATATCTGTTTTACCTATTAGAAATGAAACCAATGTATGTAGTTCTCCCATTTGAAGAATTCCTAATGATTTGGACTAATTCACTTATTGTATTAAAGCAGTCAAAAGTTTAGTATTTGGTCCCATGTCCTGTCATTTTGGAGTCACTTCACTTGTATTGTCAGTAAGAATAGAAGATGTTTCTGAACACTTCTACATTCATGTGGATGATACTATGATTATGAATAATCATTAATTAATTGTGAATGATGATGAATGAGAAAGTTACAGAGGAATAAGGATCATACCCCCTCTGTCATTGGTAATGGTGAGAGGTTAGTATGTTTTGGTACAGAACGGCAGGCAGTCTCAGGGTCACGGCAGGCAGAGGTCAATAATCCAGGGTGGTGTAACAAGGTACAGAACGGCAGGCAGTCTCAGGGTCAGGGCAGGCAGAGGTCAATAATCCAGGGTGGTGTAACAAGGTACAGAACGGCAGGCAGTCTCAGGGTCACGGCAGGCAGAGGTCAATAATCCAGGGTGGTGTAACAAGGTACAGAACGGCAGGCAGTCTCAGGGTCACGGCAGGCAGAATGGTCAAAACTGGGAAAACTAGAAAACAGGGACTAAAGCGAAACAGGAGTATGGGGAAAACTGCTGGTAAACTTGACGAGACAAGACGAAGTGGCAACAGACAAACAGAGAACACAGGTATAAATACACTGGGGATAATGGGGAAGATGGGCGACACCTGGAGGGGGGTGGAGACAATCACTAAGACAGGTGAAACAGATCAGGGTGTGACAACATTATATACAGTCACCTTAAATGAAACATTTGATCTCAATTCTAAAATGCTGGAGAATAGAGACAAATTCAAAATGTTAGCTTCACTGTCAAAATAGATATGGTGTGGACTGTATACTCAATACAATCTAAATCTGATACCTCACTGTCTGTCTTTTGACTGATACTGCTTTTTAAACTGCTCTCGTCAGTCTACTCAAATATTTGTTTTTTGTTTTTCTCTCTAAAAGTAATACTTTGATAATTTGTAATTTATAATAATTATACATGCATATAAACTCAGCAAAAAAAGAAACGTCCCTTTTTCAGGACCCTGTCTTTCAAAGATATTTCGTAAAAATCAAAATAACTTCACAGATCATCATTGTAAAGGGTTTAAACAATGTTTCCCATGCTTGTTCAATGAACCATAAACTATTAATGAACATGCTCCTGTGGAACGGTCGTTAAAATACTAACAGCTTACAGACGGTAGGCAATTAAAGTCACAGTTATGAAAACTTAGGACACTAAAGAGGCCTTTCTACTGACTCTGAAAAACACCAAAAGAAAGATGCCTAGGGTCCCTGCTCATCTGCGTGAACGTGCCTTAGGCATGCTGCAAGGAGGCATGAGGACTGCAGATGTGGCCAGGGCAATAAATTGCAATGTCCGTACTGTGAGACGCCTAAGACAGCGCTACACGGAGACAGGACAGACAGCTAATCGTCCTCGCAGTGGCAGACCATGTGTAACAACACCTGCACAGGATGAATGCACAATCCCTCCATCAGTGCTCAGACTCCGCAATAGACTGAGAGAGGCTGGACTGAGGGCTTGTAGGCCTGTTGTAAGGCAGGTCCTCACCAGACATCACCGGTAACAACATCGCCTATGGGCACAAACCCACCGTCGCTGGACCAGACAGGACTGGCAAAAAGTGCTCTTCACTGACGAGTCGCGGTTTTGTCTCACCAGTGGTGATGGTCGGATTTGCGTTTATCGTCGAAGGAATGAGCGTTACACCGAGGCCTGTACTCTGGAGAGTGATCGATTTGACGATTTGAAGGTGGGGGGTCCGTCATGGTCTGGGGCGGTGTGTCACAGCATCATCGGACTGAGCGTGTTGTCATTGCAGGCAATCTCAACGCTGTGCGTTACAGGGAAGACATCCTCCTCCCTCATGTGGTACCCTTCCTGCAGGCTCATCCTGACATGACCCTCCAGCATGACAATGCCACCAGCCATACTGCTTGTTCTGTGTGTGATTTCCTGCAAGACAGGAAAGTCAGTGTCCTGCCATGGCCAGCGAAGAGCCCGGATCTCAATCCCATTGAGCACGTCTGGGACCTGTTGGATCGGAGGGTGAGGGCTAGGGCCATTCCCCCCAGAAATGTCTGGGAACTTGCAGGTGCCTTGGTGGAAGAGTGGGGTAACATCTCACAACAAGAACTGGTAAATCTGGTGCAGTCCATGACGAATAGATGCACTGAGTACTTAATGCAGCTGGTGGCCACACCAGACACTGACTGTTACTTTGATTTTGACCCCCCCTTTGTTCAGGGACATTTTATTCAATTTCTGTTAGTCACATGTCTCTGGCACTTGTTCAGTTTATGTCTCAGTTGTTGAATCTTGTTATGTTCATACAAATATTTACACAAGTTAAGTTTGCTAAAAGAAAACGCAGTTGACAGTGAGAGTTATGGCAGGTTTCAGGACACTGACATATCTAAAAATGTTGAAAAAATATACTGGCACTCTGCTTTCACAGCCAACGAATAGCGATGTTATTTAAACATTATTTGACTCTTTGCAGGCTGTCAGGCTGTCTACTCACAGAGGAAGGCTGTTCTTCTCTGGTCTCAGCTCTGAAGTCAAACCCCTCACACCTGAGAGAGCTGGATCTGAGTAACAATGACCTGAATGATTCAGGAGTGAAGCTTCTGTCTGCTGGACTGGAGAATCCCCATTGTAAACTGGAGACTCTGAGGTCAGGATTCCTGTATTTGGTGAACAAGTGATAACTGTTCACCAGATCCACATGTGTTTACCAGGCACACATAGTCCACACCATATGTGTTTGGACAGTGAAGCTTACAGTTTTACATTTGGTGCTATGCTCCAGCATTTTGGATTTGAGATATAATGTTTCATATTAGGCAACAGTACAGAATGTCACCTTTTACTTGAGGGTATTTTCATACATATATGTTTTACCATTTAGAAATGAAAGCACTTCATATATCCAGTCCTTCCATTTGAGAAAGTTATAATTAGTTGGACAAATTCACTTATAGAGTATCAAAGTAGTCATAAGTTTAGTTGTTGGTCCCATATTCCTTGCCTGCAGTGATTACATCAAGCTTGTGATTCTACAAACTTGTTGAATGCATTTGCAGTTTGTTTTGGTTGTGTTTTGGATGATGTTTTCCCCAATAGAAACTGAATGGTGAATAATGTCCTGTCATTTTGGAGTCACTTCACTTGTATTGTCAGTAAGAATAGAAGATGTTTCTGAACACTTCTACATTCATGTGGATGCTACCATGATTATGAATAATCATGAATGAATCGTGAATGATGATGAATGAGAAAGTTACAGAGGCACAAGGATCATACCCCTTCTGTTATTGGTAATGGTGAGAGGTTAGCATGTTTTGTTGTAGCCTCTGTAACTTAATCATTCATAATTGTTCATGATTCATTCATGTTATCTACTCACTTTGACAGAAAATTGCTCCAGTCATCATCCACCATTCAGTTAATATTGGGTAAAACATAACCCAAAACACAACCAAAACAAACTGCAAATGCAACCAACGAGTTTGAGACCAAATACTAAACTTTTGACTACTTTAATACACTACAAGTGTATTGGTCAGAATACTTATGACTTCTTCAAATATGGGGTCTAGATACATAAAGTGCTTTCATTTCTAAACGGTGAAACAGATATGTATTAAAATACCCTCAAATAAAAGGTGACAATATATACTGTCACCTCACATGAAACATTTGATCTCAATTCCAAAATGCTGGAGTATAGAGCCACATTTAAAATGTTATCTTCACTGTCAAAATAGATATGGTGTGGACTGTATACTCAATACAATCTAAATCTGATACCTCACTGTCTGTCTTTTGACTGATACTGCTTTTTAAACTGGTCTGGTCAGTCTGATAAAATATTTGTACTATACATGTTTCTATAAGCAATACTTAGATAATTTGTCATTTCTAATAATGATACATCCATTTATGAATAGATATGGAAGGTTTCAGGAGACTGATGTATCTGAAAATGTTGAAAAAATATACTGCCACTATTTTCACCACCAAGAAAAGCAGTGTGATTTTAAAATGATTTTACTCTTTGCAGGCTGTCACGCTGTCTAGTCACAGAGGAAGGCTGTGCTTCTCTGGTCTCAGCTCTGAGGTCAAACCCCTCACACCTGAGAGAGCTGGACCTGAGCTACAATCACCCAGGAGACTCAGGAGTCAGACTGCTCTCTGCTGGACTGGAGGATGCACACTGCAGACTGGAGAAACTCAAGTATGTAGAGGGTTTATGTCAATGTTCATATCAGACATGTTGGAGTTATCAGGCTAGTTAAGACAAACGTTCTGACCACCACTTGGACTAAGTTATATGCTGACTGTGTGTGTGTGTGTGAGTTCACGTGTATCCCTCAATGACTGTCTGTTCTTCTGCTTACCGCTACAGTGTGGAACATGGTGGAGAGTACACAATGAAACCTGGACTTAGAAAATGTGAGTGTTGACTGCTGTGAAGAATATGACTAAGAATAAGTCTTAATTCAAGTGAAGTCAAAGTCAAAGACCACCATCATTACTTACTTGCTCATATTAAATATCAGCTGTAGTTCTACAGAAGCACAAATCAGGGACACCAAAGTTTACAAAGAGTTGCTTTGACAATGTGTGTGTGTCTGTGTATTACATTTACATTTTAGTCATTTAGCAGACGCTCTTATCCAGAGCGACTTACAAATTGGTGTATTCACCTTATGATAGCCAGGGGGTCTAGAAGGATGAGAGCAGAGGAGAGAGAGTTAGCTTTAGCATTGCGGAGAGCCTCCATGACACAGAGAAGAGCAGTCTCAGTTGAATGACCAGTCTTGAAGCCTGACTGGTTTGGATCAAGAAGGTCATTCTGAGAGAGATAGCAGGAGAGTTGGCTATAGACGGCACGTTCAAGAGTTTTGGAGAGAAAAGAAAGAAGGGATACTGGCCTGTAGTTGTTGACATCGGAGGGATCGAGTGTAGGTTTTTTGAGGAGGGGTGCAACACTCGCTCTCTTGAAGATGGAAGGGACATAGCCAGCGGACAAGGATGAGTTGATGAGCGAGGTGAGGTAAGGGAGAAGGTCTCCGGAAATGGTCTGGAGAAGAGAGGAGGGGACAGGGTCAAGCAGGCAGGTTTTTGGGCGGCCGGCCGTCACAAGTCGCAATATTTCATCTGGAGAGAGAGGGGAGAAAGAAGTCAAAGCATAGGGTAGGGCAGTGTGATCGGATGTCGTCAACCTTCTTTTCTTAATGGTTGACGAAGTCATCCACAGAGAGGGAGGAGGGGGGGGGGGGATTCAGCAGGGAGAAGAAGGTGGCAAAGACCTTCCTAGGGTTAGAGGCAGAGGCTTGCAATGTAGAGTGGTAGAAAGTGGCTTTAGCAGCAGAAACGGAGGAAGAGAATGTAGAGAGGAGGGAGTGGAAAGATGCCAGGTCCACAGGGAGTCTAGTTTTCCACCATTTCCGCTCGGCTGCACGGAGTCCTGTTCTGTGAGCTCACAATGAATCGTCAAGCCACGGAGCAGGAGGGGAGGACAGAGCCGAACGGGAGGATAGGGGACATAGAGAGTCAAAAGATTCAGAGAGGGAGGAGAGGAGGGTTGAGGAGGCAGAATCAGGAGATTGGAGGGAGAAGGATTTAGCAGAGGGAAGAGATGATAGGATGGAAGAGGAGAGAGTAGCGGGAGAGAGAGAGCGAAGGTTGCGACGGCACATTACCATCTGAGTTGGGTTAGAGCGAGTAGTGTTGGAGGAGAGCGAGAGAGAAAAGGATACGAAATAGTGGTCGGAGACTTGGAGGGGAGTTGCAGTGAGATTAGTAGAAGAACAGCATCTAGTAAAGATGAGGTCAAGCGTATTGCCTGCCTTGTGAGTAGGGGGGGACGGTGAGAGGGTGAGGTCAAAAGAGGAAAGGAGTGGAAAGAAGGAGGCAGAGAGAAATGAGTCAAAGGCAGACGTAGGGAGGTTAAAGTCACCCAGAATTGTGAGGGGTGAGCCATCCTCAGAAAGGAACTTATCAAGGCGTTAAGCTCATTGATGAACTCTCCAAGGGAACTTGGAGGGCGATAAATGACAAGGATGTTAAGCTTGAATGGGCTAGTGACTGTGACAGCATGGAATTCAAATGAGGAGATAGACAGATGGGTCAGGGGGAAAAGAAAGATTGTCCACTTGGGAGAGATGAGGATTCCTGTGCCACCACCGCGCTGACCAGATGCTCTCGGGGTATACGAGAACACATGGTCAGACGAGGAGAGAGCAGTTGGAGTAGCAGTGTTTTCAGTGGTAATCCATGTTTCCGTCAGCGCCAAGAGGTCGAGGGACTGGAGGGTGGCATAGGCTGAGATGAACTCTGCCTTGTTGGCCGCAGAATGGCAGTTCCAGAGGCTACCGGAGACCTGGAACTCCACATGGGTCGCGCGTGCAGGGACCACCAGATTAGAGTGGTAGCAGCCACGCCGTGTGAAGCGTTTGTATGGCCTGTGAGGAGAGGAGAGAACAGGGATAGACAGACACATAGTTGACAGGCTACAGAAAAGGCTACAATAATGCAAATGAGATCGGAATGAAATTAATTAAACATCTGGGAAAGCTAGAGAGCAGGGCCTCCCTCACGTTTCACTGAAACACTCAAATATAACTCTCCCAACTTCCACTTTAGAGATTATAATTGTTGTAAACTACAGCGGTTTAATGTTTTCTAGGAATAGACTAACTTAGTTTATTCATCTAGCTAACTTGGTACAGTATTCTAACATGAAACCGCCCAGGGCACCGTATCCTATGACGCCATAGCTAACTAGCATGCTAGCTTCCAATAACACATGGTTTAGCACCAATACTCGGTTACAACAGACTACCAATAGTGTGTTAACACGCTAAACAGATCATTCGTGTCCGTGTCTAACGTTGTGTAAGGTTTTGGGTTAGTTTTAACAGTTTGAGTGAGTAAGTCGTCAACTTATTCAGCCAGTTAGTTAGCTAGCTAGAATAGTTAGCATATTAGCTAGCCATTACGCTCTGTCAGCGAACAAACCCCTCCCCCCACAGTATTAAACACAGAGAGCCAAGCTAATGTTAACTAGTCACCCATGTCTTGAACTCCTTTTGAAAGACTCTGGTTACCAGTATGTAAAGATAAAAAATAAATATAGGTTATAACTTACCCTTAATAGCTACTGATAGCTAGTTAAGTGTAGAGCTAGCTACTGAATCGATTCAGCCAGTTCGCGTCTGTCCCAACGGAGAGAAAGCGTCTCCAAACATTACAGCTAGGTCGTTCCAGCTGTTGTTTAGTTAGCTATCCAGGTAGCAACAAGCTAGCTACATTTCGAGTACAGTAGCTACTAACTACCTAACGTTAACGTTTCAGATAATGAGGTTAGAAAAACAGCTGAATGGTAGGTAGCTAGCTAGCATAATTACAGGTACTCTTAAGCGTGAAATAACATTGGAAACAACTATCCACAGTTGCTAATAGTTACCAGTAGCTACCCGCTAGCTAGCTAGTTTTATTGGTACAGGTAGTGGGTTAGCTAGCCTCGTGCTTCACCGGGCTCAGCCGAATGCAATACTAACCTACAATAGCTACCTAGATAAACTATCTACAATACCTAACTACAATAATTACAGGTACTCTTAGGCGTGAAATAACATTGGAAACAACTATCCACAGTTGCTAATAGTTACCAGTAGCTACCCGCTAGCTAGCTAGCTTTATTGGTCCAGGTGGTGGGTTAGCTAGCCTCGTGCTTCACCAGGCTCAGCCGAATATAATACAAGAACTACCTGGATAAACTACCTACAATTCCTAACTACAATTCCCAACTACTACCTACCTACAATCTAAATGCATGGTTTAAGCTTTACTTTACTCGACACCATGTACAGTGGGGAGAACAAGTATTTGATACACTGCAGATTTTGCAGGTTTTTCTACTTACAAAGCATGTAGAGGTCTGACATTTTTATCATAGGTACACTTCAACTGTGAGAGACGGAATCTAAAACAAAAATCCAGAAAATCACATTGTATGATTTTTAAGTAATTCATTTGCATTTTATTGCATGACATAAGTATTTGATACATCAGAAAATCAGAACTTAATATTTGGTACAGAAACCTTTGTTTGCAATTACAGAGATCATACGTTTCCTGTAGGTGTTGATCAGGTTTGCACACACTGCAGCAGGGATTTTGGCCCACTCCTCCATACAGACCTTCTGCAGATCCTTCAGGTTTCAGGGCTGTCGCTGGGCAATACGGACTTTCAGCTCCCTCCAAAGATGTTCTATTGGGTTCAGGTCTGGAGACTGGCTAGGCCACTCCAGGACCTTGAGATGCTTCTTACGGAGCCACTCCTTAGTTGCCCTGGCTGTGTTTCGGGTCGTTGTCATGCTGGAAGACCCAGCCACGACCCATCTTCAATGCTCTTACTGAGGGAAGGAGGTTGTTGGCCAAGATCTCGCGATACATGGCCCCATCCATCCTCCCCTCAATACGGTGCAGTCGTCCTGTCCCCTTTGCAGAAAAGCATCCCCAAACCATGATGTTTCCACCTCCATGCTTCACGGTTGGGATGGTGTTCTTGGGGTTGTACTCATCCTTCTTCTTCCTCCAAACACGGCGAGTGGAGTTTAGACCAAAAAGCTCTATTTTTGTCTCATCAGACCACATGACTTTCTCCCATTCCTCCTCTGGATCATCCAGATGTTCATTGTCAAACTTCAGACGGGCCTGGACATGCGCTGGCTTGAGCAGGGGGACCTTGCGTGCGCTGCAGGATTTTAATCCATGACGGCGGAGTGTGTTACTTATGGTTTTCTTTGAGACTGTGGTCCCAGCTCTCTTCAGGTCATTGACCAGGTCCTGCCGGGTAGTTCTGGGCTGATCCCTCACCTTCCTCATGATAATTGATGCCCCCCGAGGTGAGATCTTGCATGGAGCCCCAGGCCGAGGATGATTGACCGTCATCTTGAACTTCTTCCATTTACTAATAATTGTGCCAAGAGTTGTTGCCTTCTCACCAAGCTGCTTTCCTATTGTCCTATAGCCCATCCCAGCCTTGTGCAGGTCTACAATTTTATCCCTGATGTCCTTACACAGCTCTCTGGTCTTGGCCATTGTGGAGAGGTTGGAGTCTGTTTGATTGAGTGTGTGGACAGGTGTCTTTTATACAGGTAACGAGTTCAAACAGGTGCAGTTAAAACAGGTAATGAGTGGAGAACAGGAGGGCTTCTTAAAGAAAAACTAACAGGTCTGTGAGAGCCGGAATTCTTACTGGTTGGTATGTGATCAAATTATGTCATGCAATAAAATGCAAATTATTTACTTAAAAATCATACAATGTGATTTTCTGGATTTTTGTTTTAGATTCCGTCTCTCACAGTTGAAGTGTACCTATGATAAAAATGACAGACCTCTACATGCTTTGTAAGTAGGAAAACCTGCAAAATCGGCAGTGTATCAAATATTTGTTCTCCCCACTGTAAAGAAGAAGCCAAGCTAACCTCCCGCTTAGAGAAACACAACCTCACCCCATCGCGTCCCCCCAGCTTGTGTATGTGTGTGGTGTGTTCGTTTACATTAGAAACGTGTGTGTGTGTGTTCATGTACAGTGAGGGAAAAAAGTATTTGTTCCCTTGCTGATTTTGTACGTTTGCCCACTGACAAAGAAAGATCAGTCTATAATTTTAATGGTAGGTTTATTTTAACAGTGAGAGACAGAATAACCCTGTCCTCTGTAGCTCAGCTGGTAGAGCACGGCGCTTTTAACGCCAAGGTAGTGGGTTCGATCCCCGGGACCACCCATACACAAAAAAAAACAATGTATGCATGCATGACTGTAAGTCGCTTTGGATAAAAGCGTCTGCTAAATGGCATATTATATTATATTATATATATATATTATTATATATTATATAACAACAAAAAAATCCAGAAAAACGCATGTCAAAAATGTTATAAATTGATTTGCATTTTAATGAGGGAAATAAGTATTTGACCCCCTCTCAATCAGAAAGATTTCTGGCTCCCAGGTGTCTTTTATACAGGTAACAAGCTGAGATTAGGAGCACACTCTTAAAGGGAGTGCTCCTAATCTCAGCTTGTTTCCTGTATAAAAGACACCTGTCCACAGAAGCAATCAATCAATCAGATTCCAAACTCTCCACCATGGCCAAGACCAAAGAGCTCTCCAAGGATGTCAGGGACAAGATTGTAGACCTACACAAGGCTGGAATGGGCTACAAGACCATCGCCAAGCAGCTTGGTGAGAAGGTGACAACAGTTGATGCGATTATTCGCAAATGGAACAAACACAAAATAACTGTCAATCTCCCTCGGCCTGGGGCTCCATGCAAGATCTCACCTCGTGGAGTTGCAATGATCATGAGAACGGTGAGGAATCAGCCCAGAACTACACGGGAGGATCTTGTCAATGATCTCAAGGTAGCTGTTTTTCTGCTAAGGGGGCAGGGCAACTTCACCGCATCAAAGGGACAATGGACGGGGCCATGTATCGTCAAATATTGGGTGAGAACCTCCTTCCCTCAGCCAGGGCATTGAAAATGGGTCGTGGACGGGTATTCCAGCATGACACTGACCCAAAACACATGGCAACAAAGGAGTGGCTCAAGAAGAAGCACATTAAGGTCCTGGAGTGGCCTAGCCAGTCTCCAGACCTTAATCCCATAGAAAATCTGTGGAGGGAGCTGAAGGTTCGAGTTGCCAAACGTCAGCCTCGAAACCTTAATGACTTGGAGAAGATCTGCAAAGATGAGTGGGACAAAATCAATCCTGAGATGTGTGCAAACCTGGTGGCCAACTACAAGAAACGTCTGACCTCTGTGATTTCCAACAAGGGTTTTGCCACCAAGTACTATGTCATGTTTTGCAGAGGGGTCAAATACTTATTTCCCTCATTAAAATGCAAATCAATTTATAACATTTTTGACATGCGTTTTTCTGGATTTTTTTGTTGTCATTCTGTCTCTCACTGTTCAAATAAACCTACCATTAAAATTATAGACTAATCATTTCTTTGTCAGTGGGCAAACGTACAAAATCAGCAGGGGATCAAATACTTTTTTCCCTCACTGTATGCATGTGTGAGTGTGTGTGTGTGTGTGTGTAATTAATGGGAATACATGTGTTTTATATTAACATACAGTATAACATATGATCATTCAACAAGTCTCAAGTTACCTTAACTTCTCCTTTTGATACCTAGAAACATCTACATTAAATGAATTAGTGAAAAGTGAGTTAACATTCTAATGTGAATGATGATGATTTCTAATTTTGTGTCTGGTTTCATCCATCAGATGTCTGTGATCTCACACTGGACCCAAACACAGCAAACAGACTTGTCTCTCTGTCTGAGGAGAACAGAAAGGTGACACGTAGGAGAGAGGAGCAGCCGTATCCTGATCACCCAGAGAGATTTGAGGACAGGGAACAGGTGCTGTGTAGAGAGGGTCTGACTGGGCGCTGTTACTGGGAGGTAGAGTGGAGCGGGAGTGTGGCTGTTATAGGAGTGACATATAAAGGAATCAGCAGGAGAGGAGAGGGTAATGGCTGTGTGATTGGATTCAATGACAAGTCCTGGAGTCTGTACTGCTCTGACAACAGCTACAGAGCCAGGCACAATACTAACCTGACTACCATAGACGTCCCCTCCTCCAGCTCCCACAGAGTAGGAGTGTATCTGGACTGGCCAGCCGGCACTCTGTCCTTCTACAGAGTCTCCTCTGACACACTGACCCACCTGTACACATTCCACACAACATTCACTGAGCCCCTCTATCCAGGGTTTAATGTTTGGGTTGATGCCTCAGTGTCCCTGTGTCAGGTGGTCCCTGTGTCAAACACAACATGATGTTTCACTCTAATCATGTGTTTTAAGTTTGATCAGAATATGGCATTTAAATACACAGAGTAACACACCAGTTTGGGCCAGTTTATTCCTGTAAATAATAACCATGGTAACTCTGTGTCTGTTTCTTTCCGTGATCCTGCGCCCTGTGAGAATGGTTCAGATGTACCACACACACACACACAGGACACACACACACGTCCGTGTTTATACTACCTACTGGGGACACCTGTTCTGGAACCACAGTCCCATCTAGGACAATAACTGTTTAGGGCAAAAGGGCAAGATGGATTCTAATGTAGATACGTTTGTATTGGTAGAACCGTCTGGCCTTTCAGCATATAAATACCTGCTAGAGATCGTTGTCGGGGATCCTCTTTAGCAAGGTGGTCAAACATAAGAACCCAGACTTGATAAATAGCATCAACTATTGTAAAGCATGAATTGATGGTGTTACGAACCCCGTGGCTTTAAACGTCTAGGGTGATGTACATGAGACCCGTAACATAATTCATGCAAATTATAAGTGTGACATGGAACAGTGAGAACGAAAAACTACACGACAACCATAAGCTACCGTCAAACATAAAAGGTTTATTGCTGAACCCACAGTAAAGGTTTGGGAAAAAGGGCTGAGCAGGACCCAAGAAATGAAACAATAGTGTAAAACACCCCTAAACTGATCTTGCCTGCCTCAAGAACCGCTAAGCTACTGCTACTCATACAAAAATACAGTGGGTGGCCCGCTCAGGTCTAACTAGTGTTTTTAGACATATTTCTTCCTACGGGTAATGTACGCCCAAGGGCAACTTGCTTAAACTCCACTTTTCCCAGAAACACACAAAGTTACCAAACAGAGTAATCAGCAAATTAGTGAGTACACAATACACAGGACACAACAGTATCTATACTCACATACGGGAAAAAGTCTCTCTCTCTCTCACAACAAACATAACTGACTGGTTCTTAAACAATGAGATGTGTGATTGAAAAACCAGCAACAGGTGGTGCCATGCAGAGGAATGTTCACTGATTGGTCCACCTTAGCAATCAGCAGACATCTCAACGACCACCAATCAGGAACATACAGGACACCTGTGATTAGGGCAGAAGGAGAGGAAAAACACAGGACACAGGATACCTGTATCCGTAACAGATGGATATACACTGCTCAAAAAAATTAAGGGAACACTTAAACAACACATCCTAGATCTGAATGAATTAAATAATCTTATTAAATACTTTTTTCTTTACATAGTAAAATGTGCTGACAACAGAATCACACAAAAATGATCAATGGAAATCAAATGTATCAACCCATGGAGGTCTGGATTTGGAGTCACCCTCAAAATTAAAGTGGAAAACCACACTACAGGCTGATCCAACTTTGATGTAATGTCCTTAAAACAAGTCAAAATGAGGCTCAGTAGTGTGTGTGGCCTCCACGTGCCTGTATGACCTCCCTACAACGCCTGGGCATGCTCCTGATGAGGTGGCAGATGGTCTCCTGAGGGTTCTCCTCCCTGACCTGGACTAAAGCATCCGCCAACTCCTGGACAGTCTGTGGTGCAACGTGGCGTTGGTGGATGGAGCGAGACATGTGTTCAATTGGATTCAGGTCTGGGGAACGGGCGGGCCAGTCCATAGCATCAATGCCTTCCTCTTGCAGGAACTGCTGACACACTCCAGCCACATGAGGTCTAGCATTGTCTTGCATTAGGAGGAACCCAGGGCCAACCGCACCAGCATATGGTCTCACAAGGGGTCTGAGGATCTCATCTCGGTACCTAATGGCAGTCAGGCTACCTCTGGTGAGCACATGGAGGGCTGTGCGGCCCCCCAAAGAAATGCCACCCCACACCATGACTGACCCACCGCCAAACCGGTCATGCTGGAGGATGTTGCAGGCAGCAAAACGTTCTCCACGGCGTCTCCAGACTCTGTCACGTCTGTCACATGTGCTCAGTGTGAACCTGCTTTAATCTGTGAAGAGCACAGGGCGCCAGTGGCGAATTTGCCAATCTTGGCAAATGCCAAACGTCCTGCACGGTGTTGGGCTGTAAGCACAACCCCCACCTGTGGACGTCGGGCCCTCATACCACCCTCATGGAGTCTGTTTCTGACCATTTGAGCAGACACATGCACATTTGTGGCCTGCTGGAGGTCATTTTGCAGGGCTCTGGCAGTGCTCCTCCTGCTCCTCCTTGCACAAAGGCGGAGGTAGCGGTCCTGCTGCTGGGTTGTTGCCCTCCTACGGCCTCCTCCACGTCTCCTGATTTACTGGCCTGTCTCCTGGTAGCGCCTCCATGCTCTGGACACTACGCTGACAGACACAGCAAACCTTCTTGCCACAGCTCGCATTGATGTGCCATCCTGGATGAGCTGCACTACCTGAGCCACTCGTGTGGGTTGTAGACTCCGTCTCATGCTACCACTAGAGTGAAAGCACCGCCAGCATTCAAAAGTGACCAAAACATCAGCCAGGAAGCATAGGAACTGAGAAGTGGTCTGTGGTCACCACCTGCAGAACCACTTCTTTATTGGGGGTGCTAATTGCCTATAATTTCCACCTGTTGTCTATTTCATTTGCACAACAGCATGTGAAATTTATTGTCAATCAGTGTTGCTTCCTAAGTGTACAGTTTGATTTCACAGAAGTGTGATTGACTTGGAGTTACATTGTGTTGTTTAAATGTTCCCTTTATTTTTTTGAGCAGTGTATATCAGTAAAAAAAATAACAATAGTTATTTGTTCAGAGAGTCAAGGATATGTTTTGTATAATTCTAAAAAGTCCTAGAAAAAATGTAGGCCTATTTTCCTACAGTGAGTATCTATATCCACCATCATCAGTACAGATGACTCCAGTGCTTTTTCCATTCCCCTACAGTGAGTTACTATAGCCAGGCGTGATGTCAGAGTTTTCAGTTCAACTGAAAGCTAACTTTGCAACAAGATTTGATGAGTTTAGTATCACAAAGGTGATGCATTTTTTAATGTTTATTATTATTATTTATTTATTTATTTTTTATAGGGGGTAGATCAGCTTTAATATTGCAGATAGATTGTAACTTCCATCAATGTAATTGTCTGCATCACTTCCAATCCCCCATATGTTTTTTTTCTTGCAAATATATATATATATATACACAAACACATACAGTTGAAGTCAGAAGTTTACATACACCTTAGCCAAATCCATTTAAACAGTTTTTCACAATTCCTGACATTTAATCCTAGTACAAATTCCCTGTCTTAGGTCAGTTAGGATCACCACCTTATTTTAAGAACGTGAAATGTCAGAATAATAGTAGAGAGAATGATTTATTTCAGCTTTTATTTCTTTCATCACGTTTCCAGTGGGGCAGAACTGAAAAAAACGTGTGCGAGCAAGGAGGCCTACAAACTTGACTCAGTTACACCAGCTCTGTCAGGAGGAATGAGCCAAAATTCACCCAACTTATTGTGGGAAGCTTGTGGAAGGCTACCCGAAACGTTTGACCCAAGTTTAACAATTTAAAGGGAACGCTACCAAATATTAATTGAGTGTATTGTGGGAAGCTTGTGGAAGGCTACACTCAATTAGTATTTGGTAGCATTCCCTTTAAATTGTTTAACTTGAGTCAAACGTTTCGGATAGCCTTAGTAACTGAGTCAGGTTTGTAGGCCTCCTTGCTCGCACACGCTTTTTCAGTTCTGCCCACATATTTTCTATAGGATTGAGGTCAGGACTTTGTGATGGCCACTCCAATACCTTGACTTTGTTGTCCTTAAGCCATTTTGCCACAACTTTGGAAGTATGCTTGGTGTCCATTTGGAAGACCCATTTGCGACCAAGCTTTAACTTCCTGACTGATGTCTTGAGATGTTGCTTCAATATATCCACATAATTTCCTTCCTCATGATGCCATCTATTTTGTGAAGTGCACCAGTCCCTCCTGCAGCAAAGCACCCCCACAGCATGACACTGCCACCCCAGTGCTTCACGGTTGGGATGGTGTTCTTTGGCTTGCAAGTACTCCCCCCCCCCCCTTCCTCCAAACATAGCGATGGTCATTATGGCCAAACAGTTCTATTTTTGTTTCATCAGACCAGAGGACATTTCTCCACAAAGTACGATCCATGTCCCCATGTGCAGTTGCAAACTGTAGTAAGGCTTTTTTATGGCGGTTTTGGAGCAGTGGCTTCTTCCTTGCTGAGCGGCCTTTCAGGTTATGTTGATATAGGACTCGTTTTACTGTGGATATAGATAATTTTGTACCTGTTTCCTCCAGCATCTTCACAAGGTCCTTTGCTGTTGTTCTGGGATTGATTTGCACTTTTCCCACCAAAGTACGTTAATCTCTAGGAGACAGAACGCGTCTCCTTCCTGAGCGGTATGACAGCTGCGTGGTCCCATGGTGTTTATACTTGCGTACTATTGTTTGTACAGATGAACGTGGTAACTTCAGGCGTTTGGAAATTGCTCCCAAGGATGAACCAGACTTGTGGTGGTCCCAAAAAAAAATCTGAGGTCTTTTGATTTTCCCATGATGTCATACAAAGAGGCACTGAGTTTGAAGGTAGGCCTTGAAATACATCCACAGGTACACCTCCAATTGACTCAAATTATGTCAATTAGCCTATCAGAATCTTCTAAAGCCATGACATCATTTTCTGGAATTCTCCAAGCTGTTTAAAGGCACAGTCAACTTAGTGTATGTAAACTTCTGACCCATTGGAATTGTGATACAGTGATTATAAGTGAAATAATCTGTCTCTAAACAATTGTTGGAAAAATTACTTGTGTCAAGCACAAAGTAGATGTCCTAACCGACTTGCCAAAATCTATAGTTTGTTAAGAAGAAATTTGTGGAGTGGTTGAAAAACAAGTTTTAATTACTCCAACCTAAGTGTATGTAAACTTCCGACTTCAACTATATATACATATATACATATATATACACACATATACATATACATACATATATATATATATATATATATATATATATATATATATATATATATATATATATATATATATATATATATATATATATACATACATACATACATACATACATACACATCCTTTTTAGAAATATATTCCCCTTTATTACTTTCCAACCCCACAACCCCTTCCCTAATTGGAGTAAACTAGTGAACAACAAGGATTAGGCCTCTACTTCCAGCTTATACAGTCAATTTTACAATAATTATATTTTGTTTGTTTTTACTCCTGAACTTCCTCTACCCTCAACCTCTCTGATCATTTTCATGATGTCCATCCGGTTTGCTTCTATATGCCATATATTTCGAACTGTGCTCTTTCACAAAAGCTCTCAACCTATAGCCTATATACTTGTTATGCTTATTATGGACACAGTATGCTTACATTATTAGTTATCTTGTTGTTATTGCTTGTTGTTAGTTGTTATTAGTCCCATCCTTAAACTCCATTCAACACCACCCATCTATCTCTTAACACCATCCATATTGGATTTCTATTTGCCATATATTTTTCAACTGTACTGTGATGTTTTACAAAAGTTCTGAACCTTTCTATTCTCATTGTTTCTACAGAATGTAAATTGAAAATAAACATTTTTGCTAAAAGTATTATTATATTATTGATCGATTGACTATGACTTTTCAGATCACCCAGTAATGCTATCTGCAGGGTTAGCTCCAGGTAAATATTGCAATCCTTTAGCCATTCCTGCACCTGTGTCCAAAAACAAGCTACAAATGGACAGTACCAAAACAAATGATCTAATGATTCTGTGTCTTCGCAGCAAAATCTGCAGAGCTGGGAAGATTGTATCCCCCATATAAATAACATTCTATTGGTTGCAAGAATGTAATATAATAATTTAAATTGAAAAATTCTAAGATTTGAATCCGGCGTCGTTTTGCATATCAGTTTATAAACACTATGCCATGGAATTGGTACGTCAAAAATCTCTTCACAACTATTTTGCAATCTATATGGGACGGCTGTCAATCTTTTGGTCCTTAAATGAAACTGGTATACTTTTTCATTTATCACAGTTTTCTTTAACCAATGATGTTCTTTAATGCAAGGCCGACAGACAAGTTCCTTACTTTCTCCCCCTTCCACTTTCCTCTTCCATTTTTGCGGTAACGCTGCAATTATTTGGTTGTGATTTTTGGGTAGAGCAGACATTTCCATATGTTTTTGTTAGCTGCATGTGTGGTGATGCAGTTTGTTAGGGACTCTTTCTATACTGATGCGGCGGGGGGAGACTTCTCTGTGAAAGCTAAGGTGCCGATGTCACATGACAAGGGTTCCCTCTACCTAGAGATCGTAGACGTGCAAGGATCTTATCTGAGGCAGGCGCTTCAGTCTGTGGGCTGCGCAAAGTTTTGGACTGAGCATATTATTGCAGAAAAATTCCCAAACAGACACAAGTAAATCAAGCTTCTCTCATATGAAAACGAACACTGTTCCTCCCTGTCAAATGTGAATCACTGCGGGTTGCCCTGATTACCTGCCAAACTTTTCTGCTCTCTCCAAATCTTAAAAGTGCAATTTCTTCCATTTGAAGGCAAACACTTGTGTGTTTCTTATGTTAAAAATAAATGGTGTAAGACAGGAAATAATGAAATGAAATAAATATAGAACGGAATGTGATGCTGCTCAGTTGAAATATGCCATGAATAAAAGGTTTCCTATGTGTAAATGAAGACTAAAGATAAAGCTATGGATGTAGAATTTTAGCTCCAAGGTGGTGGACGGAGTGGCGCAGCGGTCTAAGGTACTTTGTTGCAGTGCTAGAGGTATACTTATAGACCCGGGTTCAATCCCTGGCTGTATCGTGATCGGGAGTCCCATAGGGCGGCGCACAGCGTTGTCCAGGTTAGGGGAGGGTTTGGCCGGGGTAGGCCGTCATTGAAAATAAGGATTTGTTCTTAACTGACTTGCCGAGTTAAATACATTTTAAAAAGTAGATTGTGCTGATTTACTGGTACACTGAACCATGTTGCACACCGTAGCTTAAGAACTCTGTGGACCAGTAGTAAAAACAATAACGTCATATCTGAATTCGTCCATCTTTATGCACCTTGAAATTGTAACTCTGGTATGGAGTGGTTTGCTGTGTGTTGGATTCAATGTATTGGACTGTGGAGAAAGGTTGTTAAGGTAACGATATGCTATCATTGGATCATTGCCCGAGTGGCACAGTGGTCTAAGGCACTGCATCGCAGTGCTAGCTGTGCCACTAGAGATCCTGGCTCAAATCCAGGCTCTGTCGTAGCCGGCCGTGACCGGGAGACCCATGGGGGCGGCGTACAATTGGCCCAGTGTCGTCCAGGGTAGGGGAGGGAATGTTGGTAGAGCATGGCGTTTGCAATGCCAGAGTTGTGGGTTCGATTCCCATGGGGGGCCAGTATGAAAAAATAATGTATGCACTCACTAACTGTAAGTCGCTCTGGATAAGAGCGTCTGCTAAATGACTAAAATGTAAATGTAATTAAAGAAATCATCAGTTCAAGTGTACATGTCAAATGTGTGTGTACAGGATGGATGACTTTTATAGTTTCCTACGAGGCAGGAAAGCTCCGGAGGAGACTATAATAGAGGTAGAGATGGAGAAAGAGAAGGTGCAAAAGTGAAGATAAATCCAGATAGTGTTGTTTTCCCTAGAATCAAGCTGTTTATCCAATACATTCCACTGGGTCAAATTACATATATTTTGTAATAACTCCCCACTTGAAGTAAATTATGGTTATGAACTTATACAACTATTGATGTTTTATGTCAATGGAAAATATATTATTTAGATTTTCTTCCCTGCATTAGAGTGATGAACGTGTGCTTCCACTCACGAGTAATGACCAGCTAAGCGCCTACAAACCATCCTATGGGGATCGCCTTGCCGTTCTCACATACTGCAGGCAGAAGACTAAAAGCCTTGCGAAAAAAAATTCTAAACTGTTTGACAGATTCAAATTCAAGTTAAAGGCAAAGCAGAGCCATCAGTCAACAGATCATTCGTCACAGGAAGAGAACTCAAGTGGAGAGACAAAATCAAGACCTGCTCTGATGAACAGAGACATGTAGGTGGGGGGGCTCATCAATCAGAGGAAGAACATAACCTTTGTTAAGTCAGAGCCAGGCGAGGTGGGGGCACCCGCAAAGTTGATGTCACCAAGGACAGGGGAAAGAACTCAAATAAATGGCACAGAATTAATATTTTCCAAATGGAGAAAATGATCATGGAAAAATCGAAGACTTTGATGTGGATCTGACAGATTACTAAGAATAATAATATGCCATTTAGCAGACGCTTTTATCCAAAGCGACTTACAGTCATGTGTGCTAACTAATGGAAGGGAAGAGGCAAATGGAACTAATGGAAGGTAAGAGGCAAATGGAACTAATGGAAGGGAAGAGGCAAATGGAACTAATGGAAGGGAAGAGGCAAATGGAACTAATGGAAGGGAAGAAGCAAATGGAACTAATGGAAGGGAAGAGGCAAATTGAACTAATGGAAGGGAAGAGGCAAATGGAACTAATGGAAGGGAAGAAGCAAATGGAACTAATGGAAGGGAAGAGGCAAATTGAACTAATGGAAGGGAAGAGGCAAATGGAACTAATGGAAGGGAAGAAGCAAATGGAACTAATGGAAGGGAAGAGGCAAATGGAACTAATGGAAGGGAAGAGGCAAATGGAACTAATGGAAGGTAAGAGGCAAATGGAACTAATGGAAGGGAAGAAGCAAATGGAACTAATGGAAGGTAAGAGGCAAATGGAACTAATGGAAGGGAAGAGGCAAATGGAACTAATGGAAGGGAAGAAGCAAATGGAACTAATGGAAGGGAAGAGGCAAATGGAACTAATGGAAGGGAAGAAGCAAATGGAACTAATGGAAGGGAAGAGGCAAATTGAACTAATGGAAGGGAAGAGGCAAATGGAACTAATGGAAGGGAAGAAGCAAATGGAACTAATGGAAGGTAAGAAGCAAATGGAACTAATGGAAGGGAAGAGGCAAATTGAACTAATGGAAGGGAAGAGGCAAATGGAACTAATGGAAGGTAAGAGGCAAATGGAACTAATGGAAGGGAAGAAGCAAATGGAACTAATGGAAGGGAAGAGGCAAATGGAACTAATGGAAGGTAAGAAGCAAATGGAACTAATGGAAGGTAAGAGGCAAATGGAACTAATGGAAGGTAAGAAGCAAATGGAACTAATGGAAGGTAAGAGGCAAATGGAACTAATGGAAGGTAAGAAGCAAATGGAACTAATGGAAGGGAAGAAGCAAATGGAACTAATGGAAGGGAAGAAGCAAATGGAACTAATGGAAGGGAAGAGGCAAATGGAACTAATGGAAGGGAAGAAGCAAATGGAACTAATGGAAGGGAAGAGGCAAATGGAACTAATGGAAGGGAAGAGGCAAATGGAACTAATGGAAGGGAAGAGGCAAATGGAACTAATGGAAGGGAAGAGGCAAATGGAACTAATGGAAGGTAAGAAGCAAATGGAACTAATGGAAGGGAAGAGGCAAATGGAACTAATGGAAGGGAAGAAGCAAATGGAACTAATGGAAGGGAAGAAGCAAATGGAACTAATGGAATGGAAGAAGCAAATGGAACTAATGGAAGGGAAGAAGCAAATGGAACTAATGGAAGGGAAGAAGCAAATGGAACTAATGGAAGGGAAGAAGCAAATGGAACTAATGGAAGGGAAGAAGCAAATGGAACTAATGGAAGGGAAGAAGCAAATGGAACTAATGGAAGGGAAGAAGCAAATGGAACTAATGGAAGGTAAGAGGCAAATGGAACTAATGGAAGGGAAGAGGCAAATGGAACTAATGGAAGGGAAGAAGCAAATGGAACTAATGGAAGGTAAGAGGCAAATGGAACTAATGGAAGGGAAGAAGCAAATGGAACTAATGGAAGGGAAGAAGCAAATGTTGCTGCTGATGACAATGAAACACTCTCCAGGTTCTCAAGACCTCCCAGATACTCATATAAGCATTCTGCTGTTACAAGCCCTCCCAGATACTCATACAAGCATTCTGCTGTTACAAGACCTCCCAGATACTCATATAAGCATTCTGCTGTTACAAGACCTCCCAGATACTCATATAAGCATTCTGCTGTTACAAGCCCTCCCAGATACTCATATAAGCATTCTGCTGTTACAAGCCCTCCCAGATACTCATATAAGCATTCTGCTGTTACAAGCCCTCCCAGATACTCATATAAACATTCTGCTGTTACAAGACCTCCCAGATACTCATATAAGCATTCTGCTGTTACAAGACCTCCCAGATACTCATATAAGCATTCTGCTGTTACAAGCCCTCCCAGATACTCATATAAGCATTCTGCTTTTACAAGCCCTCCCAGATACTCATATAAGCATTCTGTTGTTACA
Source organism: Coregonus lavaretus (assembly GCF_964263955.1). Classification (NCBI taxonomy): domain Eukaryota; kingdom Metazoa; phylum Chordata; class Actinopteri; order Salmoniformes; family Salmonidae; genus Coregonus; species Coregonus lavaretus. The sequence goes on from NC_139989.1 coordinate 73,269,426, forward strand.
AGACCTCCCAGATACTCATATAAGCATTCTGTTGTTACAAGACCTCCCAGATACTCATATAAGCATTCTGCTGTTACAAGACCTCCCAGATACTCATATAAGCATTCTGCTGTTACAAGACCTCCCAGATACCCATATAAGCATTCTGCTGTTACAAGCCCTCCCAGATACTCATATAAGCATTCTGCTGTTAAAAGACCTCCCAGATACTCATATAAGCCTTCTGCTGTTACAAGACCTCCCAGATACTGATAGAAGCATTCTGTTGTTACAAGACCTCCCAGATACTCATATAAGCGTTCTGCTGTTACAAGACCTCCCAGATACTCATATAAGCATTCTGCTGTTACAAGACCTCCCAGATACTCATATAAGCATTCTGCTGTTACAAGCCCTCCCAGATACTCAAATATGCATTCTGCTGTTACAAGCCCTCCCAGATACTCATATAAGCATTCTGCTGTTACAAGCCCTCCCAGATACTCAAATATGCATTCTGCGGTTACAAGCCCTCCCAGATACTCAAATATGCATTCTGCTGTTACAAGCCCTGACACTTCACCCCCTGAGCAGGTGACCCAACACACTGACATTGTGGAGAAGGCTTTTGCAGGAGCAAGCACAGACTTATTATAGAGGATATGCAATCTATAATGTATGTCAGTCTTATGGATGAGAGCAATATTGGCACAGTTGGCAGTGGAGAACAGACAGGGATAGTAGGCTGGAGGACACGTTACCTCTTGGGAGAACCTCAGACAATATGGCCAGAATAGAAGACCTCAGGCTGGAGGACACGTTACCTCTTGGGAGAACCTCAGACAATATGGCCAGGATAGAAGGCCTCAGGCTGGAGGACACGTTACCTCTTGGGAGAACCTCAGACAATACGGCCAGGATAGAAGACCTCAGGCTGGAGGACACGTTACCTCTTGGGAGAACCTCAGACAATACGGCCAGGATAGAAGACCTCAGGCTGGAGGACACGTTACCTCTTGGGAGAACCTCAGACAATACGGCCAGGATAGTAGACCTCAGGCTGGAGGACACGTTACCTCTTGGGAGAACCTCAGACAATATGGCCAGGATAGAAGGCCTCAGGCTGGAGGACACGTTACCTCTTGGGAGAACCTCAGACAATACGGCCAGGATAGAAGACCTCAGGCTGGAGGACACGTCACCTCTTGGGAGAACCTCAGACAATACGGCCAGGATAGAAGACCTCAGGCTGGAGGTAACTTCACCTCTTGAGGGAACGACCACCAATGCAGCAAAGAGTATAACCCTAGTTGTCCACCGAGGCCAAGTACTTAAGGAACTGATCCACCATTTCTGTGATGACACTCTACTTGAAGCTGACATTCAGATCAAACTCATTCTTCCTGATGGAAAGGAGGAACATCTGTGTTCTGGGAGGAGTTTTACCACCAATGCACCATGGGTAATCGTGCAAGGTGCCATTTCTTCAACACAACTTAGAGGAAAAGGAGCGGCAATGTGTAGGCCGCATTATTACAGCAGGATGGAGAAAGGAGAAATACCTACCTGTGAAGATGGCTCCAACAATATTGGAACAAGCAGCTTTTGGAGCAGTGAGTTCTGATCTTGTGGATAACTTCTTGAAGTGCATAACTGAAGGGGAGCTCCTGACCTTGGAGGTCTGTCGGTCAGATTACAGCAGTGTAGCAGTGTAACTGAAATCCTGGATATTCACAGCTGTCAAAGAAGGCAAAAGCAGACGACCTGGAAGACATTCTACAGGAGTTGTTGTACTAAACTCAGATTCTAGAGCCAGCATACGTCATAGAGCAGTGGGCAACTACACTCTCTCCATTGAAACAGGAGCTTACAGGCCTTTTTATTGAAGAAAGGATCTCCTTCAGGGTCATAAACTAAATGTGAGGACATACAGTTCTATTATGTCTGTTGTGGTATTTAACAGGACATTGTGTCTGTTGTGGTATTTAACAGGACATTATGTCTGTTGTGGTATTTAACAGGACATTGTGTCTGTTGTGGTATTTAACAGGACATTATGTCTGTTGTGGTATTTAACAGGACATTGTGTCTGTTGTGGTATTTAACAGGACATTGTGTCTGTTGTGGTATTTAACAGGACATTGTGTCTGTTGTGGTATTTAACAGGACATTATGTCTGTTGTGGTATTTAACAGGACATTATGTCTGTTGTGGTATTTAACAGGACATTGTGTCTGTTGTGGTATTTAACAGGACATTGTGTCTGTTGTGGTATTTAACAGGACATTGTGTCTGTTGTGGTATTTAACAGGACATTGTGTCTGTTGTGGTATTTAACAGGATATTGTGGCCATGATATATACAATTATAGTTTTAACCACGTTCTGAAGCTATATAGTGTTTGTTTGTTCTGAAGCTATATAGTGTTTGTTTGTTCTGAAGCTTTATAGTGTTTGTTTACATTTACTTTGTTTCCACCCATTGGAGTAAGACAAGCTGATATGTTGAGTTCTGATGGGTACAACAGTTGGACTAAGCTCATGAGGTATTTAGAAGTTATAACCTATTATTCATGGGTCAATAGTCAAAAGTCCAAAAATGGATCTAGCAACTGCAGATTGGAGCACATTAGTGACACCGACCTGACATATTGCTTAAGAGAGGCTTAAAAAGTTGCTTACCAGGAGACAATATTATTGATACATAAAGTTGGGAATTCATAGGGAAGTAAAAGGTACTGAAATTAAATCTGACTTTATTTGGAAACTGGAACACACACGGTACAATTACATGCTGACTGAGTCCAGACTACTGAACTAACTAGATGAACCAGATTACTGAACTTACTATATGAACCAGACTACTGAACTAACTATATGAACCAGACTACTGAACTAACTATATGAACCAGACTACTGAACTAACTATATGAACCAGACTACTGAACTAACTATATGAACCAGACTACTGAACTAACTATATGAACCAGACTACTGAACTAACTATATGAACCAGACTACTGAACTAACTATATGAACCAGACTACTGAACTAACTATATGAACCAGACTACTGAACTAACTATATGAACCAGACTTCTGAACTAACTATATGAACCAGACTACTCAACTAACTATATGAACCAGACTACTGAACTAACTATATGAACCAGACTACTGAACTAACTAGATGAACCAGACTACTGAACTAACTATATGAACCAGACTACTGAACTAACTAGATAAACCAGACTACTGAACTAACTATATGAACCAGACTTCTGAACTAACTATATGAACCAGACTACTCAACTAACTATATGAAGCAGACTACTCAACTAACTATATGAACCAGACTACTGAACTAACTAGATAAACCAGACTACTGAACTAACTATATGAACCAGACTTCTGAACTAACTATATGAACCAGACTACTCAACTAACTATATGAACCAGACTACTGAACTAACTATATGAACCAGACTACTGAACTAACTATATGAACCAGACTACTGAACTAACTATATGAACCAGACTACTCAACTAACTATATGAAACAGACTACTCAACTAACTATATGAACCAGACTACTGAACTAACTATATGAACCAGACTACTGAACTAACTATATGAACCAGACTACTGAACTAACTATATGAACCAGACTACTGAACTAACTTTATGAACCAGACTACTGAACTAACTATATGAACCAGACTACTGAACTAACTATATGAACCAGACTACTGAACTAACTATATGAACCAGACTACTGAACTAACTATATGAACCAGACTACTGAACTAACTATATGAACCAGACTACTGAACTAACTATATGAACCAGACTACTGAACTAACTATATGAACCAGACTACTGAACTAACTATATGAACCAGCCTACTGAACTAACTATATGAACCAGACTACTGAACTAACTATATGAACCAGACTACTGAACTAACTATATGAACCAGACTACTGAACTAACTATATGAACCAGACTACTGAACTAACTATATGAACCAGACTACTGAACTAACTATTTGAACCAGACTACTCAACTAACTATATGAACCAGACTACTGAACTAACTATATGAACCAGACTACTGAACTAACTGAGAGATGATATTACCTGTATTGTGTTTTGGAAACAAAACTGGATTAGAGATTTGTCCAGGAGAGATTCTGCAGAGTGTCCATCTCCTCTGAGCTAGTCAAAAATAGTCCATCCAAAACTCTCAACATTGACTTCTCAGAGTGAGCCACCAACACTCAATTCTTTGATTTTCAGTGTTGGGGCCCAAAGTTACGCAGTCTGTTCCAGCCTCATCCACAGAGTGACGCAGACATTTTTGATTCTCTGCAATATGGGTGTTTTCTGTTCCATGATCGAGCATCAATCTATAGCTGTATCCGTTTCTGTCATTCACAGCGTCCATGAAATACCCAGAGACGACCCAGAGACGACCCAGAGACGACCCTAGGGTCATTGTTTGTCATTGTTTGTCTCGTAGCCTTCTAGCCATATCCTTTTAGGTGAAAACCCGTCGATGCATCCACTGGTACATATTTCACAAGGTTTTAACTTGTCGTAACCACCCACATGCCAAACATAAGGCGGTTTCTCAGGCGGTTTCTTGCTCGCAGGTTGACACCCTGACCATCCTGAAGGCACAGAAGTTGACGGACAGTTTCCCTGTCGGTAACTATTCCGGCCATCCAACATTTCTGGTGCGTCCAGCGGTAGCCATGTTGTCGACCTGATGTTTGAAGCTGCTGGTGTATGAAGGAGAGCACCTCTGCTTCATCTGTTCTGTTTTTAACCCACCAGAGATGATTCCTACTTAGAACTCTTTCTGTCTGAAGACGTATTGTTATGTTGAGTGATTCCTCCAATAATAACATTTCGTTGTTGGTGAATCCACGCTGGAAGTAGTCCTCAATGATATTGTCCATTGTCTATGTAGGAAGTTAAGACAATTAGGCTCTTATCAGGGCCACCAATACACCCCAACCAATCAATGTAGACATAGGGAATCTTCAGACTCAGACAAATGAGGTAAGCCCCTCCCCTTCTAATTACACATATTATTACATCACAATATCAGCTAAACAATGTAAAAATAATAACCCAGTTTATCATAAACTATACAGACTCTTATAGGTTGGGGTGTGGCCTCCTTTTCACAATTCAGAACCAGACTTGTACATCCATTTAACCTTACAAATCAACTAAAAACATTGAACAGCAATCAGAATATAGTGATTAAACCAGCAGATAAGGGGGCTCAGATTACTGTAATGGATAAAGTGAATATCTTCTTGAAGCCAATAGACAATAGGATAATGGTAAACACTATGTGCTACATGGTCCCCAGGGTATATGAATATAAAGAGACAGGAGACAAAACAATGGACCTGTAGAATGGAATAAGTTATAAGACCTCTATGATCCATTTCATTTGTCAGTTCTTCCAGCTAATGTGAGATGTTTAGATGACATAACATTTGAGGACACATACTGTAATTTAGCTGGCCATCTTTTCCCCTAACTGTCTGGCTGTCCTCCCCCTTCCCTTCTAAGTTCAAGGTGGTTTATTTGTCATATACATGGAGTTAACAGTGCAATGAAATGCTGACTAGCAGGTTAACCTCTTGACAACAACAATAGAACAAGTCAGTAGCTAAGTTAATATAAAGAGTAATACAATAGTAATAAACCCTGCATTCATAACTATCCTTAACATACCTGGGGTGTTTCTGGGATAGAGGGTTGATATAAAAGTCAATATAATCAGCAATACAGGAAGATTCTGAGACACAATCACTTACTATTGGTCAGCCGTAGGGAACCGCCAACGTCTCAGGAGATATGTATTTTAGGCAGTGAGTAAAACTGCCTAGGCCTTGGAGAATCTGCCCCAAAAAGATAGACCATCTGTTTATCTGTAATGTACTTATCCTCATATAGTTTACTCACTATCTCCTGGATTAATCTTTGTGTTTTCCGTCTGTGTTGAGTGGGACAATGGAACATAGTGTTTACCATTATCCTATTGTCTATTGGCTTCAAGAAGATATTCACTTTATCCATTACAACAATCTGAGGCCCCTTATCTGCTGGTTTAATCACTATATTCTGCTGTTCAATGTTTCTAGAGCTTGATTTTTTTTTTTATGTGTAAGGTTAAGCTGATATACAGGTCGGGTTCTGAATTGTGAAAAGGAAGCCACATCCCTACGTATAACAGTCTGTATAGTTTCTGACACTGACTCCAACTGAGGTTCCCAATGTGAGGGGTTTGGAAATAGTATATGAGGAAAATCTGTTTCATAATCAAAATGATCTAATAACTTCAATCTTCTATGATAGAAGTGTAGATCCCTCCGGAGCTCCCTGCAGTCCACCTGTTTAGGAGTTGGTATGAAAGTCAGTCCTCTTTCTAGAACCTCACTCTCGGCTTGGTTGAGCCCAATGGGACATTGCTGGTCAAGACCTCAAATCGGTTGTGAAGTAGTATGGACATATTGATGGAACAAGGTCACTAAACTGGTGGTTAGACAGGGTAGATCCAAGAGCAGGCCTCTGCTGTCATCTATAAAGCAGCATGTTCTTCAATTAGATGCCAACTAATATCCATACAGGGACAATAGGTGGGGCAGGAGGAAGAATGGTGTTCCTGATTTTCAGAGGAATTCCCCTTTTTTCTTTAGAGCTTCAGATTGAGATTGTTGTTATCCTCCAATATGTTTTTCTTCAGTGAGCCACTCTGGATTCTCCAAGGGGAATACTCCCTCTATTCTCCACTAGAGAGTTGTAGCTCCATGCTTTTGCTGGGAATTGTCCACTGTTGGTATACATTTATTTGGTCCCCAAAATACCAAAATAAAAAGGTGTATTTGTCTAGTTTTACCTGAGTACCCAGTTAGCATCCATGTGGCTCATTAAAAAGTTTATAAAAAAAAAACGTACTCCTGACGTTTCACCACAATAGGCTTTTTTAGACAATGGTACAAAAAGTAGCCAAACAAAGCCAAAGGAGAGTGATGAGCAGCAGCAGCATCATGCTCAGTTGGTAGAGCATGGCGTTTGCAACGCCAGGGTTGTGGGTTCGCTTCCCACGGGGGGCCGGTATGAAAAATAAAAAATAATGTATGCACGAACTGTAAGTCGCTCTGGATAAGAGCGTCTGCTAAATGACTAAAATGTAAAATGTAATCAAACCAGCGAGGCCGCCGGCAAGCCCAACAGTGATGATGCTGCCGAGCTCCAGTTAGCTCCGTGTGCAGAGCCTACCCACCCTTCCACAAGCACCGCCAGGATAATGGCTCCACAGCCCCCTCCACCTCCGACTGTTCCTGACTATCTTGGAACAGATGTGCCAGCCCAGATTAGCCTAGAATCCTACCGTAGCCGCAGGTTTTCTGTCCAAAAACCTTCATTTAATAGCAACTGGTTCATAAGAAGAGAGTGTCTGGAATACTCGCTTACTGAAGATGCTGCATTGCTGAAAGTTCTGCGTGGGGACCATCTATTGGGAGATGGCTAACTAGTCTGTATTTTCCACTGATTCATATGGATGCCAGTGCACACATTGGCTGTAAAAGTGGGTAAAAACAGAAAAGCATATAACTGTAGCTATGTGGGTGTGTTTCAGCAGGGTGAGGTCAGAGAGATGCTTCCAAGTCAGTATTTTTCTGAACTCATAAAATCCTTTATACAATCTGATGGGATGAATGTTCAACCCCATTTAAATGACCATAAAGTCTATATAGTACCTTTAAGTTAAGACCTCACAGATCTGTTCATGGCAAAGCAGTTCAATTAATGATATTAATTTATTCTTAAAGAATATAACGTATATATCATGAGCCTCATCTTGAGGAGTCACCTGTGACAGTATTCATAAAGAGTAGGAGTACTGATCTGGGATCAGTTTTGCCTTTTAGATCATAATGAAACAGATTAGATGGACAGGGGGGACCTGATCCTAGATCAGCACTCCTCCTCTGGGAAACTGAATGTATGAAACCGAACACATAGTCGTAGTCTAGTTACAGCAGGTGTTTACTGCCATCTAGTGGAAGATACCAATAAAACACTTTATTATCAGGGTGGGGAGACGGTTGAGCTGAAACAGAACGTGGAATAGCCTTCATTTCTCAGAACAAAGAATAGACTGACGAGTTTTAGAAGAAAGTTATTTGTTTCTGACCATTTTGAGGCTGTAATCGAACCCACAATTAGTCTCAAGAAGGCCAGTTTTATTGCTTCTTTAATCAGCACAACAGTTTTCAGCTGTGCTAACATAATTGCAAATGGGTTTTCTAATGATCAATTGTTCTTTTAAAATGATCAACTTGGATTAGCAAACACAACGTGCCATTGGAACACAGGACTGATGGTTGCTGATAATGGGCCTCTGTACGCCTATGTAGATATTCCATTAAAAATCAGCCGTTTCCAGCTACAATAGCCATTTACAACATTAACAATGTCTACACTGTATTTATGATCAATTTTATGTTATTTTAATGGACAAAAAAATTGATTTTCTTTCGAAAACAAGGACATTTCAAAGTGACCCCAAACTTTTGAACGGTAGTGTATATCAGAACAAATAGCAGCAGGAATGGTTATACAGCTAGAGACACAATACTGTTAAAATATATATATCAGAAAAAATAGCAGCAGGAATGATTATACAGCTAGAGACAGAATACTGTTAAAATATATATCAGTATATTATGGAAACTAGTTATTGCAGGTAAATACAATTATTATTATAAAATCAGTAAGGTACACATTTGCACTAAATGATCATGAACGGGCGATCTGTTGGGTAAAAACCCACTGCAGTAGTTATTTTATGGTAACCAGCTGTCAATAGTTCTTTGCTACATATGAATATGCATAAAGGAGCCAAAGGCACCTTGATTACATAGATCACACAGAAGAGAGGTTAATATGTTCATTAAACGATGTTTACTAGGTGGAAGGTTTACCCTGTGTATGAGATTAAAATGTATCAGCTGATGATTAGGATTGTTAGATGAACCCACTAAGTTCCTGATGAACTCAACTGGTGAGCCTCTTTAGCAGCTAGTTCCATGGACACACTGATTTCAATGTCCTTTGCCAAGGTCAGATGACTTTCAGTCAACAGTCTCTTTTGTGTAGCTTCACTCCGTAGCCCACATACTAGTCTGTCTCTAATGATGTCATTTAGAACAGCATTAAACTCAGTGTTCTGATAGTTTATTTAATGCAGCAGCAAACATTGTTACTGATTCTTCCTCTTCCTGATGTCTCCTGTGGAACCTGAACCTTTCAGCATTATCTAGTGGTTCTGGGGAAAAATGTCCTTTAAGTACACCAAGAAGCCCAATAACAACAAGATCAATGATTTATTAATGAAACCAGTTTTTACAACAGAGTGTGGTGATTTATTCTATTAATGAATGACTCTAGTTGACAATGTCTGTCAACTTCAATGGTGTGTATTCATGAATATTTCCAATCATATGTTTACACACTAGAGAGCTATTCTAGATTGTTGCTCCAGTGTGTCTTACTGAACATGACCATGATCAGAGTGAAACATCATGTTGTGTTTGACACAGAGACACTGAGGTGCCCTCATACCAAACATAAAACCCTGGATAGAGGGGCTCAGTGAATGTGGAGTGGAATGTGTACAGGTGGGTCAGTGTGTCAGAGGAGACTCTGTAGAAGGACAGAGTGCCGGCTGGCCAGTCCAGATACACTCCTACTCTGTGGGAGCTGGAGGAGGGGACGTCTATGGTAGTGGACTCATTATTGTGCCTGAAAATGTTTTTAGGGCAGAACAGACTCCAGGACTTGTCATTGTATCCAAGCCCACAGTCTCTAAGCGCTCCTCTCCTGCTGATTCCTTTATATGTCACTCCTTTGTAAGTATCGCTTCCACTCCACTCTGCCTCCCAGTAACAGCGCCCAGTCAGACCCTCTCTACACAGCACATTTCCACGGTCCATAAATCTCTCTGGGTGATCAGGATACGGCTGCTTCATCATCCTTCTACATGTCACCTTTCTGTTCTCCTCAGACAGAGATAGATATCTGTATGCTGTGTTTGGGTCCAGTGTGAGATCACAGGCATCTGATGGATGAAACCAGACACAATATTAGAAATCATCATCATTAACATTAGAACGTTAACTCACTTAATTTAGGGCCTGATCCCGACGTAGGAATGTACCCACTTCTCAGTATTTGGTATTCAGACTTCTCTGCAGGTGTGGCTACCTCTGAATAAACGTCATCCAACAGCTGAAAACCCTCCCACTTGCTGGCCAACAGATTTTCTCGTGGAGTTTTCATTCAATGGGGTTTTTACCGCATTTATCTTCGGCCATCCCTTTAAATACAGTGTACCTTTCAGTTAGAATGTTGTCGACAGATTCAATAGAATATATGGAGAGAATATGGAATATATATATAATATATTATTCCCATCTACATGATGTATTGAGAACCCAGCTGGCTTTATGGATGGGGACAGTATATCCGGAGAGAGCCATGATTCCGTGAAACAGTCAAAAGTTTGGACACTCCTACTCATTCAAGGGTTTTTCTTTATTTTGACTATTTTCGACATTGTAGAATAACAGTGAAGATATCAAAACTATGAAATAACACATATGGAATCATGTAGTAACCAAAAAAGTGTTAAACAAATCAAAATATATTTTATATTTGAGATTCTTCAAAGTAGCCACCCTTTGCCTTGATGACAGCTTTGCACACTCTTGGCATTCTCTCAACCAGCTTCATGAGGTAGTCATCTGGAATGCATTTCAATTAACAGGTGTGCCTTCTTAAAAGTGAATTTGTGGAATTTCTTTCCTTCTTAATGCGTTTGAGCCAATCAGTTGTGTTGTGACAAGGTAGGGGTGGTATACAGAAGATAGCCCTATTTGGTAAAATACCAAGTCCATGTTATGGCAAGAATAGCAAAAATAAGCAAAGAGTAACAAAAGTCCATTACTTTAAGATATGAAGGTCAGTCAATCCGGAAAATGTCAAGAACTTCAAAAGGTTCTTCCAGTGCAGTTGCAAAATCCATCAAGCGCTATGATCTGGCTTTCATGAGGACCGCCAAAGGAAAGACCCAGAGTTACCTCTGCTGCAGAGGATAAGTTCATTAGAGTTACCAGCCAACTTTTGACTGGTACTGTACAATCACCCACCTGAGCTGCATCAACCCACCCTCCAACCCCTCCTGGGACCACCCCAACCCACCCCCAACCCCTCCTGGGACCACCCCAACCCCGCCTGGGACCACCCCAACCCACCCTCCAACCCCTCCTGGGACCACCCCAACCCACCCTTCAACCCCTCCTGGGACCACCCCAACCCACCCTCCAACCCCTAATGGGATCACCCCAACCCACCCAACCTGATCTCCATGAAGTTAAATACAAAATTAAGTTGTGATACAATCAGTAAGGCACACACTTGCATGAACATGTTAGTGAATGGGCAATCTGTTGGGTAAAAAACACACTTTTATGATTTCAGCTACAGATAACCAGCTGTTTATTGTTGTTTGGCTAGCCCCATGGAACCTAGCAGTGGATAGTTCTAAATAAATTATATCTATAAAAGTTCTGATCCAATGAGGTGTGGTGGTTGCCATCTTAGTTCCAAACCTGACAACATTATATGTCTTTGCTGTAATGACAGTGGTGAATTATCATTCAGTAATAACAGTTTGGGGAACAAGGTATGAGGATACCTCTTTCCAAAACATGTCCTCCTGGTCACTCCCAGTACATATGATTAAAGGAGCCCAAGGCACCTTGATTACATAGATCACACAGAGGAGCGGTTGTGATTTTTATTAAATTATGTTTTCTAGGTGGAAGGTTTACCCTGTGTATGAGATTAAAATGTATCAACTGGTGATTAGGATTGTTAGATGAACCCACTCAATTCCTGATGAACATATTCAAACCGTTCTGTATATGAGCTCCACTGCTCAATACTTTCATTAAACTGTCCAACGTTTCCAACAATTACGGACATCACTCACTTCAATATTGTCCTCAACCACGGCAATGGTTTCCTCAGTCACGTGATCTTCATTCACTTCACTCACAGAAGTTTCATCCTAAATTAGCTCATTTAGCAGTTTTAATTAAAAGGTTTGTCTTCACAGTTGAATAAATGTCCTTTCCTTTAATCACTGTATGTTCCTCCCTTTTAATCACGTTGTTTTCCTGCTACGTCCGTCTCTATCAGAACTCAGGATAAGACCCAGATGCAGACAGTTCGAATCACAGATGTTGATTAACAAAACAGGGGGCAGGCAGACGATAGGTCAACGCTACCAGCTAGCAGTACTATAGCAACTAAATACAATATAATTTTAGCCAGCTACATTCGTTCGCAGCGACGCCGTTTTTCAAACAAAGTCAACACAGCAGCCATTGCTAGCTAGCCAACACTACCAGCTAGCAGTACTGTAGCAGCTAAATACAATATCTTTGTGCTAGCTAGCCAACGTTTAATTATTGCTGCGTTATGAAAGGAACTAGACACGGACACGAATTATCTGTTTAGTGTGTTAACACTATTGGTAGTTTGTTGTAACCAAGTATTGGTGCTAAACCGTGTGTTATTGGATGCTAGCATGCTAGTTAGCTATGTCGTCATAGTTAGCTAGCTGAATAAACTAAGTTGAGTCTATTCCTTGAAACATTGAACCGCTGTAGTTTACAACAATTCTAATTTCTAAAGTGGAAGTTGGGAGAGTTTTATTCGGGTGTTTCAGTGAAACAATTATAGTTTCTGAGGTGGAAGTTGGGAGAGTTATATTTGGGAGTTGTGGTGAGGGAGGCCCCGCTCTCTCCTTTCCCAGATGTTTAGTTCATTTCATTCCGATCTCCTCTGCATTATTGTAGCCATTTGCTACAGCCTGTCAACTATGCCTCTGCCTATCCCTGCTCTCTCCTCTCCGCACAGGCTACACAAACGCCTCACACCGCGTGGTTGCTGCCTCTCTAACCTGGTGGTCCCTGCACGCACCACACACCTGGAGTTCCAGGTCTCAGGCAGCCTCTGGAACTGCCGTTCTGCTGCCAACAAGGCTGACTTCATCCCAGCCTATGCTACCCTCCAGTCCCTCGACTTCCTGGCGCTGACGGAAACATGGATTACCACTGAAAACACTGCTACTCCTACTGCTCTCTCCTCGTCTGACCATGTGTTCTCGCATACCCCGAGAGCATCTGGTCAGAGGGGTGGTGGCACAGGAATCCTCATCTCTCCCAAGTGGACATTCTCAATTTTTCCCCTAGCCCATCTGTCTATCTCCTCGTTTGAATTCCATGCTGTCACAGTCACTAGCCCATTTAAGCTTAATATCCTTGTCATCTATCGCCCTCCAGGTTCCCTTGGAGAGTTCATCAATGAGCTTGACGCCTTGATAAGTTCCTTTCCTGAGGATGGCTCACCCCTCATAGTTTTGGGGGATTTCAACCTCCCTACGTCTACATTTGACTCATTTCTCTCTGCCTCCTTCTTTCCACTCCTCTCCTCTTTTGACCTCACCCTCTCACCGTCCCCCCCTACTCACAAGGCAGGCAATACGCTTGACCTCATCTTTACTAGATGCTGCTCTTCTACTAATCTCACTGCAACTCCCCTCCATGTCTCCGACCACTACTTTGTATCCTTTTCTCTCTCGCTCTGCTCCAACACTACTCACTCTGCCCCTACACAGATGGTAATGCGCCGCCGCAACCTTCGCTCTCTCTCTCCCACTACTCTCTCCTCTTCCATCCTATCATCTCTTCCCTCTGCTCAATCCTTCTCCCTCCAATCTCCTGATTCTGCCTCCTCAACCCTCCTCTCCTCCCTTTCTGCATCCTTTGACTCTCTGTGTCCCCTATCCTCTCGGCCGGCTCGGTCCTCCCCTCCAGCTCCGTGGCTTGATGACTCATTGCGAGCTCACAGAACAGAGCTCCGGGCAGCTGAGCGGAAATGGAAGAAAACTAGACTCCCTGCGGACCTGGCATCTTTTCACTCCCTCCTCTCTACATTTTCTTCATCTGTTTCTGCTGCTAAGGCCACTTTCTACCACTCTAAATTCCAAGCATCTGCCTCTAACCCTAGGAAGCTCTTTGCCACATTCTCCTCCCTGCTGAATCCTCCCCCCCCCCCTCTCTGTGGATGACTTCGTCAACCACTTTGAAAAGAAGGTTGACGACATCCGATCCTCGTTTGTTAAGTCTAATGACACTACTGGTCCTGCTCACACTGCCCTACCCTATGCTTTGACTTCTTTCTCCCCTCTCTCTCCAGATAAAATCTCGCGACTTGTGACTGCAGGCCGCCCAACAACCTGCCCGCTTGACCCCATCCCCTCCTCTCTTCTCCAGACCATCTCCGGTGACCTTCTCCCCTACCTCACCTCGCTGATCAACTCATCCTTGACCGCTGGCTATGTCCCTTCCGTCTTGAAGAGAGCGAGAGTTGCACCCCTTCTCAAAAAACCAACACTCGATCCCTCTGATGTCAACAACTACAGACCAGTATCCCTTCTTTCTTTTCTTTCCAAAACTATTGAGCGTGCCGTCTTTAGCCAACTCTCTTGCTATCTCTCTCAGAATGACCTTCTTGATCCAAACCAGTCAGGTTTCAGGACTGGTCATTCAACTGAGACTGCTCTTCTCTGTGTCACGGAGGCTCTCCGCACTGCTAAAGCTAACTCTCTCTCCTCTGCTCTTGTCCTTCTAGACCTGTCTGCTGCCTTTGATACTGTGAACCATCAGATCCTCCTCTCCACCCTCTCCGAGCTGGGCATCTCCGGCGCGGCTCACTCTTGGATTGCGTCCTACCTGACCGGTCGCTCCTACCAAGTGGCGTGGCGAGAAGCTGTCTCCGCACCACGTGCTCTCACCACTGGTGTCCCCCAGGGCTCAGTTCTAGGCCCTCTCCTATTCTCGCTATACACCAAGTCACTTGGCTCTGTCATATCCTCACATGGCCTCTCCTATCATTGCTACGCTGACGATACACAACTAATCTTCTCCTTTCCCCCTTCTGATAACCAGGTGGCGAATCGCATCTCTGCATGTCTGGCAGACATATCACCACCTCAAGCTGAACCTTGGCAAGACGGAGCTGCTCTTCTTCCCGGGGAAGGACTGCCCGTTCCATGATCTCGCCATCACGGTTGACAACTCCATTGTGTCCTCCTCCCAGAGTGCGAAGAGCCTTGGCGTGACCCTGGACAACACCATGTCTTTCTCCGCTAACATCAAGGCGGTGACCCGATCCTGCAGGTTCATGCTCTACAACATTCGGAGAGTACGACCCTGCCTTACACAGGAAGTGGCACAGGTCCTAATCCAGGCACTTGTCATCTCCCGTCTGGATTACTGCAACTCGCTGTTGGCTGGGCTCCCTGCCTGTGCCATTAAACCCCTACAACTCATCCAGAATGCCGCAGCCCGTCTGGTGTTCAACCTTCCCAAGTTCTCTCACGTCACCCCGCTCCTCCGCACACTCCACTGGCTTCCAGTTGAAGCTCGCATCTGTTACAAGACCATGGTGCTTGCCTATGGAGCTGTGAGGGGAACGGCACCTCCGTACCTTCAGGCTCTGATCAGTCCCTACACCCAAACGAGGGCATTGCGTTCATCCACCTCTAGTCTGCTGGCTCCCCTTCCTCTGCGGAAGTATAGTTCCCGCTCAGCCCAGTCAAAACTGTTCGCTGCTCTGGCTCCCCAGTGGTGGAACAAGCTCCCTCACGACGCCAGGACAGCGGAGTCACTCACCACCTTCCGGAGACATTTGAAACCCCACCTCTTTAAGGAATAGGATAAAGTAATCCTTCTACCCCCCCCCCCCCCCCCCACCCTAAAAATAAATTAATAAATAAATTGTAAAGTGGTTATCCCACTGGCTATAGGGTGAATGCACCAATTTGTAAGTCGCTCTGGATAAGAGCGTCTGCTAAATGACGTGAATATAAATGTAATGTAAATGTCAAGGGCAGGCAGAGGTCGGTAATCCAGGGCAGAGTCAGTAAGGTACAGAACGGCAGGTAGGTTCAGGGTCAGGGCAGGCAGAGTGGTCAACACCGTAAAAACTAGAAAAACTGGGGCTAGAGAGAAACAGGAGTATGAGAAAGAGGAGACAGAAGGCTGTGAGACAGAGGTTTAATCATTGATACATGAAAAGTGAATACGGAGGGTGCGGGGCAACAGAAGACGAACAGCAGAGGGGCTATGGATCAAAAAAATAGGGATAGGGCCGATAAAAAACGGGGGCAAAGTTTGTGGGACTTCACCCGAAGGGGCAGATACCAAGTGGACAGCCATACCCTCTGCCCAAGACGATAACGGGGAGCCGGGGTCCGGTGGCGCTCCGTCTGTCGTCGATACCTGGAGGTGGTCTTGAGAAGAGCAGACCGGACTCTCTTCCAGGTACGGCGACAGCGGCGGACGAACATCTGGGCCGAGGGTATGTTGACCTCTTCTTCTTGCTCAGGGAAGAGCGAAGGCGAGAGACCAGGGGCTGAGTAGGGGAGGGTGTTGCGTGCGTATTTTACCCACACGAGTTGCTGGTGGAGGACAGGCTGGCCGACGACCCAATGAAGGTGCAGAATGCCTTCCAGAACCGGGATGAGAACTGAGGACCACGGTCGGAGACCGTGTCCACCGGAAGTTCATGGATCCGGAAGACGTGGTGCTACATGATCCGGGCTGTCTCCTTGGCAGAGGGTAGCTTGGGAAGGGGAATGAAATGGGTGGCTTTGGAAAACCTGTCCACCACCGTGAGGATAGTGGTGTTGCCATCAGACAGAGGGAGACCAGTGACGAAGTCCAGGGATATATGTGACCAGGGACGGTGAGGGACAGGAAGAGGTTGAAGGAGGCCAGCCAGAGCTTGCTGAGGAGTCTTATTCTGTGCACAGACAGTTCAGGCGGCGATGAAAGTGGAGACGTCAGGGACCATGGTGTGGAGACGTGGAGACGTCAGGGACCACCAAAAGTGTTGTCACACAAAGGCCAGGGACCGACGGGAGCCAGGCAAGCCTGGAGGAATGAGCCCATTCAAAGACCAGGGAGCGGGCAGCGTCGGGGTCCGGCTGGGAACGCAGAGCCTCAGGGACCAGGTTCTCTATTCCCCAGATGAGTGTAGCCAACAGACACAAGGTAGGAAGGATGGTCTCAGGGTCCGAGGGTGTAGCAGCGGGGCTATAGCAGCGTGAAAGCGCATCCGGCTTAACATTCTTGGACCCCTGGCGGTAGGAGATGGTAAAGTTAAACCGGGTGAACAGCAGGGCCCATCGAGCTTGCCTGGAGTTGAGACACTTGGCGGTGCGGAGATATTCCAGGTTCTTGTGATCCGCCTCCACTCCTCCAATGCCATATTCACCGTGAGTAGTTCTCGATTCCCCACATCATAATTCCTCTCCATGGAGTTAAGACGATGGGAGAAGAAGGCGCAGGGATGGAGCTTAAGGTCCAGGGCAGAACGCTGGGACAGGACGCCGACATCCGAAGCGTCTACCTCCACCACGAACTGACGGGACGGGTCCGGATGGATTAATATGGGAGCTATGGTGAAGCTGTGTTTAAGGTCCAGGAACGCCCGGTCAGCAGCTGGGGACCACGTGAACAGGACCTTGGGGGAGGTCAGTGCTGAAAGGGGGGAATTCAGGGTGCTGTAACCAGGGTGCTGTAACCAGGGTGATGTAACCAGGGTGCTGTAACCCCAGATAAAACTGCGATAGAAATGAGCAAATCCTAAGAAGCGTTGCAGCTGCACTCTGGATGTGGGTTGGGGCCAATCCACCACCGCTCTCACCTTTCCGGGATCCATCTGCACATTACCAGCAGCGATGATTTATCCAAGGAAGGAGATGGTGGAGCGATGGAATTCGCATTTTCCTGCTTTGTCAATAAAGCTGGTTCTCCAGGAGCCGCTGGAAGACCTGTGGACGTGGAGAACGTGTTCTTGAGCTGAGCGGGAAAAGACGAGGATGTCGTCGAGGTAGACAAACACGAACCGGTTCAACATGTCGCGGAGAATGTCGTTAACCAGGGCCTGGAACACAGAAGGAGCGTTGGTCAGACTGAATGGCATCACCAGGTATTCGTAGTGTCCGCTAGCAGTGTTGAAGGCTGTCTTCCACTCGTCACCTTCCCGTATCCGCAGCAGATGGTAGAAGTTCCGCAGCTCTAACTTAGAGAAAATAGTGGCCCCCTGGAGTGGCTTGAATGCCGAGGCGATTAGTGGTAGCGGGTAGCGGTTCTTAACCGTGATGTCATTAAGGCCTCGGTAGTTGATGCACGGACACAGGGTTTTGTCCCTCTTCTCCAAAAAGAAGAAACCTGCGCCGGTGGGAGAGGCAGAAGGACGGATACACCCTGCAGCCAGGAAGTCCTCGATGTACGTCTCCATAGCCTTGGTCTCCGGACCCGACAGTGAATACAGCCGTCCCTGGGGTGGTGTAGTGCCCGGGAGAAGGTCGATCCCGCAGTCATAGTTTCGATGCGAAGCGAAGTGGCCCGGACCTTGCTGAAAACCTCCCGGAGGTCCTGGTACTCCGCAGGAATGACGGAGAGGTCCGAGGCTTCTTCCGAGCACACAGGAAGATGTCCGGGGCAGGCGGCGCCGACTTCAGGCAATGGGTGTGGCAGAACGGGCTCCAGCCCATGATAGCACCAGCAGTTGTTGTGGAAAATAATCACTATACTTTATTAAAAATCTAAGTTCTTCCAGAGTTTTTGTAGAATCAAGATTTGACTTTATTTCAATTCAACAAAGCCCGTGCTGTTCTGCAGAGTAGCCCACTTTTCTCTCTCTCTCTTCCCCAGCTATACAGTCCCATTCACATCTCTTCTAGCTCAAAATCCCTCCCTCTTCAGTTTCCCGCTCTCTATCACTCCGCCCACTTCCTTTGTCTACAAAGGCGGCTAAATTCGACTTTCATTCAGTTCAGAATCAATAGTAATACAATCAATCAATCCCTTATCTTGCAAAAACACTTATGTTTAGTTTAAACTCTGTTCAACCCCGGCTCTCCCGGGCTTGACCTGAAGACTGATTGTTGGACATGACAGGTCCATACTTAATCTTTCAAACATACACAAACCCCACCCCATCATGCTGTAATCAATCAAGACGATAGCCAAGGAGAGACAAAGATTTAGCCTGAACTCTGTTCAACCCTGGCCGCTCTTTCCACTTTGTTTGAGGAGAGAGGCAAAAGGCCACAGTCTGGTTTCAGTCTCTGATGAAGTAGGACAGCCATGGATTTAAGTAAGAACGAGCAATTCGACCCGAGGTCAGATTCCCACTTCACACACACACAGTGAAATGACCCAATTAAGTTATTGCCTAGCAACAGAGAATTCTAACTATATTTTCGTGATTAACTCAGTTTTATCTCATAGTCCACTAAAAAATCTACCTCACAGTTCAGTTGATAAGGGAATTGTGTCGCTGGAGCCAAGAAAACCCCAATACCACGGGAACCTGAGGAGACTTGATGAGCTGCATTCCCTGACACTCGCGGGTTGATAGGAGGATTAGTGTGGGTGACTCTGCCTATAGAGTGCCCATCCAGCTCTCTAAGGTCCATGGGAATGGAGAGGGGCTGAGTGGGGATGCCCAGATCTGACACCAGGGTAGCGTCCATGAAACTCTCATCGGCCCCAGAGGTCTGATTCCGGGGACTTCTGGGATTCCTCGGAGGCGAGGTGGGATCATTGGGCGAGTGGGACCGGAATCAGACCTCTTCTCCCTCCTACATTCCCATAGCTGCCCATCGATCCGGATGGTCAAGGCAATGAGTGAGTCGAGATCCGTAGGCAGCTCCCGGACTGTGAACTCGTCTTTAATCTCCTCCAATAATCCATGAAAGAACGTGTCGAACAGGGATTCAGGTTCCAGGCACTCTCGGAAGCCAATGTGCGGAAATCAACTTCATAGTCCGCTTCACTGCGGGAGTCTTGACGAAGCTGGAGTAACTTCCGGGCAGCCTCTCTCCCAAACCTTTTTCACCTCAGCCACAAACTCCTCCATACTGAAGCACACGGCAGATTGCTGTTCCCACACCACCGTAGCCCAGGCGAGAGCCTTCCCGGACATTATGAGGTGCGCTATCTTCGAGCAGTCCGAGGGGAAGGACGAGGGCTGCAGCTCGAAGATGTGGAAACACTGGGAGAGAAATGCTCGACAGGTTCCTGACTCTCCAGCGAAGCGTTGCGGAGGAGGTAAGCGAGGTTCTCGGGAAGCCGGGGTGGCCTGGAGAGACGCGCTGCTGACAGCGGAGTTACTGAGGGGCTGGGAGGTTACTGTCATGGCCGGCTGCCTAACAGATAATCAGCGGAATTGCTCCAGCAATGTTTTCAAGACACGGTCATGGCATTCCGCCAAGGTCTGGAATCCTTCCATAAGACCTCGAAGTAACTCCTCGTGCCTCCCAATGGTGGCTCCTTGGGAGGAGACGGCGTGGCGGAGCTGGTCCGAGTCTGCTGGGTCAGTCATGGCCGGTTCGCACAATCAGAACTCAGGATAAGACCCAGATGCAGACCGTTCGAATCACAGATGTTTCATAACAAAACAGGGGGCAGGCAGACGACAGGTCAAGGGTGTGTGTGTGTGTCCAGTGTTTGTGTCCAGTGTGTATGTGTGTCCAGTGTGTGTGTGTGTCCAGTGTGTGTGTGTGTCCAGTGTGTGTGTGTGTGTCCAGTGTGTATGTGTGTCCAGTGTGTGTTGTGTGTCCAGTGTGAGTGTGTCCAGTGTGTGTGTCAAGAGTTTGTGTGTTTGTGTCCAGTATATGAGTTCGGTATATGTGTATGTGTGTGTGTCCAGTGTGTGTGTCCAGTGTGTTTGTGTTTCCAGTGTGTGTGTATGTGTGTGTGTGTGTGTGTGTGTGTGTGTGTCCAGTCAGTGTGTGTGTGTCGAGTGTGTCTGTGTCCAGTGTGTGTGTGTGTTTCCAGTTTGTGTGTGTGTGTGTGTGTGTGTGTGTGTGTCCAGTCAGTGTGTGTGTGTCCAGTGTGTGTGTGTGTGTGTGTGTCCAGTGTGTGTGTGTGTGTGTGTGTGTGTGTGTCCAGTGTGTGTGTCTTTGTCCAGTGTGCGTGTGTGTCCAGTGTGTGTGTGTGTGTGTGTTTGTCCAGTGTCCAGTGTGTCCAGTGTGTGTGTATGGGAGTGTGTATGGGTGTGTGTCCAGTGTGTGTGTGTGTCCAGTATGTGTGTGTTTGTCCAGTGTGTGTGTCTGTCCAGTGTGTGTATGTTTGTCCAGCGTGTATGTGTGTCCAGTGTCTGTGTTTATGGATCCAGTGTGTGTGTGTGTGTGTTTTCAGTGTGTGTGTGTCCAGTGTGTACGTGTGTGTGTGTCCAGTGTGTGTGTCCTGTGTGTGTGTGTGTGTGTATGAGTGTGTGTGTCCTGTGTGTGTGTGTGTGTTCAGTGTGTATGTCCAGTGTGTGTGTGTGTTTAGTGTGTGTGTGTTCAGTGTGTTTGTGTCCAGTGTGTGTGTGTGTGTGTGTCCAGTGTGTGTGTGTGTCCGTGTGTCCAGTGTGTGTGTGTGTCCAGTGTGTGTGTGTGTGTGTCAGTGTTACCATGGTAGAAGGACAGAGTGCCGGCTGGCCAGTCCAGATACACTCCTACTCTGTGGGAGCTGGAGGAGGGGACGTCTATGGTAGTGGACTTATTATTGTGCCTGGCAGAGTAACTGTTGTCAGAGCAGAGCAGACTCCAGGACTTGTCATTACCTCCAATCAGACAGTCCTCAAGCCTTCCTCTCCTGCTGATTCCTTTATATGTCACTCCTATATCAACCCTGCTCCCACTCCACTCTATAATGTATGGTAATATAAAACGCACTTATTCCCATTAATTAACACACACACATCCTGAACACACACACACACACACACTGAACACACACACACACACACACAAACACACACACACACACTGAACACACACACACACACAGGACACACACACACATCCTGAACAAACACACACATCCTGAACACACACACACACACACACCTGTATGCATGCAAGCATGAACACACACACACACACACACACACACACATTTCTAATGTAACAGGAATACGCCACACACATACACAGACACACACATTGTCAAAGCAACTCTTTGTAAACTTTGGTGTCCCTGATTTCTGCTTCTGTAGAACTACAGCTAATATTTAATATGACCAAGTAAGTAATGATGGTGGTCTTTGACTTTGACTTCACTTGAATTAATACTTATTCTTAGTCATATTCTTCCCAGCAGTCAACACTCACATTTTTTAAGTCCAGGTTTCATTGTGTTCTCTCCACCATGT
Source organism: Coregonus lavaretus (assembly GCF_964263955.1). Classification (NCBI taxonomy): domain Eukaryota; kingdom Metazoa; phylum Chordata; class Actinopteri; order Salmoniformes; family Salmonidae; genus Coregonus; species Coregonus lavaretus. The sequence goes on from NC_139989.1 coordinate 73,291,782, forward strand.
TCCACACTGTAGGTAAGCAGAAGAACAGACAGTCATTGAGGGATACTCTCTCACACACACACACACACAAACACACAAACAAACACACACACACACACACACACACACACACACACACACACACACACACACACACACACACACACACACACACACACACACACACACAGTCAGCATAAAACTTTGTGTGTGTCCAGTGTGTGTTTGTTTGTGTGTGTTTGTGTGTCCAGTGTATGTGTGTGTGTGTGTGTCCAGTGTGTGTGTGTGTGTGTGTCCAGTGTGTGTGTGTGTCCAGTGTTTGTGTGTGTGTGTGTGTGTCCAGTGTGTGTGTGTGTGTGTGTGTGTGTGTGTGTGTGTGTGTGTGTGTGTCCAGTGTGTGTGTGTGTGTCCAGTGTGTGTAGGTCCAGTGTGTGTGTGTGTGAATGTCCAGTGTGTGTGTGTCCAGTGTGTGTGTGTGTGTGTGTTCAGTGTGTGTGTGTCCAGTGTGTGTGTGTGTATGGGTCCAGTGTGTGTGTTTGTGTGTCCAGTGTGTGTGTGTGTGTTTCCAGTGTGTGTGTGTGTGTGTCCAGTGTGTGTGTGTGTGTGTGTGTGTGTGTGTGTGTGTGTGTGTGTGTCCAGTGTGTGTGAGCGTGTCCAGTGTGTGTAGGTCCAGTGTGTGTGTGTGTGTGTGTGTGTGTGTGTGTGTGTGTGTGTGTGGTTCCAGTGTGTGGGTCCAGTGTGTGTACATTATGTGTCTCCAGTTTGTGTGTGTGTTTGTCCAGTGTACGTGTCCAGTGTGTGTGTGTGTGTGTGTGTGTGTGTCCAGTGTGTGTGTCTGTGTCCAGTGTGTGTGTGTGTGTCCAGTGTGTGTGTGTTTGTGTGTGTTTGTCTGTGTCCAATGTGTGTGTGTGTGTATGTGTGTGTGTGTGTGTGTGTGTGTGTGTCCAGTGTGTGTGTGTGTGTCCACACACACTGGACAAACACAGACAAACACACACTGGACACACACACACACTGGACACACACACACTGGACACACACTGGACACACAAACATACTGGACACACACACACACCCACACTGGACACACACACATACACACTGGACACACACCCACACACACTGGACACACACACACACACACACACACACACACACACACACACACACACACACACACACACACACACACACACACACAACACTGGACACACACACACTGGACCCACACACTGGACCCACACACAGTCTTTATATAACTTAGTCCAAGTGGTGGTCAGAATGTTTGTCTTAACTAGCCTGATAACTCCAACATGTCTGATATGAACATTGACATAAACCCTCTACATACTTGAGTTTCTCCAGTCTGCAGTGTGGATCCTCCAGTCCAGCAGAGAGCAGTCTGACTCCTGAGTCTCCTGGGTGATTGTAGCTCAGGTCCAGCTCCCTCAGGTGTGAGGGGTTTGACTTCAGAGCTGAGACCAAAGAAGCACAGCCTTCCTCTGTGACTAGACAGCCTGACAGCCTGCAAAGAGTCAACTCATATTAAAACCACACTGCTATTCTTTGGTGGTGAAAATAGTGGCAGAATATTTTTTCAACATTTTCAGATATATCAGTGTCCTGAAACCTGCCATATCTATTCATATATTAATGTATCATTATTAGAAATTATCATAATATTGCTTGTAGAGAGAAAAATATGAAGTACAAATATTTGAGTAGACTGACCAGAGCAGTTTAAAAAGCAGTATCAGTCAAAAGACAGACAGTGAGGTATCAGATTTAGATTGTATTGAGTATACAGTCCACACCATATCTAGTTTGACAGTGAAGATAACATTTTAAATGTGGCTCTATACTCCAGCATTTTGGATTTGAGATCAGATGTTTTATATGAGATGACAGTATATAATGTCACCTTTTATTTGAGGGTATTTTAATACATATCTGTTTCACCGTTTAGAAATGAAAGCACTTTATGTATCTAGTCCCCCCATTTGAAGAAGTCATAAGTATTCTGACCAATTCACTTATAGAGTATTAAAGTAGTCAAAAGTTGAGTATTTGGTTGTAATCTCGTTGGTTGCATTTGCAGTTTGTTTTGGTTGTGTTTTGGGTTATGTTTTGCCCAACAGTAACTGAATGGTGGATGATGACTGGAGTAATTTTCTGTCTAAGTGAGTAGATAACATGTTTCTAAACACTACTAAATGAATCCTGATGATGCCATGATGAAGAAAAATCATGAATGACTCATGAATGATAATGAGTGAGAAAGTTACAGAGGCTACAACAAAACATGCTAACCTCTCACCATTACCAATAACAGAGGGGGTATGATCCTTGTTCCTCTGTAACTTTCTCATTAATCATCATTCACGATTCATTCATGATTATTCATAATCATGGTAGCATCCACATGAATGTAGAAGTGTTCAGAAACATCTTCTATTCTTACTGACAATACAAGTGAAGTGACTCCAAAATGACAGGACATTATTCACCATTCAGTTTCTATTGGGAAAAACATAATCCAAAACACAACCAAGACAAACTGCAAATGTATTCAACAAGTTTGTAGAATCACAAGCTTGATGTAATCACTGCAGGTAAGGAATATGGGACCAAATACTAAACTTATGACTACTTTAATACAATATAAGTGAATATGTCCAAATTATTACGACATATACAAATGGGAGAAATAGATACATAAAGTGATTTCATTTCTAAACGGTGAAACAGATATGTATTAAAATACCCTCAAATAAAAGGTGACATTATATACTGTCACCTAATATGAAACATTCTATCTCAAATCCAAAATGCTGGAGCATAGCACCAAATGTAAAACTGTAAGCTTCACTGTCCAAACACATATGGTGTGGACTATGTGTGCCTGGTAAACACATGTGGATCTGGTGAACAGTTATCACTTGTTGACCAACTACAGGAATACTGACCTCAGAGTCTCCAGTTTACAGTGGGGATTCCCCAGTCCAGCAGAGAGCAGCTTCACTCCTGAATCCTTCAGGTCATTGTTACTCAGATCCAGCTCTCTCAGGTGTGAGGGGTTTGACTTCAGAGCTGAGACCAGAGAAGCACAGCCTTCCTCTGTGACTAGACAGCCTGACAGCCTGCAAAGAGTCAAATCATATTAAAACCACACTGCTATTCTTTGGTGGTGAAAATAGAGTGGCAATATATTTTTTCAACACATTCAGATATATCAGTGTCCTGAAACCTGCCATGTCTATTCATAAATTAATGAATGTTTCATTATTAGAAATGATCATATATTGATTGTAGAGAGAAACATGTATATTACGAATATTTGAGTAGACTGACCAGAGCAGTTTAAAAAGCAGTATCAGTCAAAAGACAGACAGTGAGGTATCAGATTTAGATTGTATTGAGTATACAGTCCACACTATATCTATTTTCACAGTAAAGCTAACATTTTAAATGTGGCTCTGTACTCCAGCATTTTGGATTTCAGATGAAATGTTTCATATGAGGTGACAGTATATAATGTCACCTTTTATTTGAGAATATTTTAATACATATCTGTTTCACCGTTTAGAAATAAAAGCACTTTTTGTATCTAGTCCCCCATTTGAAGAAGTCATAAGTATTCTGACCAATTCACTTATAGTGTATTAAAGTAGTCAAAAGTTTAGTATTTGGTTCCAAACTTGTTGGTTGCATTTGCAGTTTGTTTTGGTTGTGTTTTGGGTTATGTTTTGTCCAATAGTAACTGAATGGTGGATGATGACTGGAGTACTTTTCTATCTAAGTGAGTAGATAACATGTTTCTAAACACTACTAAATTAATCCTAATGATGCCTTGATTAATAAAAATCCTGAATGAATCATGAATAATAATGAATGAGAAAGTTACAGAGGCTACAACAAAACATGCTAACCTCTCACCATTAACATCAAATAAAAGGTGACATTCTGTACTGTTGCCTAATATGAAGCATTCTATCTCAAATCCAAAATGCTGGAGCGTAGCACCAAATGTAAAACTGTAAGCTTCACTGTCCAAACACATATGGTGTGGACAATGTGTGCCTGGTAAACACATGTGGATCTGGTGAACAGTTATCACTTGTTGACCAACTACAGGAATACTGACCTCAGAGTCTCCAGTTTACAGTGGGGATTCCCCAGTCCAGCAGAGAGCAGCTTCACTCCTGAATCCTTCAGGTCATTGTTACTCAGATCCAGCTCTCTCAGGTGTGAGGGGTTTGACTTCAGAGCTGAGACCAGAGAAGCACAGCCTTCCTCTGTGACTCCACAGCCTGACAGCCTGCAAAGAGATCATCATGATTTCACAAATACACTGTTAATTTAACACCAGTAGTGTAGAAGGACATTGGCAGATGCATTTGGTTTATTCTCTTAAACAACATATAGATTCATCTTCCGTCTCCTAGAATTGTATGCTCATATTGTTATACTGAAGTGAACATCAATGCATTGATTCAATATGTTTTTCAATAATACATATATTTCTCTAAACTGAATATTTCTTCCTGATGATTAGTACTTAAATGTCATGTTATGTACTCACAGAGCAGCTCTGGAGACTTTGACCACTGGCAGCAGCCTCAGAAGACCTTCCTCTGATCTGGAGTATTTCTTCAGGTCAAACACATCCAGCTCCTTTTCTGAAGTCAGCAACACAAAGACCAGAGCTGAGCACTGTGCAGGTGACAGTTCTTCTTCTGAGAGACTTCCTGAGCTCAGGTAGCTTTGGATATCCTCCTCTAGAGAATGGTCATTCAGTTCATTCAGACAATGGAACAGATTGATGCACCTCTCTGGAGAGGGATTCTCCCTGATCTTCTCCTTGATGTACTTGACTGTTTCTTCATGGCTCTGTGAGCTGCTTCTTGTCTTTGTCAGTAGACCTCGTAAGTGCTTCTGATTGGACTCCAGTGAGAGGCCCAGAAGGAAGCGGAGGAACAGGTCCAGGTTTCCTGTCTCACTTTGTAAGGCTTTATCCACAGCACTCTTGTAGAAGGTAACTTTACGCTTGTGTCTGATCTTCACAGAAAAGTTGCTGGACGTTGATTGAGGTTCATCCATTAGATTCTCATTGTTGTTGATGAATGAGAGGAACACATATACAGCAGCCAGAAACTCCTGAATGCTCAGATGCACGAAGCAGTACACCTTGTCCTGGTACAGCCCACATTCCTCTTTAAAGAGCTGTGTGCACAATCCTGAGTACACTGAGGCTTCATTGACATCAATGCCAGCCTCTTTCAGGTCTTCTTCAAAGAAAATCAGATTGCCCTTCACAAGCTGTTGAAAAGCCAGTTTTCCCAGTGACAGAATGCTCTCTTTATTCCAGTGTGGACCTGTATCTTCTTTCCCAAGATACTTTTCATTCTTCTGTTTGGTATGAAACTCCACAAGGTGTGTGTACATCTCAGTCAGAGTCTTGGGCATCTCTTCTCTCTTATGTTTCAGCATGTGTTCAAGGACTATTGCAGAAATCCAACAGAAGACTGGAATGTGGCACATGATGTGGAGGCTCCTTGATGTCTTTATGTGTGATATGATTCTGCTGGCCAGGTCCTCATCACTGAATCTCTTCCTGAAGTACTCCTCCTTCTGTGGGTCATTGAACCCTCGTACCTCTGTCACCTGGTCAACACACCCTGAAGGGATCTGATTGGCTGCTGCAGGTCGGGTAGTTATCCAGAGGAGAGCAGAGGGAAGCAGATTTCCCTTGATGAGATTTGTCAGCAGAACATCCACTGAGGTTGACTCTGTGACTTCACAACAAATCTTGTTCTTCTGGAAGTCTAGGGGCAGTTGGCACTCATCCAGACCATCAAAGATGAACAGAACTTTGTACTTGTCGTAGTTGGAGATTCTTGATTCTTTGGTTTCCACTGAGAAGTGATTGAGAAGTTCAATGAAAGTCTTTTTTTTCTTTTTCATCGAATGTAGCTCCCGAAAAGGGAATGAAAAGACAAATTGGACATCCTGATTTGCTTTTCCTTCAGCCCAGTCCAGAATGAACTTCTGCACAGAGACTGTTTTTCCAATGCCAGCGACTCCCTTTGTCAGCACAGTTCTGATAAGTTTGTCTTGTCCAGTTAAGGGTTTGAAGATGTCGTTACATTTGATTGCAGTCTCTGGTCTTGCTTGTTTCCTGGTTGTTGTCTCAATCTGTCTCAGCTCATGTTCATTATTGACCTCTCCTGTTCCACCCTCTGTGATGTAGAGCTCTGTGTAGATCTTATTGAGAAGTGTTGGGTTTCCTTGTTTAGCGATCCCCTCAAATACACATTGAAACTTCTTCTTTAGATTAGATTTGAGTTCACGTTGAAGAATCACAGCACGCTCATCTGAATCTAGAAATAACACAGAGGATATTAATATTACATCTGTTTTAATGAAGTATAATCATTTATTCTCTTGTCTGTATAAATCTGTAAATGTTTTCATAATGCATTCCACACTGGTGTGACTGATTTATATCATTATTGGTATTATTGATGGCATTAATAATTTTCTCTCTCTCTCTCTCTCTCTCTCTCTCTCTCTCTCTCTCTCTCTCTCTCTCTCTCTCTCTCTCTCTCTCTCTCTCTCTCTCTCTCTCAATGAATCAACACAACACCTCCCTGCTGATACTTGATGAGGTCACTAGGTGTTGTGTTAAGGCTGCTACAATATCATTGAGTTACACAGCTACTTTAGCTGTACTTTAGCTACAGCTTTTAAATGTTTGTTCTAAAACAGCATTCAACATGAGGCAGACAGCTTTTACTTTTCTCCAGTGTGTCAGCAAGCTCCTTCTGGTTCATTTTCCTCAGGACGTGCAGTGTGATCTTCAGAGCCCCCTCTCTGGCACTGCTCTCCTGCTTCTCATCTTCAGCATCCACCACTTCCTTATCCTGCTTCTGACTCTCAAAGCCTTCTGGGAGTTCTGGACTAAGAATCCTCTTGAACATCTTCAGCTCGTTCTTCACAAATGTCATAATATTATCTTCAAGCAACTGAAATAAATCAAGTAAATCAGTTAAGCAAGAGACTAAATGCTTTCTCATTAACACATGAATGAATGATTGACAGATCAACTTTACTTGAGGTAAACGAAAACAAATATACATAACAGGACCACATACACTGAATATGGAGGCCAGGTCTGTTTGATGACTCTGGGAAGACTGACCACTGAGAATCTCTGACTCTGATCTCTCCTGTTGGTTTCTGTGGACAAAACATGAGATTACATCTCCTCATCCAGGGAGTGCACACACACACACACACACACACACACACACACACACACACACAGGGAGGGAATGTTGTGTTTGTTTAATATTGTTTCAGGACTATGAACATGGAAAAAAGGATTAGCCTATGGATTATGAAAACAACAAAAATAAATGGTAAAATGGAGAGGAGAAATTACTAGAGACAGTGTTGTTTAACTCACTGACCATGACCCATGAGTTCTTCTTACCTTTGTTCAGTAGAAAAGTCTCCCTCTCTAAAGTTTAGAGGTTGCATCATAGACCGGTCACTCTTCATGGACACACAGCTGGGTACAGGGGAGGCTGGTCTCTCCTGCTTGATTGGGCTTCAACACAACAGAGAAAAACATTACGTCTCTCATCTACTCTGAGCTCAGATGGGGAAACATAAGAAGAGTTTAATTACAAAACGCTATATATCCATTTTCAGAAATGTTCGTAAATTAGCTTCTATTGTTTAAAGAAATTATCAAATAAATGGTTGTGTTTTTTCACCATCTAGCCATTTTCACTAGCTAATAATGGCAAGGTGTTGTTCAATGACAGGCATGTGTTTGATTAAAATCAATCACTTATTGGCATCATTTCATTTGTTTGCAAAATGCTATATATCTAATTAACTCAAAGAAATAAGTAGTACTGCTAGGTTTTACACAGTTAAATGTAACAAATAACTACATTTTTAATAAAGAACTGTACAAATGATACACTTGTGACATCAATATTTAAATATATTTAAAAAATAATAATAAATACAGTAATATGAGATCTGTATGTAAAACATTTACATTTGATATTTTAGTCATTTAGCAGATGTTTTTGTCCAGGGCCTGGTATCCCAAAAGCATCTTAAGGCCAAGTTCATCATTAGAACCTTCGTAGGAGCATTGTTAAATCTCTGAGCTGTTTCCCAAAACCATCGTTATTAACGTTGCACTTGAAAACGCTCATGTTCTAACACCTGTCTCAGACCACTTGTAGAACAGCCAAGTGCGTCGTTAGATGCTTTTTTGCCCTCCCGCATCAATTTATACACAGAAGTGTCAAGGGGTGCTGAAGGTGGGTGTGGTGCATGAATCAAGCACAGGACGCAGAAGCTCAGTCCAAAAGACTTTAGTGCAATAATCACGTAGAAAATAAGCACAATAAGCCCGAAGGCGAAATCACGGCGCACACAGGCGTCAAACAAACGGCGCACTAACATGTGCGAAAACCCTCTCCAAACACTGGAGGGAAGTACGTAGCTCCAACACGAAAACAGAAGAGCAATCACACACAAAGACAAACACAACCAACGAGAACTAAATTGGACACTAACGAGGACTAACAAGACAGGTGTACAACATAAAGACAAAACCAAACGAACATGAAACAGCGATCAGTGGCAGCTAGTACTCCGGGGACGATGACCGCCGAAGCCTGCCCGAACCAGGAGGAGGAGCAGCCTCGGCCTAATCCGTGACAGTACCCCCCCCCTTGACGCGCGGAGGATGGTCCCGGTGGAACTCCGACAGGAGAGATGGGTCTAGGATGTCCCTCCGCGGCACCCAGCACCGCTCCTCCGGGCCGTACCCCCCCCACTCCACGAGATACTGGAGACACCCCATCCGGCGTCTGGAGTCCAAGATGGACCGAACGGTGTACGCCGGAGCCCCCTCGATGTCCAGTGGGGGCGGAGGAGTCTCTCCTATCTCATTGTCCTGGAGTGGACCAGCTACCACCGGCCTGAGAAGAGACACATGGAACGAGGGGTTAATATTCTTATACTCAACAGGTAGATGTAACCTATAACACACCTCGTTCAATCTTCTCAGGACTTTAAAGGGCCCCACAAACCGCCGACCCAGCTTCCGGCAGAGCAGGCGGAGGGGTAGGTTTCTGGTAGAGAGCCAGACTCGATCTCCGGGTGCGTACACCGGCCCCTCACTGCGGTGGAGATCGGCGCTCGCCTTGTGACGAAGGACGGCCCGCTGCAGGTGGACGTGGGCAGCGTTCCACGTCTCTTCCGAGCGCCTCATCCAATCATCCACCGCAGGGGCCTCGATCTGGCTCTGCTGCCACGGTGCCAGAACCGGCTGGTAACCTAACACACATTGGAAGGGGGTTAGGTTGGTAGAGGAGTACCGTGCCCACTCCTCAGGCTGGTCCTGGCAATACGACCTCAGAATCCTACCCACATCCTGGTTGACACGTTCTACCTGCCCGTTACTCTCCGGGTGGTACCCTGAGATAAGGCTAACCGAGACCCCCAAACGCTCCATGAACGCTCTCCAAACACGGAAGGTAAACTGGGGGCCTCAATCAGACACTATATCCTCGGGTACCCCGTAATGCTGGAAGACGTGGGTAAATAGGGCCTCAGCGGTCTGTAGGGCAGTAGGAAGACCGACATAGGGAGAAGACGACAGGCCTTTGAGAACCGGTCCACAAAGACCAGGATGGTGGTATTCCCCTGAGAGAGGTGAAGGTCTGTCACAAAATCCACCGAGAGGTGGGACCATGGTCGTTGTGGAACGGGCAGGGGTTGTAACTTACCCCTGGGCAGATGTCGGGGCGCCTTACACTGGGTGCACACCGAGCAGGAGGAGACATAAACCCTCAAATCCCTAGCCAAAGTAGGCCACCAGTATTTAGTGCTAAGGCAATGCACTGTCCGGCCAATACCCGGATGTCCAGAGGAGGGTGACGTGTGAGCCCAGTAAATGAGTCGATCCCGAATCTCGAGCGGAACGTACTTCCGACCCTCAGGACACTGTGGAGGGCTGGGGTCGGTACGCAACGCTCGCTCGATTTTTGGCATCGACCTCCCACACCACCGGTGCCACAAGGCAAGACTCCGGTAGTATGGGAGTAGGCTCAACGGACCTCTCCTCCCTGTCATACCGCCGGGACAGTGCATCTGCCTTACCATTCTGGGACCCAGGGATGTACGTGATTTTAAATACGAACCTGGTGAGTAACATACTCCATCGAGCCTGGCGAGGGTTCAGTCTCCTCGCTGCCCGGATGTACTCCAGGTTCCGATGGTCAGTCAAAATGAGGAAAGGGTGTTGAGCCCCCTCAAGCCAATGCCTCCACACCTTAAGGGCTTGAACTACAGCTAACAGCTCCCTGTCCCAACGTCATAGTTACACTCCGCTGGGCTGAGCTTTTTTGAGTAAAAAGCACAGGGGCGGAGTTTAGGTGGCGAGCCGGACCGTTGAGAGAGAACGGCCCCTATACCTGCCTCAGACGCGTCCACCTCAACCTGAAAGGGTAATGCGGGATCCGGATGCGCCAGCACCGGAGCCGACGTAAACAGGTCCTTCAGTCTCCTAAAGGCCCTGTCCGCATCAGCTGACCACTGCAGGCGCACCGGACCCCCTTTCAGAAGGGACGTGATGGGAGCTGCCACCTGTCCAAAACCCCGGATAAACCTCCGGTAGTAATTCGCAAAGCCCAAGAACTGCTGCACCTCTTTTACAGTGGTTGGGGTTTGCCAATTACGCACAGCGGACATACGATCCACCTCCATTCTCACCCCTGACGCGGACAACCGATAACCCAAAAAGGAGACCGACTCCTGGAAAAACAGACATTTCTCTGCCTTGACATATAGGTCGTGCTCCAACAGCCTCCTCAACACACGACGCACCAGGGTTACATGCTCGGCTCGGGTAGACGAGTACACCAGAATATCATCAATGTACACGACCACCCCTTGTCCCTGCATATCCCGGAAAATGTCATCTACGAAGGATTGGAAGACTGATGGAGCATTCATCAACCAATATGGCATGACAAGATACTCGAAATGACCTGACGTGGTACTAAACGCTGTCTTCCATTCGTCGCCCTCCCTAATGCGCACCAAGTTATGCGCGCTCCTGAGATCCAGTTTTGTGAAAAACCGCGCTCCATGCAATGACTCCGTCATGGTCGCAATCAGAGGGAGTGGATAACTGTATTTCACAGTAATCTGATTGAGACCACGGTAATCAATGCACGGGCGCAACCCTCCATCTTTCTTTTTCACAAAAAAGAAGCTCGAGGAGGCGGGAGAAGTGGAGGGCCGAATGTATCCCTGTCTCAAAGATTCGGCTATGTAAGTCTCCATAGCTTTTCTCTCCTCTTGAGACAAAGGATACACATGGCTCCGTGGGAGCGCTGCTCCTGCCTGGAGATCAATCGCACAATCCCCCTGTCTATGAGGAGGCAACTGCGTCGCCCTAGTCTTGCTAAACACGAGAGCTAAATCCCCATATTCAGGCGGAATATGCAGTGCGGGCACTTGGTTTGGACTTTCCACCGAAGTCGCCCCCACGGAAACACCCAGACATCGCCCCTCGCACTGAGCAGACCACCCATCGAGAGCCCTCTGTTGCCACGAAATAGCAGGGTTATGGGTGCTTAACCAGGGAATTCCCAGCACCACTGGGTACGTAGGAGAGTCGATCAGATACAGCTGTATAGTCTCTTCATGACCCCCCTGCGCACACATCCTAAGTGGCGCTGTGATCTCCCTAATTAACCCCGACCCCAACGGGCGGCTATCTAAGGCATGAACGGGAAAAGGTTTGTCAACAGGTAGGAGAGGGATCCCTAAATCTACACAAAACTTCCGATCAACAAAATTCCCAGCTGCGCCTGAATCAACTAGCGCCTTATGCTGGGAATGAGGTGCAACCTGTGGAAAACAAACAGGTATACAAAAGTGCGCAACAGAAAGCTCTGGGTAAGTGGGACGTCTACTCACCTGGGAGGCCCCCCCAGTGCGTGGCCTGTTGTCTTCTCCCCCGGAGAACCCTCCCCAGCACCTGGCCGCAGTGTGCCCTCCACGACCGCACTTGGTGCAGGAGACAGGCCCCCTCGGGCTCCTCCTCCTCCTTTCTCTAGCGCCGGCACCCCCGAGCTCCATAGGGCTCGGCTCGGAGGTGCCGGAGGGCGGATTGGACGGACCCCCCTCGGGACGTCCACGGGTGGCCAGCAGGGTGTCCAGACGGATGGACATATCGACCAACTGATCGAAGGAAAGATGGGTATCCCTGCAGGCCAACTCACGTTGAACGTCCTCCCGTAGGCTACATTGAAAATGGTCGATGAGGGCCCGTTCATTCCACCCTGCGTCCGCCTCTAGAGTCCGGAACTCTAGAGCAAATGCCTGTGCGCTCCTCCTCCCCTGTCTCAAGTGGACTAGATGCTCCCCCGCCGCTTTTCCCTCAGGTGGATGGTCGAACACGGCCTGGAAGCGACGGGAGAACTCGGTGTAGGAGATGGTGTTCATCTTCCTCCACTCGGCGTTAGCCCACTCCAACGCCTTGCCCGTGAGACAGGAGATGAGAGCGGAAACGCTCTCGTGTCCCGAGGGCACCGGGTGTACAGTGGCCAGGTAGAGCTCCACCTGCAGGAGGAACCCCTGACACCCGGCAGCTGTTCCGTCATACGCCCTCGGGAGCGAGAGCCGAATCCCCCTGGGTTCCGGACCTGGGACTGGTGGACCGGCCGATGGGGTTGGCAGGGTAGGTGGAGGCGTGGGTACCCTGCTGGCCTCCCATCGGTGCAAGGTGTTGATGACGTCCTGTAGAGCGGTCCCCAGTTGTCGTATCTGGTCATCTTGGCCGCGGACATGCTCCTCGAGCGACTCAGGCGTAACTGCAGATCCTGCTGATTCCATTCTGGTGTGTGATTCTGTCAAGGGGTGCTGAAGGTAGGTGTGGTGCATGAATCAAGCGCAGGACGCAGAAGCTCAGTCCAAAAGACTTTAGTGCAATAATCACGTAGAAAATAAGCACAATAAGCCCGAAGGCGAAATCACGGCGCACACAGGCGTCAAACAAACGGCGCACTAACATGTGCGAAAACCCTCTCCAAACACTGGAGGGAAGTACGTAGCTCCAACACGAAAACAGAAGAGCAATCACACACAAAGACAAACACAACCAACGAGAACTAAATAGGACACTAACGAGGACTAACAAGACACAGGTGTACAACATAAAGACAAAACCAAACGAACATGAAACATCGATCGGTGGCAGCTAGTACTCCGGGGACGACGACCGCCGAAGCCTGCCCGAACCAGGAGGAGGAGCAGCCTCGGCCGAAACCGTGACAAGAAGATCTCCGCTAAACATAGAATCACATGGTTTATCCGTCTCTCTGTGATCACCGATAAATTCATAACAAAGTTGACTACAAATACAAAGTTGCCAATGTCTTTGCAATTGATTCAAACAAGGGACGTATAAAATTTGCTTCAAATGAAAACCGAGATGACTGCATTACAATATAAACAGTAGGTGTCACACCCTGGCAATGGGACTCTAGTTGTTGAGCCAGGGTGTGTTTGTTCTATGTGGTGTGTTTCTATGTTGGGGGTTCTGGTTCGTTGTTTTCTATGTTTGCCTTAGTGACTCCCAATCAGAGGCAACGAGTGTCAGCTGTTCGTTGGTTGTCTCTGATTGGGAGCCATATTTAAACTGTCTGTTTTTCATTCGGGTTTGTGGGATTTTGTTCGTGTTGTATCCTTAGACGTCACGCATCGTTGTTTATTGTTTTGATCGTGTGATCATTTAATAAATATAATATGTTCACCTTCAACGCTGCGCATTGGTCCTCCTCATTAGACGATCGTGACAGTAGGCTGTAGGCCTATTTCAATCATATTGGAATATATTCCATGTTCAATATATTTAGATTTATTTTGCTACTTGTAGGCTACTGTCTGTAATTTGTCTCAATATATTTCATGATATGTAGCCTAACATGTGAACAATGATGTGCCGAATCTGTGATTTAGTGCATTTTTTATTGTGTAAGCATTAGAATAAACTACCTCAATATTTGCAGCCGTAGGTAGTAATATCTTTCTAGAAGCTGATCCATGGTCAGCATTGTGAAATAATTATAATTATAAGGAAAGATTTTAATGGAGAAAACTGATCAGAGAGCAGCGCTCCCTTTCTTTCGATCCTATCAGTATCGATACATGCTCCACCGGACGTGATACCATGTCGTGCTGCTGATCCAGTTTCTACTGGTCTGCCTGCGGATATGGAACTCTGACCTGTTCACCGGACGTGTGACCTTGTCCCGAACCTGCTGTTTCGACCCTCTCTCTCTCTCTCTCTACAACACCTGCTGTCATGACCTCTGAATGCTCGGCTATGAACAGCCAACTGACATTTATTCCTGAGGTGCTGACGTGTTGCACACTCTATAACTACAGTGACTATTATTTGACCCTGCTGGTCATCTATGAACATTTGAACATCTTGAAAAACGATCTGAAGTGAATGGCCATATCCTCTTATAATCTCCCCCCAGCACAGCCAGAAGAGGACTGGCCACCCCTCAGAGCCTGGTTCTGTTATGTGGGCAGCTTGTCTCTCCCTTTTCTGTTTCCCTTCCTCCTTGTTTTGTCCCCTCTTTGTCTGTTGTATCTGTATGTGTGTTTGTCCCCATTATGTTGGTTCGTCTGCCGGTGTGTGTCTGGAGTGGATCGGGGGGCGTGCTCAGGATCTGCCTCTCCTGTGCAGCTGCGGGTTGTTTCCAGTGATTCCTGCCTACGCAGCTGCATCCTATTCTCTCATCAACCTGCACAACTAATTCCTAGGCATGGCTCTCCACCGGCGCCAGATCGTTGTTCTTACTAGAGCGGTAACTTGGCTCACCAGTAGAGTTAAATTGTCTTTGTCTTCAGCCTGGCTCTTTACTCTCCTTAACCTGTCGTTTGTTTTGTCTTCAGTTCAGACATACCTGCCTGCCTGCCTGCCTGCCCGCCTGCCTGCCTGCCTCAGCCTCTCCTTCCTCCGGAGCCGACTAGCCCACTCTGTTCCTTTTCTTCAGTTGTTTTTGGACTAAGACAAATTGAACTTTTATTAAAATAATTTTTGTTTCTTCCACTCCCTTAGTCGTGTTCTGTTTCTCTGAGTGCTGGGTTTAACCATAGCGTAACAGAACGATCTGGCCATGGACCCAACAGAGAAACAGCACGGGGCAGACAAAGACAGCTTCCAACAAGCTATCCAGGCTCAAGGAACGTTGCTAGGACAGCATGACCAATTGATTCGGACTCTTCTTGAAAATAATCATCAACTGCTGAACCAGGTGACTCAGTTAACAACACAAGTCTCTAAATTGTCTGTTATCAGTTCTCCATCTCTCTCTGACCCCCAGTTTGATGCACCCCAAGTTGTTTCCTCTGACATTATGCAGGCTTCGTTCCATCGGGAACCCCCTGTCACGTCGCCTGAACCGTTCAATGGAGAATTGGACAAGTGCCGGGAATTTTTGCTTCAGTGTGACTTGATATTTCGGCAGAGACCACTGTCGTTTTCTACTGATTCCTCTAAGGTACATTATGTTCTGGGGCTGTTAAGAGGGAGAGCTCTGGTTTGGGCTGAGGCTGTGTGCTCAAATCAAATTTTGACTGGATTGACATTTGCTGATTTTTCTGCTAAATTGAAGACTGTTTTTGACCATCCTGACCATATGGGTAATTCCTCAAAGAGACTTTTTAATTTGAGGCAGGGTTCTAACAGTGTGGCTGAGTACTCTATTGAGTTCTGGACTTTGGCAGCGGACTCCAAGTGGAACAATGTGGCACTTCAAGGAGCATTTCTAAACAGTTTGAATGAAGCCATTAAGGATGAACTGGCTGCTCGTGACGAGCCACATTATTTACATTCTCTCGTTTCCCTGTCCATTAAGCTAGACAACCGGTTGCGGGAGAGGCGTCGGGAGAGAGGCGGTCGGCCACATCTAGGAGGACGAGTTCCCCAGCCTTCAACCACTCGAGTCTCGCCTCCCCGGAGCCGGCAGCTTCTTGTTCCTGATCCCATCCCGAGCACAGAGGAGGAACCAATGCAATTGGGTCGAGCTCGACTACCTCCAGCAGAGCGGCAAAGGCGCCTACAGGCGGGTGAGTGCCTGTACTGTGGAGACGCCACACACATTCTGGCTACATGCCCTAAGCGACCAAAAGACAAGGCTCGCTCGTAACGGTGGGTCTACTTGCGAGCCCAGAGTTAGATCCTGAACCCATCATTCCCCGATTACAAGTACCTGTAACCTTACGTTTCCAGAGTCATTCCCTGCCACTCTCAACTCTCATAGACTCAGGTGCAGAAGACAACTTTATTAGCCACCAGTTCGTTACACAAGCTCGTATCCCCGTGGAGCCACTACCTACCCCCATTCGAGTCACAGCCCTTGATGGGCGCCTCCTCGCGGAGATAACTCATCAAACCACCCCCGTTTCCCTAGTGATTTCTGGCAATCATTGTGAAAGCATTCAGTTAAGAGTTATGTCTGGCTCAGCTACCCCCCTTGGCTTCCCCTGGTTGGCTCTTCACAACCCACAAATTGATTGGACACGTCACACCATTCTCAGTTGGAGCACTAACTGCCATTCAGAGTGCCTTAGGTCAGCGGTTCCCCCCACTAAGTGTAACCCAACTCATCCCTCAGCTCCTCCCGATCTGTCATCTGTCCCCAAAGAATACCATGACTTAGCTGAGGTTTTCAGTAAGGACAAGGCTCTGTCTCTACCACCACATAGGCCTTATGATTGCCCTATTGAACTGCTTTCTGGTGCTCCCTTGCCCTCTAGTCACTTATACAATCTGTCCCGACCGGAAAGAGAGGCAATGGAGCAGTATATTGGTGATTCTCTGGCCTCGGGCATAATCCGTCCCTCGTCGTCTCCTTTGGGTGCAGGTTTCTTTTTTGTTGAAAAGAAAGACAAGTCGTTACGCACCTGTATCGATTTCAGGGGTTTAGACAACATACCTGTTAAAAACAAGTATCCCCTTCCACTCATCAACTCAGCTTTTGAACCTCTGCATGGCGCCACAGTTTTCTCCAAGCTCGACCTCAGGAACGCTTATCACCTTGTCAGAATCCGAAAGGGAGATGAGTGGAAAACCGCTTTCAACACTCCACTGGGGCATTTTGAGTATTTGGTCATGCCCTTTGGGCTCTCAAACGCCTCTGCTGTATTCCAAGCCATGGTAAACGATTTTTTGAACCGTTTTGTCTTTGTATACCTGGATGATATTCTTGTTTTTCCATGTCACCCGAGGAGCATGAGTCACACGTCCGTCAAGTCCTTCAACGGCTCTTGGAGAATAAGCTGTACGTCAAAGCAGAAAAGTGTGAGTTCCACAAACAGTCTACATCGTTCCTTGGTTTCATCATTGAGAGCGGGCAGGTGAAGGCGGACCCCGAGAAGATCCGGGCAGTGACGGAATGGCCCACACCCACCACCCGTAAGCAACTTCAACGATTTTTGGGCTTTGCTAACTTCTACCGTAGATTCATTAAGGGTTTTAGTAAAGTGGTGGCACCACTTACTAGACTCACATCCCCAAAAGTCCCTTTTCTGTGGTCCCCTGAGGCGGAGCAGGCGGTAGGGGTTTTGAAGGAACTGTTTTCCATCTCCCCCGTGTTAATACACCCCAATACCTCTCTGCAGTTTATTGTGGAGGTGGACGCGTCTGACTCAGGTGTGGGAGCAGTCCTCTCCCAGCGCTCCCCCACTGACCAAAAGCTTCACCCCTGTGCTTTTTTCTCCAAGAAATTGTCACCCACAGAACGGAATTACGACGTTGGAAAGCGGGAACTGCTGGCGGTCAAACTAGCACTGGAAGAATGGCGGCACTGGCTGGATGGAGCTGAACTGCCGTTTGTGGTCTGGACAGACCACAAAAACTTGGCTTACATCCAAGCCACTAAGAGACTCAACTCACGCCAAGCCAGATGGGCCCTGTTTTTTAGTAGGTTTAACTTTATTCTAACATACAGACCGGGGTCAAGAAATGTTAAACCAGATGCTTTGTCCCGCCAGTTTGCTGACCCTTCGGAGACCAGCGAGCCTGAGGCAGTCCTACCTTCCTCATGCGTCGTGGCGGCAGTACAGTGGGAGATCGAGTCTATTGTGAAGACTGCACTTGCCACGGACCCGGGACCGGGTGATGGACCTCCCAACCTACTCTTTGTTCCCGAGACGGTCCGGTCTCAGGTGTTGCAGTGGATTCACACCTCCCGTTTTGCTGGTCACCCTGGGATGAGACGCACGTTGACGCTGCTTAAGAGACATTTTTGGTGGCCTTCAATGGAAACTGACGTTCGGGCTTTTGTGGCAGCCTGTTCAACCTGTGCTCGGGGCAAAGCCTCCCATCAGTCCCCTTTGGGGCTGCTGCTACCCCTCCCAGTTCCCAGCCATCCCTGGTCCCACATAGCCATGGATTTTGTCACCGGCCTACCCAAGTCTGAAGGTAATGATACTATACTTACCATTGTGGACAGATTCTCTAAATCTGTTCACTATATAGCATTACCAAAATTACCGTCTGCCAGTGAGACAGCGGACCTTCTATTCCAACATGTATTCCATCCCCATGGAATACCTGTGGACATCGTATCTGATAGAGGCCCAAAGTTTACTTCCCGTGTTTGGAAGGTTTTCTGTTCTGCTTTGGGTGCTTCCGTTAGTCTGTCCTCAGGGTTTCATCCCCAGACCAACGGTCAAACAGAAAGAGCCAATCAAGACCTCGAAGCAACCCTTCGTTGTGTGGCTGCTCAACATCCATCATCCTGGGCCAAACATCTGCCTTGGATAGAGTACGCCCACAACTCCCTTACCACCTCTGCCACCGGCCTTTCACCCTTCGAAGTAACCATAGGTTATCAACCCCCTCTGTTTCCTGCTCAGGAGAAGAAATTGGCTGTTCCTTCGGTTCAGGAGAACCTCCGCCGCTGCCAGAGAGTGCGGAGCGACACTCGGGAAGCGTTGCTTCGGACCACCGACAGGAACAAGATGACAGCGGATAGGAGCAGGACTCCCGCACCTGTGTTTCATCCTGGTCAAGAGGTTTGGCTGTCATCAAAGAACGTACCTCTTCGTACCAAATCACACAAGCTGTCTCCTCTGTACCTGGGTCCGTTTGTGGTGGAGTCCATCGTTAACCCCGCTGCGGTTCGTTTGAAGTTGCCTTCAGCCATGAAGATACACCCTACTTTCCACGTCTCCCAACTGAAACCTGTGTCCTCCAGCCTTTTGTGTCCGCCGGCAGATCCACCTCCACCTGTTCGCCTCATTGACGACCATCCGGCCTACACCGTCAGTAGGCTCCTGGACTCTCGGAGGCGGGGTAGGGGTCTCCAATACCTAGTCGATTGGGAAGGTTATGGACCAGAGGAGAGGTCTTGGGTCCCTAAGCGTTTTGTGTTGGATCCTCAGCTGATCACGAACTTCCATCACGACAACCCTGACAGGCCTGGTGGGTCGCCAGGTGGCGAAGATTGAGGGGGGGGGGTACTGTTATGTGGGCAGCTTGTCTCTCCCTTTTCTGTTTCCCTTCCTCCTTGTTTTGCCCCCTCTTTGTCTGTTGTATCTGTATGTGTGTTTGTCCCCATTATGTTGGTGCGTCTGCCGGTGTGTGTCTGGAGTGGATCGGGGGGTGTGCTCAGGATATGCCTCTCCTGTGCAGCTGCGGGTTGTTTCCAGTGATTCCTGCCTACGCAGCTGCATCCTATTCTCTCATCAACCTGCACTACTAATTCCTGGGCATGGCTCTCCACCGGCGCCAGATCGTTGTTCTTACTAGAGCGGTAACTTGGCTCACCAGTAGAGTTAAATTGTCTTTGTCTTCAGCCTGGCTCTTTACTCTCCTTAACCTGTCGTTTGTTTTGTCTTCAGTTCAGACATACCTGCCTGCCTGCCTGCCCGCCTGCCTCAGCCTCTCCTTCCTCCGGAGCCGACTAGCCCACTCTGATCCTTTTCTTCAGTTGTTTTTGGACTAAGACAAATTGAACTTTTATTAAAATAATTTTTGTTTCTTCCACTCCCTTAGTCGTGTTCTGTTTCTCTGAGTGCTGGGTTTAACCATAGCGTAACTGTCAAGGTGCTGTGTATCGGTGTGGTGTAGAATCAGGCGCAGGCAGCAGAGGGTAAGTCCAACAAGACTTTACTGAGCACAAAATAATCCAAAACAGCCCGGAGGCAAAAAGACGCACACAGGCGTAATACAAGCGCACACAAAGGTGCGTAAATCTCTCCTAACAACAAGGAGGAAGCTACGGAAAATAGCGTACCGACACAGGTAGCGCAACCACGACACGAACAATTACACACAATACTAACCTAACAACAAGGAAACTAAATAGGGTGCTAAATGAGACCTAACACAAAACAGGTGTGACTAACAGACAAAACCAAACAAACAAGAAACATAGAGCGGTGGCAGCTAGAACTCCGGAGACGACGACCGGCGAAACCTGCCCGAACAAGGAGGAGGAGCCGCCTCGGCCGAAACCGTGACAGTACCCCCCCCTTGACGCGCGGCTCCAGCCGCGCGCTGCCTCCGGCCTCGGGGACGACCAGGGGGACGCGGAGCAGGGCGCGCAGGATGACCACGATGGAATTCGGTCATCAGGGACGGATCCAGAATGTCCCTCCTTGGCACCCAGCACCGCTCCTCCGGACCGTACCCCTCCCACTCCACGAGATATTGGAGACCCCCCATCCGGCGTCTCGAATCCAGGAGGGTCCGAACCGTGTACGCCGAAGCCCCCTCGATGTCCAACGGGGGCGGAGGAGTCTCCTCAATCTCAAAGTCCTGGAGTGGACCAGCTACCACCGGCCTGAGGAGAGACACATGGAACGAGGGGTTAATATTCTTGTAATCAATAGGTAATTCTAACCTGTAACTCACCTCGTTCAATCTCCTCAGGACTTTAAAAGGCCCCACAAACCGCCGACCCAGCTTCCGGCAGGGCAGGCGGAGGGGCAGGTTTCTGGTTGAGAGCCAGACTCGATCTCCAGGTGCGTACACTGGCCCCTCACTGCGGTGTAGGTCGGCGCTCGTCTTCTGTCGACTTATGGCACGCTGCAGATGGACGTGTGCAGCGTCCCACGTCTCCTCCGAGCGCCGCACCCACTCATCCACAGCGGGGGCCTCGATCTGGCTCTCATGCCATGGTGCCAGAACCGGCTGGTACCCTAATACACACTGAAAAGGGGTTAGTTGGGTGGAGGAGTGGCGGAGAGAGTTCTGTGCCATCTCGGCCCAGGGCACATATCTCGCCCACTCCTCCGGCCGGCCCTGACAATATGACCTCAGAAACCTACCCACATCCTGGTTGACTCGTTCAACCTGCCCATTACTCTCCGGGTGGTAACCCGAGGTAAGGCTCACCGAGACCCCCAAACGTTCCATAAATGCTCTCCATACTCTGGAGGTAACTGGGGGCCTCGATCGGACACTATATCCTCGGGCACCCCGTAATGCCGGAAGACGTGAGTAAATAGAGCCTCAGCGGTCTGTAGGGCCGTAGGAAGACCCGGCATGGGAAGGAGACGACAGGCCTTCGTGAACCGATCCACAACGACCAGGATGGTGGTATTCCCCTGTGAGGAGGGAAGATCGGTAACAAAATCCACCGAGAGGTGAGACCAGGGTCGTTGTGGAACGGGCAGGGGCTGTAATTTACCCCTGGGCAAGTGTCTGGGCGCCTTACACTGGGCACACACTGAGCAGGAGGAGACATAAACCCTCACATCCCTGGCTAACGTTGGCCACCAGTACTTCGTACTAAGGCAGTGCACCGTCCGGCCAATACCCGGATGTCCAGAGGAGGGGGACGTGTGAGCCCAATAAATCAGCCGATCCCGGACCTCGAGCGGGACGTACACCCGACCCACCGGACACTGTGGAGGACTAGGCTCGGTGCGTAACGCCCGCTCGATCTCCGCATCGACCTCCCACACCACCGGTGCCACCAGACAAGACTCCGGTAGTATGGGAATGAACTCCACGCACCTCTCCTCCGTGTCATACCAACGGGACAGAGCATCTGCCTTCCCGTTCTGGGACCCAGGGATGTAGGTGATCTTGAACACAAACCGGGCGAGAAACATAGTCCATCGAGCCTGGCGAGGATTCAGTCTCCTAGCTGCCCGAATGTATTCCAGGTTACGATGGTCGGTCAGAATGAGGAAAGGGTGCTGAGCCCCCTCAAGCCAATGCCTCCACACCTTTAGGGCCTGTACTACGGCTAACAGCTCCCTGTCCCCTACGTCATAATTCCGCTCCGCCGGACTGAGCTTCTTAAAATAAAAAGCACAGGGGCGGAGCTTAGGTGGTGTACCGGATCGTTGAGAAAGAACTGCCCCGATACCGGCCTCAGACGCGTCCACCTCAACTTGGAAGGGTAAAGTGGGATCCGGGTGCGCCAACACCGGGGCCGAGGTAAACAGATCCTTCAGTCTCCCAAAGGCCCTGTCCGCCTCAGCTGACCACTGCAAGCGCACCGGACCCCCCTTCAGAAGAGACGTTATGGGAGCTGCCACCTGTCCAAAACCCCGGATAAACCTCCGGTAGTAATTCGCAAAACCCAAGAACCGCTGCACCTCTTTAACCGTAGTTGGGGTTTGCCAATTACGCACGGCGGACACTCGGTCCACCTCCATTCTCACCCCTGACGCAGACAACTGGTAACCCAAAAAGGAAACTGACTCCTGGAAGAACAGACATTTCTCAGCTTTGACATACAGGTCATGCTCCAACAGTCTCCTCAATACCCTGCGCACCAGGGCTACATGCTCGGCCCGAGTAGCACTGTACACAAGAATATCATCTATGTACACCACTACTCCCTGCGCCTGCATGTCCCGGAAAAGTTCATCTACAAACGATTGGAAGACTGATGGAGCATTCATTAACCCATATGGCATGACGAGATACTCGTAATGGCCGGATGTAGTACTAAATGCTGTTTTCCACTCATCGCCCTCCCTAATACGCACCAAGTTATATGCGCTCCTGAGATCCAATTTTGTGAAGAACCTTGCCCCGTGTAAGGACTCCGTCATGGTCCCAATCAGAGGAAGTGGATAGCTGTACTTCACCGTCACCTGATTGAGACCGCGGTAATCAATACACGGACGCAAACCTCCATCCTTTTTCTTCACAAAAAAGAAGCTTGAGGACGCGGGAGAAGTGGAGGTCCGTATGTATCCCTGTCTCAGAGACTTAGCAATGTAAGTCTCCATTGCCCTTTTCTCCTCCTGTGACAAAGGATACACATGGCTCCGCGGAAGCGCTGCTCCTGTCTGGAGGTCTATCGCACAATCCCCCTGTCTATGAGGTGGCAACTGTGCCGCTCTGGTCTTACTGAACACGAGCGCCAAATCCTCATACTCAGGAGGAATGTGCAGTGCTGGCATCTGGTTCGGACTCTCCACCGAGGTCGCCCCTACGGAAACACCCAGACATAACCCCTCACACTGAGCAGACAACCCTTTAAGAGCTTTCTCTCGCCACGAAATAGTAGGATCATGGGTCATCAACCAGGGAAGCCCCAGTACCACCGGATACGCAGGAGAGTCGATAAGATAGAGTTGAATCGTTTCCTCATGACCCCCCTGCGTCATCATCCTAAGTGGCGCTGTGACCTCCCCAATCAACCCAGATCCTGACGGACGACTATCTAGGGCATGTACAGGAAAGGGTTTTTCGACTGGAAGGAGGGGAATCCCTAACTTAACACAGAATCTCCGGTCTACAAAATTCCCAGCTGCGCCTGAATCGACTAGCGCCTTATGCTGGGACCGAGGTGCAACCTGTGGGAAACAAACAGGTAAGGTAAAGTGAACGACAGAAAGCTCTAGGTAAGTAGGGCGCCTACTCACCTGGGTGGACTCCCCACTGTATGACCTGCTCTCTCCCTCACCAGGGGACCCTCCCCAGCACCGAGCCGCAGTGTGCCCTCCGCGCCCACACTTGGTGCAGGAGACTGCCCCCCTCGGGCTCCTACCTCTTCTCCCTCTAGCGCCAGCATCTCCAAGCTCCATCGGACACTGCTCGGAGGCGCTGGAGGGTGGAATGGGGGGCCCCCACCTGGGACGTCCGCGGGTCGCCAGCAGGTTGTCCAGGCGAATGGCCATGTCCACCAGCTGGTCAAAGGTTAGTGTTGTGTCCCTGCAGGCTAACTCCCTGCGGACGTCCTCCCGAAGGCTGCATCTGAAGTGGTCTTTGAGGGCCCTCTCATTCCACCCCGCATCAGCCGCTAGAGTCCGGAACTCCAGCGCAAACGCCTGAGCGCTCCTCATCCCCTGTCGGAGGTGGAATAGACGTTCCCCCGCCGCTCTCCCCTCTGGTGGATGGTCGAAGACCGCACGGAAGCGATGGGAGAACTCCGCGTAGGTGACTGTGGCGGCGTCTATTCCCCTCCATTCGGCGTTGGCCCACTCCAACGCCTTGCCGGTGAGACAGGAGATGAGGGCGGAAACGCTCTCGTATCCCGAGGGCGCCGGGTGTATGGTGGCAATGTAGAGCTCCACTTGTAGGAGGAACCCCTGACACCCGGCAGCGGTGCCGTCGTACGCCCTCGGGAGCGAGAGCCGAATCCCACTGGGTTCCGGTCGATGGACGGGCTGGCTGTCCGGTGGTGAAGGTGATGGTGCGATAGGTAAGGGCTGTGGGAACCCCGCTGGTCTCCCATCGACGAAGGGTGTCCATGACGCCCTCCAAGGCGTGCCCGATACGGTTGATCCGGTGCTCTTGTCCAAGGAGACGCTCCTCCATATTGTCGACGGGTGCTCCTGCTGATTCCATATGTGGTGTGTAATTCTGTCAAGGTGCTGTGTATCGGTGTGGTGTAGAATCAGGCACAGGCAGCAGAGGGTAAGTCCAACAAGACTTTACTGAGCACAAAATAATCCAAAACAGCCCGGAGGCAAAAAGACGCACACAGGCGTAATACAAGCGCACAGACAGGTGCGTAAATCTCTCCTAACAACAAGGAGGAAGCTACGGAAAATAGCGTACCGACACAGGTAGCGCAACCACGACAAGAACAATTACACACAATACTAACCTAACAACAAGGAAACTAAATAGGGTGCTAAATGAGACCTAACACAAAACAGGTGTGACTAACAGACAAAACCAAACAAACAAGAAACATAGAGCGGTGGCAGCTAGAACTCCGGAGACGACGACCGGCGAAACCTGCCCGAACAAGGAGGAGGAGCCGCCTCGGCCGAAACCGTGACAGTAACAGGTTCCTCTAGGTTTCTTCCTAGGTTCCTGCCTTTCTAGGGAGTTTTTCCTAGCCACCATGCTTCTACATCTGCATTGCTTGTTCTTTGGGGTTTTAGACTGGGTTTATATATAAGCACTTTGTGACAACTGCTGATGTAAAAAAATATAAACCGGTAATTGTGGTACGCATATGAAGCAGACCAGGCCAGGGTTTAGGGTTTGAGAAGTCAAAGAAGTAAAAATGACTTCCTTAGTTGTTAGTAAAACATTTTTTTACTCAGCATTGTTGGTTAAGGGCTCGTAAGTAAGCATTTCACAGTAAGGTCTACACCTGTTGTATTAGGAGCATGTGACAAATCTAATTTGGATTGATTTGTTCATTTTATAAATGTTCTGTCTTTAGTAGTTGAACACATTATTACTTCAACCTTGTGAAAGTGACAAACTGACACGTTTTCATGTTAGTCAAAAACAACTTTATATGGAAGGAGTGCCTTTGATTTGACGGTCTGCACATGAGCAGTTCGGCGTGAGACGACCGTTCGGCATGAGACGACTGCTCGACCTGATTACATGTTTTTACGCATGACCTTCAAATTAAATTAAATGAAATTGTATGTCACATGCGCCGAATACAACAGTGGTACACTATACCGTGAAATGCTTACTTACGAGCCCTTTCCCAACAATGCAGGGTTAAAAAGTCACAAAAATTAGCTAAATAAAAAAAGGAAATAGTAACATAATAAAATAATAATAATGAGGCTATAAGGAGTACCAGTACTGAGTCAATGTGCAGGGGTACCAGGTAGTTGAGGTAATAACTAGACTATCTACAAGGAGTACCAGTACTGAGTCAATGTCCAGGGGTACCAGGTAGTTGAGGTAATAACTAGACTATCTACAAGGATTACCAGTACTGAGTCAATGTCCAGGGGTACCAGGTAGTTGAGGTAATAACTAGACTATATACAAGGAGTACCAGTACTGAGTCAATGTGCAGGGGTACCAGGTAGTTGAGGTAATATTTACATGTAGGTAGGGGTAAAAGTGACTAGGCAATCAGGATAGAGATTACATCTACTCATCCAGGGAATGCACACACACTCACTGACAGACATACACACACACAGGGAGGGAATGTTGTGTTTGTTTAATATTGTTTCAGGACTATGATAATGGAAAAAAGGATTAGCCTATGGATTATGAAAACAACAAAAATAAATGGGAAAATGGGAGAGGAGAAATGACTAGAGACAGTGTTGTTTAACTCACTGACCATGACACGTGAGTTCTTCTTACCTTTGTTCAGTAGAAAAGTCTCCCTCTCTAAACTCTATAGGTTGTTCCATAGACTTGTCACTCTTCATGGACACACAGCTGGGTACAGGGGAGGCTGGTCTCTCCTGCTTGATTGGGCTTCAACACAACAGAGACAAACATTACATATCTCATCTACTCTGAACTCAGATGGGGAAACATAACAAGAGTTTCATTCCAAAACGCTATATATCAATTTTCAGAAATGTTCGTAAATTAGCTTCTATTGTTTAAAGAAATTATCAAATAAATGGTTGTGTTTTCTCACTAGCTAATCATGGCAGGGGGTTGTTCAATAACAGACATGTGTTTCTTTAAAATCGATCACTTAATGGCTTCATTTCAGAGAGACAAATGTTTTTTTTTTGCAAAATGCTATATATCTGCCTCACTCTCAGAGAAATAAGTAGTACTAATACATTTTACACAGTTAAATGTAACAAATAACTACATTTTTAATAAAGAACTGTACAAATGATACACTTGTGACATCAATATTTAAATATATTTAAAAAATAATAATAAATACAGTAATATGAGATCTGTATGTAAAACATTTACATTTTATTTTTTAGTCATTTAGTCATTTAGTCATTTAGCAGATGTTTTTTATTCAGGGTCCGGATTCCCAAAAGCATTTTAAGGCCAAGTTCATCATTAGAACCTTCATAGGAGCATTGTTAAATCTCTGAGCTGTTTCCCAAAACCATCGTTATTAACGTTGCACTTGAAAACGCTCATATTCTAAGACCTGCCTCAGACCACTTGTAGAACAGCCAATTGCGTCGTTAGATGTTTTTTTGCCCTCCCGCGTCACTTTATACACAGAAGATCTCCGCTAAACATAGAATCACATGGTTTATCCGTCTCTCTGTGACCACCGATAAATTCAGAACAAAGTTGACTACAAATACAAAGTTGCCAATGTCTTTGCAATTGATTCAAACAAGGGACGTATAACATTTGCTTCAAATTGTTATTTTTTAGTTTTATTTCACCTTTATTTAACCAGGTAAGCCAGTTGAGAACAGGTTCTCATTTACAACTGCGACCTGGCCAAGATAAAGCAAAGCAGTGCAATAAAAACAACACAGAGTTACATATGGGGTAAAAAACATAAAGTCAAAAATACAACAGAAAATATATATACAGTGTGTGCAAATGTAGCAAGTTATGGAGGTATGGCAATAAATAGGCTATAGTGCAGAATAATTACAATAGTATTAACACTGGAATGCTAGATGTGCAAGAGATTATGTGCAAATAGAGATACTGGGGTGCAAAAGAGCAAAATAAATAACAATATAGGGATGAGGTAGTTGGGTGGACTAATTTCAGATGGGCTGTGTACAGGTGCAGTGATCGGTAAGGTGCTCTGACAACTGATGCTTAAAGTTATTGAGGGAGATAAGAGTCTCCAGCTTCAGAGATTTTTGCAATTCGTTCCAGTCATTGGCAGCAGAGAACTGGAAGGAATGGCGGCCAAAGGAGGTGTTGGCTTTGGGAATGACCAGTGAGATATACCTGCTGGAGCGCAGACTACGGGTGGGTGCTGCTATGGTGACCAATGAGCTAAGATAAGGCGGGGATTTGCCTAGCAGTGATTTATAGATGGCCTGGAGCCAGTGGGTTTGACGACGAACATGTAGTGAGGACCAGCCAACAAGAGCGTACAGGTCACAGTGGTGGGTAGTGTATGGGGCTTTGGAGACAAAACGGATGGCACTGTGATAGACTACATCCAATTTGCTGAGTAGAGTGTTGGAGGCTATTTTGTAAATGACATCGCCGAAGTCAAGGATCGGTAGGATAGTCAGTTTTACGAGGGCATGTTTGGCAGCATGAGTGAAGGAGGCTTTGTTGCGAAATAGGAAGCCGATTCTAGATTTAACTTTGGATTGGAGATTCTTTATGTGAGTCTGGAAGTTGAGTTTACAGTCTAACCAGACACCTAGGTATTTGTAGTTGTCCACATACTCTAGGTCAGACCCGTCGAGAGTGGTGATTCTAGTCGGGTGGGCGGGTGCCAGCAGCGTTCGATTGAAAAGCATGCATTTAGTTTTACTAGTGTTTAAGAGCAGTTGGAGGCTACTGAAGGATTGTTGTATGGCATTGAAGCTCGTTTGGAGGTTTGTTAACACAGTGTCCAATGAAGGGCCAGATGTATACAAAATGGTGTCGTCTGCGTAGAGGTGGATCTGAGAGTCACCAGCAGCAAGAGCGACATCATTGATATACACTGAGAAAAGTGTCGGCCCAAGAATTGAACCCTGTGGCACCCCCATAGAGACTGCCATAGGTCCAGACAACAGGCCCTCCGATTTGACACACTGAACTCTATCTGAGAAGTAGTTGGTGAACCAGGCGAGGCAGTCATTTGAGAAACCAAGGCTATTTAGTCTGCCAATAAGAATGCGGTGGTTGACAGAGTCGAAAGCCTTGGCCAGGTCGATGAAGACGGCTGCACAGTACTGTCTATTATCAATCGCGGTTATAATATCGTTTATGACCTTGAGCGTGGCTGAAGTGCAACCGTGACCAGCTCGGAAACCGGATTGCATAGCGGAGAAGGTACAGTGGTATTCGAAATGGTCGGTGATCTGTTTGTTAACTTGGCTTTCAAATACTTTCGAAAGGCAGGGCAGGATGGATATAGGTCTGTAGCAGTTTGGATCTAGCGTGTCACCCCCTTTGAAGAGGGGGATGACCGCGGCAGCTTTCCAATCTCTGGGGATCTCAGACGTCATGAAAGAGAGGTTGAACAGACTAGTAATAGGGGTTGCGACAATTTCGGCGGCTAGTTTTAGAAAGAAAGGGTCCAGATTGTCTAGCCCAGCTGATTTGTAGGGGTCCATATTTTGCAGCGCTTTCAAAACATCAGCTGTCTGAATTTGTGTGAAGGAGAAGCGGGGGGGGGCATGGGCAAGTTGCAGCAGAGGGTGCAGAGTTGGTGGCCGGGTTAGTGGTAGCCAGATGGAAAGCATGGCCAGCTGTAGCAAAATGCTTGTTGAAATTCTCGATTATTGTAGATTTATCGGTGGTGATAGTGTTTCCTAGCCTCAGTGCAGTGGGCAGCTGGGAGAAAGTGCTCTTATTCTCCATGGACTTTACAGTGTCCCAAAACTTTTTGGAGTTAGTGCTACAGGATGCAAATTTCTGTTTGAAAAAGTTAGCCTTTGCTTTCCTGACTGCTTGTGTATATTGGTTCCTAACTTCCCTGAAAAGTTGCATATCGCAGGGGCTATTTGATGCTAATGCTGTACGCCAAATGAAAACCGAGATGACTGCATTACAATATAAACAGTAGGCTATAGGCCTATTTCAATCATATTGGAATATATTCCATGTTCAATATATTTAGTTTTATTTTGCTACTTGTAGGCTACTGTCTGTAATTTGTCTCAATATATTTCATGATGTGTAGCCTAACATGTGCCCAATGATGTGCCGAATCTGTGATTTAGTGCATTTTTATTGTGTAAGCATTAGAATAAACGACCTCAATATTTGCAGCCGTAGGTAGTAATATCTTTCTAGAAGCTGATCCGTGGTCAGTATTGTGAAATAATTTTAATGTTAAGGAAAGATTTTAATGGAGAAAACTGATCCGAGAGCAGCGCTCCCCTTCTTTCGATCCTATCAGTATCGATACATGCTCCACCGGACGTGATACCTTGTCATGCTGCTGATCCAGTTTCTACTGGTCTGCCTGCGGATATGGAACTCTGACCTGTTCACCGGACGTGCTACCTTGTCCCGAACCTGCTGTTTCGACCCTCTCTCTCTCTCTCTCCTTCTCTCTCTCTCTCTCTCTACCACTCCTGCTGTCTCGACCTCTGAATGCTCGGCTATGATAAGCCACATTTACTCCTGAGGTGCTGACGTGTTGCACCCTCTATAACCACAGTGATTATTATTTGACCCTGTTGGTCATCTATGAACATTTGAAAATCTTGAAGAACGATCTGGCCTTAATGGCCATATCCTCTTATAATCTCCCCCCAGCACAGCCAGAAGAGGACTGGCCACCCCTCAGAGCCTGGTTCCTCTCTAGGTTTGTTCCTAGGTTCCTGCCTTTCTAGGGAGTTTTTCCTAGCCACCGTGCTTCTACATCTGCATTGCTTGCTCTTTGGGGTTTTAGACTGGGTTTCTATATAAGCACTTTGTGACAACTGCTGATGTAAAAAAATATATAATTGTGGTACGCATATGAAGCAGACCAGGCCAGGGTTTAGGGTTTGAGAAGTCAAAGAAGTAAAAATGACTTCCTTAGTTGTTAGTAAAACATTTTTTTACTCAGCATTGTTGGTTAAGGGCTTGTAAGTAAGCATTTCACAGTTAGGTCTACACCTGTTGTATTATGAGCATGTGACAAATCTAATTTGGATTGATTGATTTGTTCATTTTATAAATGTTCTGTCTTTAGTAGTTGAACACATTATTACTTCAACCTCGTGAAAGTGACAAACTGACACGTTTTCATGTTAGTCAAAAACAACTTTATATGGAAGGAGTGCCTTTGATTTGACGGCCTGCACATGCGCAGTTCGGCGTGAGACGACCGTTCGGCATGAGACGACTGCTCGACCTGATTACATGTTTTTACACATGACCTTCAAATTAAATTAAATGAA
This sequence comes from Coregonus lavaretus, assembly GCF_964263955.1. Lineage (NCBI taxonomy): Eukaryota > Metazoa > Chordata > Actinopteri > Salmoniformes > Salmonidae > Coregonus > Coregonus lavaretus. Next base: position 73,323,030 of record NC_139989.1, read on the forward strand.
ATTGTATGTCACATGCGCCGAATACAACAGTGGTACACTATACCGTGAAATGCTTACTTACGAGCCCTTTCCCAACAATGCAGAGTTAAAAAGTCACAAAAATTAGCTAAATAAAAAAAGGAAATAGTAACATAATAAAATAATAATAATGAGGCTATAAGGAGTACCAGTACTGAGTCAATGTGCAGGGGTACCAGGTAGTTGAGATAATAACTAGACTATCTACAAGGAGTACCAGTACTGAGTCAATGTGCAGGGGTACCAGGTAGTTGAGGTAATATTTACATGTAGGTAGGGGTAAAAGTGACTAGGCAATCAGGATAGAGATTACATCTCCTCATCCAGGGAATGCACACACACTCACTGACAGACATAAACACACACAGGGAGGGAATGTTGTGTTTGTTTAATATTGTTTCAGGACTATGATAATGGAAAAAAGGATTAGCCTATGGATTATGAAAACAACAAAAATAAATGGGAAAATGGGAGAGGAGAAATGACTAGAGACAGTGTTGTTTAACTCACTGACCATGACACGTGAGTTCTTCTTACCTTTGTTCAGTAGAAAAGTCTCCCTCTCTAAACTCTATAGGTTGTTCCATAGACTTGTCACTCTTCATGGACACACAGCTGGGTACAGGGGAGGCTGGTCTCTCCTGCTTGATTGGGCTTCAACACAACAGAGACAAACATTACATATCTCATCTACTCTGAGCTCAGATGGGGAAACATAACAAGAGTTTCATTCCAAAACGCTATATATCCATTTTCAGAAATGTTCGTAAATTAGCTTCTATTGTTTAAAGAAATTATCAAATAAATGGTTGTGTTTTCTCACTAGCTAATCATGGCATGGGGTTGTTCAATAACAGACATGTGTTTCTTTAAAATCGATCACTTAATGGCTTCATTTCAGAGAGACAAATGTTTTTTTTTGCAAAATGCTATATACAGTGGGGAAAAAAAGTATTTAGTCAGCCACCAATTGTGCAAGTTCTCCCACTTAAAAAGATGAGAGAGGCCTATAATTCTCGTCATAGGTACACGTCAACTATGACAGACAAAATGAGAAAACATTTTCCAGAAAATCACATTGTAGGATTTTTTATGAATTTATTTGCAAATTATGGTGGAAAATAAGTATTTGGTCACCTACAAACAAGCAAGATTTCTGGCTCTCACAGACCTGTAACTTCTTCTTTAAGAGGCTCCTCTGTCCTCCACTCGTTACCTGTATTAATGGCACCTGTTTGAACTTGTTATCAGTATAAAAGACACCTGTCCACAGCCTCAAACAGTCACACTCCAAACTCCACTATGGCCAAGACCAAAGAGCTGTCAAAGGACACCAGAAACAAAATTGAAGACCTGCACCAGGCTGGGAAGACTGAATCTGCAATAGGTAAGCAGCTTGGTTTGAAGAAATCAACTGTGGGAGCAATTATTAGGAAATGAAAGACATACAAGACCACTGATAATCTCCCTCGATCTGGGGCTCCACGCAAGATCTCACCTCGTGGGGTCAAAATAATCACAAGAACGGTGAGTAAAATTCCCAGAACCACACGGGGGGACCTAGTGAATGACCTGCAGAGAGCTGGGACCAAAGGAACAAAGCCTACCATCAGTAACACACTACGCCTCCAGGGACTCAAATCCTGTAGTGCCAGACGTGTCCCCCTGCTTAAGCCAGTACATGTCCAGGCCCGTCTGAAGTTTGCTAGAGTGCATTTGGATGATCCAGAAGAGGATTGGGAGAATGTCATATGGTCAGATGAAACCAAAATAGAACTTTTTGGTAAAAACTCAACTCGTCGTGTTTGGAGGACAAAGAATGCTGAGTTGCATCCAAAGAACACCATACCTACTGTGAAGCATGGGGGTGGAAACATCATGCTTTGGGGCTGTTTTTCTGCAAAGGGACCAGGACGACTGATCCGTGTAAAGGAAAGAATGAATGGGGCCATGTATCGTGAGACTTTGAGTGAAAACCTCCTTCCATCAGCAAGGGCATTGAAGATAAAACGTGGCTGGGTCTTTCAGCATGACAATGATCCCAAACACACCGCCCGGGCAACGAAGGAGTGGCTTCGTAAGAAGCATTTCAAGGTCCTGGAGTGGCCTAGCCAGTCTCCAGATCTCAACCCCATAGAAAATCTTTGGAGGGAGTTGAAAGTCTGTGTTGCCCAGCGACAGCCCCAAAACATCACTGCTCTAGAGAAGATCTGCATGGAGGAATGGGCCAAAATACCAGCAACAGTGTGTGAAAACCTTGTGAAGACTTAGAGAAAACGTTTGACCTGTGTCATTGCCAACAAAGGGTAGATAACAAAGTATTGAGAAACTTTTGTTATTGACCAAATACTTATTTTCCACCATAATTTGCAAATAAATTCATTAAAAATCCTACAATGTGATTTTCTGGAATTCTTTTTCTCATTTTGTCTGTCATAGTTGACGTGTATCTATGATGCAAATTACAGGCCTCTCTCATCTTTTTAAGTGGGATAACTTGCACAATTGGTGGCTGACTAAATACTTTTTTCCCCCACTGTATCTGCCTCACTCTCAGAGAAATAAGTAGTACTAATAGATTTTACACAGTTAAATGTAACAAATAACTACATTTTTAATAAAGACCTGTACAAATGATACACTTGTGACATCAATATTTAAATATATTTAAAAAAATAATAATAAATACAGTAATATGAGATCTGTATGTAAAACATTTACATTTTATTTTTTAGTCATTTAGTCATTTAGTCATTTAGCAGATGTTTTTTATTCAGGGTCCGGATTCCCAAAAGCATTTTAAGGCCAAGTTCATCATTAGAACCTTCATAGGAGCATTGTTAAATCTCTGAGCTGTTTCCCAAAACCATCGTTATTAACGTTGCACTTGAAAACGCTCATATTCTAACACCTGCCTCAGACCACTTGTAGAACAGCCAAGTGCGTCGTTAGATGTTTTTTTGCCCTCCCGCGTCACTTTATACACAGAAGATCTCCGCTAAACATAGAATCACATGGTTTATCCGTCTCTCTGTGACCACCGATAAATTCAGAACAAAGTTGACTACAAATACAAAGTTGCCAATGTCTTTGCAATTGATTCAAACAAGGGACGTATAACATTTGCTTCAAATTGTTATTTTTTAGTTATATTTCACCTTTATTTAACCAGGTAAGCCAGTTGAGAACAGGTTCTCATTTACAACTGCGACCTGGCCAAGATAAAGCAAAGCAGTGCAATAAAAACAACACAGAGTTACATATGGGGTAAAAAACATAAAGTCAAAAATACAACAGAAAATATATATACAGTGTGTGCAAATGTAGCAAGTTATGGAGGTAAGGCAATAAATAGGCTATAGTGCAGAATAATTACAATAGTATTAACACTGGAATGCTAGATGTGCAAGAGATTATGTGCAAATAGAGATACTGGGGTGCAAAAGAGCAAAATAAATAACAATATAGGGATGAGGTAGTTGGGTGGACTAATTTCAGATGGGCTGTGTACAGGTGCAGTGATCGGTAAGGTGCTCTGACAACTGATGCTTAAAGTTATTGAGGGAGATAAGAGTCTCCAGCTTCAGAGATTTTTGCAATTCGTTCCAGTCATTGGCAGCAGAGAACTGGAAGGAATGGCGGCCAAAGGAGGTGTTGGCTTTGGGAATGACCAGTGAGATATACCTGCTGGAGCGCAGACTACGGGTGGGTGCTGCTATGGTGACCAATGAGCTAAGATAAGGCGGGGATTTGCCTAGCAGTGATTTATAGATGGCCTGGAGCCAGTGGGTTTGACGACGAACATGTAGTGAGGACCAGCCAACAAGAGCGTACAGGTCACAGTGGTGGGTAGTGTATGGGGCTTTGGAGACAAAACGGATGGCACTGTGATAGACTACATCCAATTTGCTGAGTAGAGTGTTGGAGGCTATTTTGTAAATGACATCGCCGAAGTCAAGGATCGGTAGGATAGTCAGTTTTACGAGGGCATGTTTGGCAGCATGAGTGAAGGAGGCTTTGTTGCGAAATAGGAAGCCGATTCTAGATTTATCTTTGGATTGGAGATTCTTTATGTGAGTCTGGAAGTTGAGTTTACAGTCTAACCAGACACCTAGGTATTTGTAGTTGTCCACATACTCTGGGTCAGACCCGTCGAGAGTGGTGATTCTAGTCGGGTGGGCGGGTGCCAGCAGCGTTCGATTGAAAAGCATGCATTTAGTTTTACTAGTGTTTAAGAGCAGTTGGAGGCTACTGAAGGATTGTTGTATGGCATTGAAGCTCGTTTGGAGGTTTGTTAACACAGTGTCCAAAGAAGGGCCAGATGTATACAAAATGGTGTCGTCTGCGTAGAGGTGGATCTGAGAGTCACCAGCAGCAAGAGCGACATCATTGATATACACTGAGAAAAGTGTCGGCCCAAGAATTGAACCCTGTGGCACCCCCATAGAGACTGCCATAGGTCCAGACAACAGGCCCTCCGATTTGACACACTGAACTCTATCTGAGAAGTAGTTGGTGAACCAGGCGAGGCAGTCATTTGAGAAACCAAGGCTATTTAGTCTGCCAATAAGAATGCGGTGGTTGACAGAGTCGAAAGCCTTGGCCAGGTCGATGAAGACGGCTGCACAGTACTGTCTATTATCAATCGCGGTTATAATATCGTTTATGACCTTGAGCGTGGCTGAAGTGCAACCGTGACCAGCTCGGAAACCGGATTGCATAGCGGAGAAGGTACAGTGGTATTCGAAATGGTCGGTGATCTGTTTGTTAACTTGGCTTTCAAATACTTTCGAAAGGCAGGGCAGGATGGATATAGGTCTGTAGCAGTTTGGATCTAGCGTGTCACCCCCTTTGAAGAGGGGGATGACCGCGGCAGCTTTCCAATCTCTGGGGATCTCAGACGTTATGAAAGAGAGGTTGAACAGACTAGTAATAGGGGTTGCGACAATTTCGGCGGCTAGTTTTAGAAAGAAAGGGTCCAGATTGTCTAGCCCAGCTGATTTGTAGGGGTCCAGATTTTGCAGCGCTTTCAAAACATCAGCTGTCTGAATTTGTGTGAAGGAGAAGCGGGGGGGGCATGGGCAAGTTGCAGCAGAGGGTGCAGAGTTGGTGGCCGGGTTAGTGGTAGCCAGATGGAAAGCATGGCCAGCTGTAGCAAAATGCTTGTTGAAATTCTCGATTATTGTAGATTTATCGGTGGTGATAGTGTTTCCTAGCCTCAGTGCAGTGGGCAGCTGGGAGGAAGTGCTCTTATTCTCCATGGACTTTACAGTGTCCCAAAACTTTTTGGAGTTAGTGCTACAGGATGCACATTTCTGTTTGAAAAAGTTAGCCTTTGCTTTCCTGACTGCTTGTGTATATTGGTTCCTAACTTCCCTGAAAAGTTGCATATCGCAGGGGCTATTTGATGCTAATGCTGTACGCCAAATGAAAACCGAGATGACTGCATTACAATATAAACAGTAGGCTATAGGCCTATTTCAATCATATTGGAATATATTCCATGTTCAATATATTTAGTTTTATTTTGCTACTTGTAGGCTACTGTCTGTAATTTGTCTCAATATATTTCATGATGTGTAGCCTAACATGTGCCCAATGATGTGCCGAATCTGTGATTTAGTGCATTTTTATTGTGTAAGCATTAGAATAAACGACCTCAATATTTGCAGCCGTAGGTAGTAATATCTTTCTAGAAGCTGATCCGTGGTCAGTATTGTGAAATAATTTTAATGTTAAGGAAAGATTTTAATGGAGAAAACTGATCCGAGAGCAGCGCTCCCCTTCTTTCGATCCTATCAGTATCGATACATAATCCACCGGACGTGATACCTTGTCATGCTGCTGATCCAGTTTCTACTGGTCTGCCTGCGGATCTGAAACTCTGACCTGTTCACCGGACGTGCTACCTTGTCCCGAACCTGCTGTTTCGACCCTCTCTCTCTCTCTCTCTCTCTCTCCTTCTCTCTCTCTCTCTCTCTACCACTCCTGCTGTCTCGACCTCTGAATGCTCGGCTATGATAAGCTACATTTACTCCTGAGGTGCTGACGTGTTGCACCCTCTATAACCACAGTGATTATTATTTGACCCTGTTGGTCATCTATGAACATTTGAAAATCTTGAAGAACGATCTGGCCTTAATGGCCATATCCTCTTATAATCTCCCCCCAGCACAGCCAGAAGAGGACTGGCCACCCCTCAGAGCCTGGATCCTCTCTAGGTTTGTTCCTAGGTTCCTGCCATTCTAGGGAGTTTTTCCTAGCCACCGTGCTTCTACATCTGCATTGCTTGCTCTTTGGGGTTTTAGACTGGGTTTCTATATAAGCACTTTGTGACAACTGCTGATGTAAAAAAATATATAATTGTGGTACGCATATGAAGCAGACCAGGCCAGGGTTTAGGGTTTGAGAAGTCAAAGAAGTAAAAATGACTTCCTTAGTTGTTAGTAAAACATTTTTTTACTCAGCATTGTTGGTTAAGGGCTCGTAAGTAAGCATTTCACAGTTAGGTCTACACCTGTTGTATTAGGAGCATGTGACAAATCTAATTTGGATTGATTGATTTGTTCTTTGATAAATGTTCTGTCTTTAGTAGTTGAACACATTATTACTTCAACCTCGTGAAAGTGACAAACTGACACGTTTTCATGTTAGTCAAAAACAACTTTATATGGAAGGAGTGCCTTTGATTTGACGGCCTGCACATGCGCAGTTCGGCGTGAGACGACCGTTCGGCATGAGACGACTGCTCGACCTGATGACATGTTTTTACGCATGACCTTCAAATTAAATCAAATGAAATTGTATGTCACATGCGCCGAATACAACAGTGGTATACTTTACCGTGAAATGCTTACTTACGTGCCCTTTCCCAACAATTTAGTTAAAAAGAAACTAAAATTAGCTAAATAAAAAAAGGAAATAGTAACATAATAAAATAATAATAATGAGGCTATAAGGAGTACCAGTACTGAGTCAATGTGCAGGGTACCAGGTAGTTGAGGTAATTGAGGTAATATGTACATGTAGGTAGCGGTAAAAGTGACTAGGCAATCAGGATAGAGATTACATCTCCTCATCCAGGGAATGCACACACACTCACTGACAGACACACACACACAGGGAGGGAATGTTGTGTTAGTTTAATATTGTTTCAGGACTATGATAATGGAAAAAAGGATTAGCCTATGGATTATGAAAACAACAAAAATAAATGGGAAAATGGGAGGAGAAATGACTAGAGACAGTGTTGTTTAACTCACTGACCATGACCCATGAGTTCTTCTTACCTTTGTTCACTAAAAAAGTATCCCTCTCTGAAGGATATAGGACGACCGATAGACCGGTCACTCTTCCTGGACACACAGCTGGGTACAGTGGAGGCTGGTCTCTCCTGCTTGATTGGGCTTCAACACAACAGAGACAAACATTACATCTCTCATCTACTCTGAACTCAGATGGGGAAACATAACAAGAGTTTCATTACAAAACGCTATATATCCATTTTCAGAAATGTTGGTAAATTAGCTTCTATTGTTTAAAAAAATTATCAAATAAATCGTTGTGTTTTCTCACTAGCTAATCATGGCATGGGGTTGTTCAATAACAGACATGTGTTTCTTTAAAATCGATCACTTAATGGCTTCATTTCAGAGAGACAAATGTTTTTTTTGCATTTTCTGTTTGTGGTTTTAGACTGGGTTTCTATATAAGCACTTTGTGACAACTGCTGATGTACAAAATGTATTCAGGGAATGCATATGAAGCAGACCAGGCCAGGGTTTGGGGTTTGAGAAGTCAATGAGAGATAAAAAAGACTTCCTTAGTTGTTCATTTTGAAAAATTTCTGTTTTAAGTAGTTTAACAAACTGACACATTTTCATGTTAGTCAAAAACAACTTTATATGGAAGGAGTGCCTTTGATTTGACGGCCTGCACATGCGCAGTTCGGCGTGAGACGACCGTTCGGCATGAGACGACTGCTCGACCTGATTACATGTTTTTACGCATGACCTTCAAATTAAATTAAATTAAATTGTATGTCACATGCGCCGAATACAACAGTGGTACACTATACCGTGAAATGCTTACTTACGAGCCCTTTCCCAACAATGCAGAGTTAAAAAGTCACAAAAATTAGCTAAATAAAAAAAGGAAATAGTAACATAATAAAATAATAATAATGAGGCTATAAGGAGTACCAGTACTGAGTCAATGTGCAGGGGTACCAGGTAGTTGAGGTAATAACTAGACTATCTACAAGGAGTACCAGTACTGAGTCAATGTCCAGGGGTACCAGGTAGTTGAGGTAATAACTAGACTATATACAAGGAGTACCAGTACTGAGTCAATGTGCAGGGGTACCAGGTAGTTGAGGTAATATTTACATGTAGGTAGGGGTAAAAGTGACTAGGCAATCAGGATAGAGATTACATCTCCTCATCCAGGGAATGCACACACACTCACTGACAGACATACACACACACAGGGAGGGAATGTTGTGTTTGTTTAATATTGTTTCAGGACTATGATAATGGAAAAAAGGATTAGCCTATGGATTATGAAAACAACAAAAATAAATGGGAAAATGGGAGGAGAAATGACTAGAGACAGTGTTGTTTAACTCACTGACCATGACACATGAGTTCTTCTTACCTTTGTTCAGTAGAAAAGTCTCCCTCTCTAAACTCTATAGGTTGTTCCATAGACTTGTCACTCTTCATGGACACACAGCTGGGTACAGGGGAGGCTGGTCTCTCCTGCTTGATTGGGCTTCAACACAACAGAGACAAACATTACGTCTCTCATCTACTCTGAACTCAGATGGGGAAACATAACAAGAGTTTCATTCCAAAACGCTATATATCCATATTCAGAAATGTTCGTAAATTAGCTTCTATTGTTTAAAGAAATTATCAAATAAATGTTTTTTTTTTCACTATCTAATCATGGCATGGTGTTGTTCAATAACAGGCATGTGTTTCTTTAAAATCTATCACTTAATGGCTTCATTTCAGAGAGACAAATGTTTTTTTTTGCAAAATGCTATATATCTGCCTCACTCTCAGAGAAATAAGTAGTACTAATAGATTTTACACAGTCAAATGTAACAAATAACTACATTTTTAATAAAGAACTGTACAAATGATACACTTGTGACATCAATATTTAAATATATTTAAAAAATAATAATAAATACAGTAATATGAGATCTGTATGTAAAACATTTACATTTTATTTTTTAGTCATTTAGTCATTTAGTCATTTAGCAGATGTTTTTTATCCAGGGTCCGGATTCCCAAAAGCATTTTAAGGCCAAGTTCATCATTAGAATCTTCAAAGGAGCATTGTTAAATCTCTGAGCTGTTTCCCAAAACCATCGTTATTAACGTTGCACTTGAAAACGCTCATATTCTAACACCTGCCTCAGACCACTTGTAGAACAGTCAAGTGCGTCGTTAGATGCTTTTTTGCCCTCCCGCGTCACTTTATACACAGAAGATCTCCGCTAAACATAGAATCACATGGTTTATCCGTCTCTCTGTGACCACCGATAAATTCAGAACAAAGTTGACTACAAATACAAAGTTGCCAATGTCTTTGCAATTGATTCAAACAAGGGACATATAAAATTTGCTTCAAATGAAAACCGAGATGACTGCATTACAATATAAACAGTAGGCTATAGTCCTATTTCAATCATATTGGAATATATTCCATGTTCAATATATTTAGTTTTATTTTGCTACTTGTAGGCTACTGTCTGTAATTTGTCTCAATATATTTCATGATGTGTAGCCTAACATGTGCCCAATGATGTACCGAATCTGTGATTTAGTGCATTTTTATTGTGTAAGCATTAGAATAAACTACCTCAATATTTGCAGCCGTAGGTAGTAATATATTTCTAGAAGCTGATCCGTGGTCAGTATTTTGAAATAATTATAATGTTAAGGAAAGATTTTAATGGAGAAAACTGATCAGAGAGCAGCGCTCCCCTTCTTTCGATCCTATCAGTATCGATACATGCTCCACCGGACGTGATACCATGTCGTGCTGCTGATCCAGTTTCTACTGGTCTGCCTGCGGATATGGTACTCTGACCTGTTCACCGGACCTGCGACCTTGTCCCGAACCTGCTGTTTCAACCCTCTCTCTCTCTCTCTCCCTCTCCTTCTCTCTCTCTACAACACCTGCTGTCTTGACCTCTGAGTGCTCGGCTATGAACAGCCAACTGACATTTACTCCTGAGGTGCTGACGTGTTGCAACCTCTATAACCACAGTGATTATTATTTGACCCTGCTAGTCATCTATGAACATTTTAAAATCTTGAAAAACGATCTGAACTTAATGGCCATATCCTCTTATAATCTCCCCCCAGCACAGCCAGAAGAGGACTGGCCACCCCTCAGAGCCTGGTTCCTCTCTAGGTTTCTTCCTAGGTTCCTGCCTTTCTAGGGAGTTTTTCCTAGCCACCGTGCTTCTACATCTGCATTGCTTGCTCTTTGGGGTTTTAGACTGGGTTTCTATATAAGCACTTTGTGACAACTGCTGATGTAAAAAAATATATACCGGTAATTGTGGTACGCATATGAAGCAGACCAGGCCAGGGTTTAGGGTTTGAGAAGTCAAAGAAGTAAAAATGACTTCCTTAGCTGTTAGTAAAAAAAAAATTTACTCAGCATTGTTGGTTAAGGGCTCGTAAGTAAGCATTTCACAGTTAGGTCTACACCTGTTGTATTAGGAGCATGTGACAAATCTAATTTGGATTGATTGATTTGTTCATTTGATAAATGTTCTGTCTTTAGTAGTTGAACACATTATTACTTCAACCTCGTGAAAGTGACAAACTGACACGTTTTCATGTTAGTCAAAAACAACTTTATATGGAAGGAGTGCCTTTGATTTGACGGCCTGCACATGCGCAGTTCGGCGTGAGACGACCGTTCGGCATGAGACGACTGCTCGACCTGATGACATGTTTTTACGCATGACCTTCAAATTAAATCAAATGAAATTGTATGTCACATGCGCCGAATACAACAGTGGTACACTTTACCGTGAAATGCTTACTTACGTGCCCTTTCCCAACAATTTAGTTAAAAAGAAACTAAAATTAGCTAAATAAAAAAAGGAAATAGTAACATAATAAAATAATAATAATGAGGCTATAAGGAGTACCAGTACTGAGTCAATGTGCAGGGTACCAGGTAGTTGAGGTAATTGAGGTAATATGTACATGTAGGTAGCGGTAAAAGTGACTAGGCAATCAGGATAGAGATTACATCTCCTCATCCAGGGAGTGCACACACACTCACTGACAGACATAAACACACACACAGGGAGGGAATGTTGTGTTAGTTTAATATTGTTTCAGGACTATGATAATGGAAAAAAGGATTAGCCTATGGATTATGAAAACAACAAAAATAAATGGGAAAATGGGAGGAGAAATGACTAGAGACAGTGTTGTTTAACTCACTGACCATGACCCATGAGTTCTTCTTACCTTTGTTCACTAAAAAAGTATCCCTCTCTGAAGGATATAGGACGACCGATAGACCGGTCACTCTTCCTGGACACACAGCTGGGTACAGTGGAGGCTGGTCTCTCCTGCTTGATTGGGCTTCAACACAACAGAGACAAACATTACATCTCTCATCTACTCTGAACTCAGATGGGGAAACATAACAAGAGTTTCATTACAAAACGCTATATATCCATTTTCAGAAATGTTGGTAAATTAGCTTCTATTGTTTAAAAAAATGATCAAATAAATGGTTGTGTTTTCTCACTAGCTAATCATGGCATGGGGTTGTTCAATAACAGACATGTGTTTCTTTAAAATCGATCACTTAATGGCTTCATTTCAGAGAGACACATTTTTTTTTTGCATTTTCTCTTTGTGGTTTTAGACTGGGTTTCTATATAAGCACTTTGTGACAACTGCTGATGTACAAAATGTATTCAGGGAATGCATATGAAGCAGACCAGGCCAGGGTTTGGGGTTTGAGAAGTCAATGAGAGATAAAAAAGACTTCCTTAGTTGTTCATTTTGAAAATTTTCTGTTTTAAGTAGTTTAACAAACTGACACATTTTCATGTTAGTCAAAAACAACTTTATATGGAAGGAGTGCCTTTGATTTGACGGCCTGCACATGCGCAGTTCGGCGTGAGACGACCGTTCGGCATGAGACGACTGCTCGACCTGATTACATGTTTTTACGCATGACCTTCAAATTAAATTAAATGAAATTGTATGTCACATGCGCCGAATACAACAGTGGTACACTATACCGTGAAATGCTTACTTACGAGCCCTTTCCCAACAATGCAGAGTTAAAAAGTCACAAAAATTAGCTAAATAAAAAAAGGAAATAGTAACATAATAAAATAATAATAATGAGGCTATAAGAGTACCAGTACTGAGTCAATGTGCAGGGGTACCAGGTAGTTGAGGTAATAACTAGACTATCTACAAGGAGTACCAGTACTGAGTCAATGTCCAGGGGTACCAGGTAGTTGAGGTAATAACTAGACTATATACAAGGAGTACCAGTACTGAGTCAATGTGCAGGGGTACCAGGTAGTTGAGGTAATATTTACATGTAGGTAGGGGTAAAAGTGACTAGGCAATCAGGATAGAGATTACATCTCCTCATCCAGGGAATGCACACACACTCACTGACAGACATACACACACACAGGGAGGGAATGTTGTGTTTGTTTAATATTGTTTCAGGACTATGATAATGGAAAAAAGGATTAGCCTATGGATTATGAAAACAACAAAAATAAATGGGAAAATGGGAGGAGAAATGACTAGAGACAGTGTTGTTTAACTCACTGACCATGACACATGAGTTCTTCTTACCTTTGTTCAGTAGAAAAGTCTCCCTCTCTAAACTCTATAGGTTGTTCCATAGACTTGTCACTCTTCATGGACACACAGCTGGGTACAGGGGAGGCTGGTCTCTCCTGCTTGATTGGGCTTCAACACAACAGAGACAAACATTACATCTCTCATCTACTCTGAGCTCAGATGGGGAAACATAACAAGAGTTTCATTCCAAAACACTATATATCCATATTCAGAAATGTTCGTAAATTAGCTTCTATTGTTTAAAGAAATTATCAAATAAATGTTTTTTTTTTCACTATCTAATCATGGCATGGTGTTGTTCAATAACAGGCATGTGTTTCTTTAAAATCTATCACTTAATGGCTTAATTTCAGAGAGACAAATGGTTTTTTTTGCAAAATGCTATATATCTGCCTCACTCTCAGAGAAATAAGTAGTACTAATAGATTTTACACAGTTAAATGTAACAAATAACTACATTTTTAATAAAGAACTGTACAAATGATACACTTGTGACATCAATATTTAAATATATTTAAAAAATAATAATAAATACAGTAATATGAGATCTGTATGTAAAACATTTACATTTTATTTTTTAGTCATTTAGTCATTTAGTCATTTAGCAGATGTTTTTTATCCAGGGTCCGGATTCCCAAAAGCATTTTAAGGCCAAGTTCATCATTAGAACCTTCAAAGGAGCATTGTTAAATCTCTGAGCTGTTTCCCAAAACCATCGTTATTAACGTTGCACTTGAAAACGCTCATATTCTAACACCTGCCTCAGACCACTTGTAGAACAGCCAAGTGCGTCGTTAGATGCTTTTTTGCCCTCCCGCGTCACTTTATACACAGAAGATCTCCGCTAAACATAGAATCACATGGTTTATCCGTCTCTCTGTGACCACCGATAAATTCAGAACAAAGTTGACTACAAATACAAAGTTGCCAATGTCTTTGCAATTGATTCAAACAAGGGACATATAAAATTTGCTTCAAATGAAAACCGAGATGACTGCATTACAATATAAACAGCAGGCTATAGTCCTATTTCAATCATATTGGAATATATTCCATGTTCAATATATTTAGTTTTATTTTGCTACTTGTAGGCTACTGTCTGTAATTTGTCTCAATATATTTCATGATGTGTAGCCTAACATGTGCCCAATGATGTGCCGAATCTGTGATTTAGTGCATTTTTATTGTGTAAGCATTAGAATAAACTACCTCAATATTTGCAGCCGTAGGTAGTAATATCTTTCTAGAAGCTGATCCGTGGTCAGTATTGTGAAATAATTATAATGTTAAGGAAAGATTTTAATGGAGAGAACTGATCAGAGAGCAGCGCTCCCCTTCTTTCGATCCTATCAGTATCGATACATGCTCCACCGGACGTGATACCATGTCGTGCTGCTGATCCAGTTTCTACTGGTCTGCCTGCGGATATGGTACTCTGACCTGTTCACCGGACCTGCGACCTTGTCCCGAACCTGCTGTTTCAACCCTCTCTCTCTCTCTCTCCCTCTCCTTCTCTCTCTCTACAACACCTGCTGTCTTGACCTCTGAGCGCTCGGCTATGAACAGCCAACTGACATTTACTCCTGAGGTGCTGACGTGTTGCAACCTCTATAACCACAGTGATTATTATTTGACCCTGCTAGTCATCTATGAACATTTTAAAATCTTGAAAAACGATCTGAACTTAATGGCCATATCCTCTTATAATCTCCCCCCAGCACAGCCAGAAGAGGACTGGCCACCCCTCAGAGCCTGGTTCCTCTCTAGGTTTCTTCCTAGGTTCCTGCCTTTCTAGGGAGTTTTTCCTAGCCACCGTGCTTCTACATCTGCATTGCTTGCTCTTTGGGGTTTTAGACTGGGTTTCTATATAAGCACTTTGTGACAACTGCTGATGTAAAAAAATATATACCGGTAATTGTGGTACGCATATGAAGCAGACCAGGCCAGGGTTTAGGGTTTGAGAAGTCAAAGAAGTAAAAATGACTTCCTTAGCTGTTAGTAAAAAAAATTTTTACTCAGCATTGTTGGTTAAGGGCTCGTAAGTAAGCATTTCACAGTTAGGTCTACACCTGTTGTATTAGGAGCATGTGACAAATCTAATTTGGATTGATTGATTTGTTCATTTGATAAATGTTCTGTCTTTAGTAGTTGAACACATTATTACTTCAACCTCGTGAAAGTGACAAACTGACACGTTTTCATGTTAGTCAAAAACAACTTTATATGGAAGGAGTGCCTTTGATTTGACGGCCTGCACATGCGCAGTTCGGCGTGAGACGACCGTTCGGCATGAGACGACTGCTCGACCTGATGACATGTTTTTACGCATGACCTTCAAATTAAATCAAATGAAATTGTATGTCACATGCGCCGAATACAACAGTGGTACACTTTACCGTGAAATGCTTACTTACGTGCCCTTTCCCAACAATTTAGTTAAAAAGAAACTAAAATTAGCTAAATAAAAAAAGGAAATTGTAACATAATAAAATAATAATAATGAGGCTATAAGGAGTACCAGTACTGAGTCAATGTGCAGGGTACCAGGTAGTTGAGGTAATTGAGGTAATATGTACATGTAGGTAGCGGTAAAAGTGACTAGGCAATCAGGATAGAGATTACATCTCCTCATCCAGGGAGTGCACACACACTCACTGACAGACATAAACACACACACAGGGAGGGAATGTTGTGTTAGTTTAATATTGTTTCAGGACTATGATAATGGAAAAAAGGATTAGCCTATGGATTATGAAAACAACAAAAATAAATGGGAAAATGGGAGGAGAAATGACTAGAGACAGTGTTGTTTAACTCACTGACCATGACCCATGAGTTCTTCTTACCTTTGTTCACTAAAAAAGTATCCCTCTCTGAAGGATATAGGACGACCGATAGACCGGTCACTCTTCCTGGACACACAGCTGGGTACAGTGGAGGCTGGTCTCTCCTGCTTGATTGGGCTTCAACACAACAGAGACAAACATTACATCTCTCATCTACTCTGAACTCAGATGGGGAAACATAACAAGAGTTTCATTACAAAACGCTATATATCCATTTTCAGAAATGTTGGTAAATTAGCTTCTATTGTTTAAAAAAATGATCAAATAAATGGTTGTGTTTTCTCACTAGCTAATCATGGCATGGGGTTGTTCAATAACAGACATGTGTTTCTTTAAAATCGATCACTTAATGGCTTCATTTCAGAGAGACACATTTTTTTTTTGCATTTTCTCTTTGTGGTTTTAGACTGGGTTTCTATATAAGCACTTTGTGACAACTGCTGATGTACAAAATGTATTCAGGGAATGCATATGAAGCAGACCAGGCCAGGGTTTGGGGTTTGAGAAGTCAATGAGAGATAAAAAAGACTTCCTTAGTTGTTCATTTTGAAAAATTTCTGTTTTAAGTAGTTTAACAAACTGACACATTTTCATGTTAGTCAAAAACAACTTTATATGGAAGGAGTGCCTTTGATTTGACGGCCTGCACATGCGCAGTTCGGCGTGAGACGACCGTTCGGCATGAGACGACTGCTCGACCTGATTACATGTTTTTACGCATGACCTTCAAATTAAATTAAATGAAATTGTATGTCACATGCGCCGAATACAACAGTGGTACACTATACCGTGAAATGCTTACTTACGAGCCCTTTCCCAACAATGCAGAGTTAAAAAGTCACAAAAATTAGCTAAATAAAAAAAGGAAATAGTAACATAATAAAATAATAATAATGAGGCTATAAGGAGTACCAGTACTGAGTCAATGTGCAGTGGTACCAGGTAGTTGAGGTAATAACTAGACTATCTACAAGGAGTACCAGTACTGAGTCAATGTCCAGGGGTACCAGGTAGTTGAGGTAATAACTAGACTATATACAAGGAGTACCAGTACTGAGTCAATATGCAGGGGTACCAGGTAGTTGAGGTAATATTTACATGTAGGTAGGGGTAAAAGTGACTAGGCAATCAGGATAGAGATTACATCTCCTCATCCAGGGAGTACACACACACTCACTGACAGACATACACACACACAGGGAGGGAATGTTGTGTTTGTTTAATATTGTTTCAGGACTATGATAATGGAAAAAAGGATTAGCCTATGGATTATGAAAACAACAAAAATAAATGGGAAAATGGGAGGAGAAATGACTAGAGACAGTGTTGTTTAACTCACTGACCATGACACATGAGTTCTTCTTACCTTTGTTCAGTAGAAAAGTCTCCCTCTCTAAACTCTATAGGTTGTTCCATAGACTTGTCACTCTTCATGGACACACAGCTGGGTACAGGGGAGGCTGGTCTCTCCTGCTTGATTGGACTTCAACACAACAGAGACAAACATTACATCTCTCATCTACTCTGAGTTCAGATGGGGAAACATAACAAGAGTTTCATTCCAAAACGCTATATATCCATATTCAGAAATGTTCGTAAATTAGCTTCTATTGTTTAAAGAAATTATCAAATAAATGTTTTTTTTTTCACTATCTAATCATGGCATGGTGTTGTTCAATAACAGGCATGTGTTTCTTTAAAATCTATCACTTAATGGCTTCATTTCAGAGAGACAAATGTTTTTTTTTGCAAAATGCTATATATCTGCCTCACTCTCAGAGAAATAAGTAGTACTAATAGATTTTACACAGTCAAATGTAACAAATAACTACATTTTTAATAAAGAACTGTACAAATGATACACTTGTGACATCAATATTTAAATATATTTAAAAAATAATAATAAATACAGTAATATGAGATCTGTATGTAAAACATTTACATTTTATTTTTTAGTCATTTAGTCATTTAGTCATTTAGCAGATGTTTTTTATCCAGGGTCCGGATTCCCAAAAGCATTTTAAGGCCAAGTTCATCATTAGAATCTTCAAAGGAGCATTGTTAAATCTCTGAGCTGTTTCCCAAAACCATCGTTATTAACGTTGCACTTGAAAACGCTCATATTCTAACACCTGCCTCAGACCACTTGTAGAACAGCCAAGTGCGTCGTTAGATGCTTTTTTGCCCTCCCGCGTCACTTTATACACAGAAGATCTCCGCTAAACATAGAATCACATGGTTTATCCGTCTCTCTGTGACCACCGATAAATTCAGAACAAAGTTGACTACAAATACAAAGTTGCCAATGTCTTTGCAATTGATTCAAACAAGGGACATATAAAATTTGCTTCAAATGAAAACCGAGATGACTGCATTACAATATAAACAGCAGGCTATAGTCCTATTTCAATCATATTGGAATATATTCCATGTTCAATATATTTAGTTTTATTTTGCTACTTGTAGGCTACTGTCTGTAATTTGTCTCAATATATTTCATGATGTGTAGCCTAACATGTGCCCAATGATGTACCGAATCTGTGATTTAGTGCATTTTTATTGTGTAAGCATTAGAATAAACTACCTCAATATTTGCAGCCGTAGGTAGTAATATATTTCTAGAAGCTGATCCGTGGTCAGTATTTTGAAATAATTATAATGTTAAGGAAAGATTTTAATGGAGAAAACTGATCAGAGAGCAGCGCTCCCCTTCTTTCGATCCTATCAGTATCGATACATGCTCCACCGGACGTGATACCATGTCGTGCTGCTGATCCAGTTTCTACTGGTCTGCCTGCGGATATGGTACTCTGACCTGTTCACCGGACCTGCGACCTTGTCCCGAACCTGCTGTTTCAACCCTCTCTCTCTCTCTCTCCCTCTCCTTCTCTCTCTCTACAACACCTGCTGTCTTGACCTCTGAGTGCTCGGCTATGAACAGCCAACTGACATTTACTCCTGAGGTGCTGACGTGTTGCAACCTCTATAACCACAGTGATTATTATTTGACCCTGCTAGTCATCTATGAACATTTTAAAATCTTGAAAAACGATCTGAACTTAATGGCCATATCCTCTTATAATCTCCCCCCAGCACAGCCAGAAGAGGACTGGCCACCCCTCAGAGCCTGGTTCCTCTCTAGGTTTCTTCCTAGGTTCCTGCCTTTCTAGGGAGTTTTTCCTAGCCACCGTGCTTCTACATCTGCATTGCTTGCTCTTTGGGGTTTTAGACTGGGTTTCTATATAAGCACTTTGTGACAACTGCTGATGTAAAAAAATATATGCCGGTAATTGTGGTACGCATATGAAGCAGACCAGGCCAGGGTTTAGGGTTTGAGAAGTCAAAGAAGTAAAAATGACTTCCTTAGCTGTTAGTAAAAAAAAATTTTACTCAGCATTGTTGGTTAAGGACTCGTAAGTAAGCATTTCACAGTTAGGTCTACACCTGTTGTATTAGGAGCATGTGACAAATCTAATTTGGATTGATTGATTTGTTCATTTGATAAATGTTCTGTCTTTAGTAGTTGAACACATTATTACTTCAACCTCGTGAAAGTGACAAACTGACACGTTTTCATGTTAGTCAAAAACAACTTTATATGGAAGGAGTGCCTTTGATTTGACGGCCTGCACATGCGCAGTTTGGCGTGAGACGACCGTTCGGCGTGAGACGACTGCTCGACCTGATGACATGTTTTTACGCATGACCTTCAAATTAAATCAAATGAAATTGTATGTCACATGCGCCGAATACAACAGTGGTACACTTTACCGTGAAATGCTTACTTACGTGCCCTTTCCCAACAATTTAGTTAAAAAGAAACTAAAATTAGCTAAATAAAAAAAGGAAATAGTAACATAATAAAATAATAATAATGAGGCTATAAGGAGTACCAGTACTGAGTCAATGTGCAGGGTACCAGGTAGTTGAGGTAATTGAGGTAATATGTACATGTAGGTAGCGGTAAAAGTGACTAGGCAATCAGGATAGAGATTACATCTCCTCATCCAGGGAATGCACACACACTCACTGACAGACATAAACACACACACAGGGAGGGAATGTTGTGTTAGTTTAATATTGTTTCAGGACTATGATAATGGAAAAAAGGATTAGCCTATGGATTATGAAAACAACAAAAATAAATGGGAAAATGGGAGGAGAAATGACTAGAGACAGTGTTGTTTAACTCACTGACCATGACCCATGAGTTCTTCTTACCTTTGTTCACTAAAAAAGTATCCCTCTCTGAAGGATATAGGACGACCGATAGACCGGTCACTCTTCCTGGACACACAGCTGGGTACAGTGGAGGCTGGTCTCTCCTGCTTGATTGGGCTTCAACACAACAGAGACAAACATTACATCTCTCATCTACTCTGAACTCAGATGGGGAAACATAACAAGAGTTTCATTACAAAACGCTATATATCCATTTTCAGAAATGTTGGTAAATTAGCTTCTATTGTTTAAAAAAATGATCAAATAAATGGTTGTGTTTTCTCACTAGCTAATCATGGCATGGGGTTGTTCAATAACAGACATGTGTTTCTTTAAAATCGATCACTTAATGGCTTCATTTCAGAGAGACACATTTTTTTTTTGCATTTTCTCTTTGTGGTTTTAGACTGGGTTTCTATATAAGCACTTTGTGACAACTGCTGATGTACAAAATGTATTCAGGGAATGCATATGAAGCAGACCAGGCCAGGGTTTGGGGTTTGAGAAGTCAATGAGAGATAAAAAAGACTTCCTTAGTTGTTCATTTTGAAAATTTTCTGTTTTAAGTAGTTTAACAAACTGACACATTTTCATGTTAGTCAAAAACAACTTTATATGGAAGGAGTGCCTTTGATTTGACGGCCTGCACATGCGCAGTTCGGCGTGAGACGACCGTTCGGCATGAGACGACTGCTCGACCTGATTACATGTTTTTACGCATGACCTTCAAATTAAATTAAATGAAATTGTATGTCACATGCGCCGAATACAACAGTGGTACACTATACCGTGAAATGCTTACTTACGAGCCCTTTCCCAACAATGCAGAGTTAAAAAGTCACAAAAATTAGCTAAATAAAAAAAGGAAATAGTAACATAATAAAATAATAATAATGAGGCTATAAGAGTACCAGTACTGAGTCAATGTGCAGGGGTACCAGGTAGTTGAGGTAATAACTAGACTATCTACAAGGAGTACCAGTACTGAGTCAATGTCCAGGGGTACCAGGTAGTTGAGGTAATAACTAGACTATATACAAGGAGTACCAGTACTGAGTCAATGTGCAGGGGTACCAGGTAGTTGAGGTAATATTTACATGTAGGTAGGGGTAAAAGTGACTAGGCAATCAGGAT
Organism: Coregonus lavaretus; assembly: GCF_964263955.1. Lineage (NCBI taxonomy): Eukaryota > Metazoa > Chordata > Actinopteri > Salmoniformes > Salmonidae > Coregonus > Coregonus lavaretus. The sequence goes on from NC_139989.1 coordinate 73,344,133, forward strand.
AGAGATTACATCTCCTCATCCAGGGAATGCACACACACTCACTGACAGACATACACACACACAGGGAGGGAATGTTGTGTTTGTTTAATATTGTTTCAGGACTATGATAATGGAAAAAAGGATTAGCCTATGGATTATGAAAACAACAAAAATAAATGGGAAAATGGGAGGAGAAATGACTAGAGACAGTGTTGTTTAACTCACTGACCATGACCCATGAGTTATTCTTACCTTTGTTCAGTAGAAAAGTCTCCCTCTCTAAACTCTATAGGTTGTTCCATAGACTTGTCACTCTTCATGGACACACAGCTGGGTACAGGGGAGGCTGGTCTCTCCTGCTTGATTGGGCTTCAACACAACAGAGACAAACATTACATCTCTCATCTACTCTGAGCTCAGATGGGGAAACATAACAAGAGTTTCATTCCAAAACACTATATATCCATATTCAGAAATGTTCGTAAATTAGCTTCTATTGTTTAAAGAAATTATCAAATAAATGTTTTTTTTTTCACTATCTAATCATGGCATGGTGTTGTTCAATAACAGGCATGTGTTTCTTTAAAATCTATCACTTAATGGCTTAATTTCAGAGAGACAAATGGTTTTTTTTGCAAAATGCTATATATCTGCCTCACTCTCAGAGAAATAAGTAGTACTAATAGATTTTACACAGTTAAATGTAACAAATAACTACATTTTTAATAAAGAACTGTACAAATGATACACTTGTGACATCAATATTTAAATATATTTAAAAAATAATAATAAATACAGTAATATGAGATCTGTATGTAAAACATTTACATTTTATTTTTTAGTCATTTAGTCATTTAGTCATTTAGCAGATGTTTTTTATCCAGGGTCCGGATTCCCAAAAGCATTTTAAGGCCAAGTTCATCATTAGAACCTTCAAAGGAGCATTGTTAAATCTCTGAGCTGTTTCCCAAAACCATCGTTATTAACGTTGCACTTGAAAACGCTCATATTCTAACACCTGCCTCAGACCACTTGTAGAACAGCCAAGTGCGTCGTTAGATGCTTTTTTGCCCTCCCGCGTCACTTTATACACAGAAGATCTCCGCTAAACATAGAATCACATGGTTTATCCGTCTCTCTGTGACCACCGATAAATTCAGAACAAAGTTGACTACAAATACAAAGTTGCCAATGTCTTTGCAATTGATTCAAACAAGGGACATATACAATTTGCTTCAAATGAAAACTGAGATGACTGCATTACAATATAAACAGCAGGCTATAGTCCTATTTCAATCATATTGGAATATATTCCATGTTCAATATATTTAGTTTTATTTTGCTACTTGTAGGCTACTGTCTGTAATTTGTCTCAATATATTTCATGATGTGTAGCCTAACATGTGCCCAATGATGTGCCGAATCTGTGATTTAGTGCATTTTTATTGTGTAAGCATTAGAATAAACTACCTCAATATTTGCAGCCGTAGGTAGTAATATCTTTCTAGAAGCTGATCCGTGGTCAGTATTGTGAAATAATTATAATGTTAAGGAAAGATTTTAATGGAGAGAACTGATCAGAGAGCAGCGCTCCCCTTCTTTCGATCCTATCAGTATCGATACATGCTCCACCGGACGTGATACCATGTCGTGCTGCTGATCCAGTTTCTACTGGTCTGCCTGCGGATATGGTACTCTGACCTGTTCACCGGACCTGCGACCTTGTCCCGAACCTGCTGTTTCAACCCTCTCTCTCTCTCTCTCCCTCTCCTTCTCTCTCTCTACAACACCTGCTGTCTTGACCTCTGAGTGCTCGGCTATGAACAGCCAACTGACATTTACTCCTGAGGTGCTGACGTGTTGCAACCTCTATAACCACAGTGATTATTATTTGACCCTGCTAGTCATCTATGAACATTTTAAAATCTTGAAAAACGATCTGAACTTAATGGCCATATCCTCTTATAATCTCCCCCCAGCACAGCCAGAAGAGGACTGGCCACCCCTCAGAGCCTGGTTCCTCTAGGTTTCTTCCTAGGTTCCTGCCTTTCTAGGGAGTTTTTCCTAGCCACCATGCTTCTACATCTGCATTGCTTGCTCTTTGGGGTTTTAGACTGGGTTTCTATATAAGCACTTTGTGACAACTGCTGATGTAAAAAAATATATACCGGTAATTGTGGTACGCATATGAAGCAGACCAGGCCAGGGTTTAGGGTTTGAGAAGTCAAAGAAGTAAAAATGACTTCCTTAGTTGTTAGTAAAAAATATTTTAACTCAGCATTGTTGGTTAAGGGCTCGTAAGTAAGCATTTCACAGTAAGGTCTACACCTGTTGTATTAGGAGCATGTGACAAATCTAATTTGGATTGATTTGTTCATTTTATAAATGTTCTGTCTTTAGTAGTTGAACACATTATTACTTCAACCTTGTGAAAGTGACAAACTGACACCTTTTCATGTTAGTCAAAAACAACTTTATATGGAAGGAGTGCCTTTGATTTGACGGCCTGCACATGCGCAGTTCGGCGTGAGACGACCGTTCGGCATGAGACGACTGCTCGACCTGATTACATGTTTTTACGCATGACCTTCAAATTAAATTAAATGAAATTGTATGTCACATGCGCCGAATACAACAGTGGTACACTATACCGTGAAATGCTTACTTACGAGCCCTTTCCCAACAATGCAGAGTTAAAAAGTCACAAAAATTAGCTAAATAAAAATAGGAAATAGTAACATAATAAAATAATAATAATGAGGCTATAAGGAGTACCAGTACTGAGTCAATGTGCAGGGGTACCAGGTAGTTGAGGTAATAACTAGACTATATACAAGGAGTACCAGTACTGAGTCAATGTGCAGGGGTACCAGGTAGTTGAGGTAATATTTACATGTTGGTAGGGGTAAATGTGACTAGGCAATCAGGATAGAGATTACATCTCCTCATCCAGGGAGTGCACACACACTCACTGACAGATATACACACACACAGGGAGGGAATGTTGTGTTTGTTTAATAATGTTTCAGGTCTATGAAAATGGAAAAAAGGTTTAGCCTATGGATTGTGAAAACAACAAAAATAAATGGGAAAATGGGAGAGGAGAAATGACTAGAGACAGTGTTGTTTAACTCACTGACCATGACCCATGAGTTCTTCTTACCTTTGTTCAGTAGAAAAGTCTCCCTCTCTGAAGTTTAGAGGTTGATCCATAAACTGGTCACTCTTCATGGACACACAGCTGGGTACAGGGGAGGCTGGTCTCTCCTGCTTGATTGGACTTCAACACAACAGAGACAAACATTACATCTCTCATCTACTCTGAACTCAGATGGGGAAACATAACAAGAGTTTCATTCCAAAACGCTACATATCCATTTTCAGAAATGTTTGTAAATTACCTTCTATTGTTTAAAGAAATTATCAAATAAATGGTTGTGTTTTCTCAATAGCTAATCATGGCATGGTGTTGTTCAATGTTCCTTAGTTGTTAATTTTGAAAAATTTCTGTCTTAAGTAGTTTAACAAACTGACACATTTTCATGTTAGTCAAAAACTGCTTTATATGGAAGGAGTGCCTTTGATTTGACGGCCTGCACTTGTGCAGTTCAGCACAAGACGACCATTAGACCCAATCAATTAACATTAATTGAGTCACCTCTGGTCGAGAAAAATTTATTTTCCTAGTACATTCATTGTCAGATTCATCAACCAGCAGCGAGCACTCTGCCATCTCGAACAAGTAGCCAACTCAGCCCCGATAAAAGGCTTGTGCCGTCAGCGGCAGCGAGTTCTCTGCCTTCTAGCGCAAGCCAGGGGAATGTTGAGGTACATTTGCATGATGTAATTTATTGGCGGGCTGGAAGACGCACTCTTGTCTTATCTATTCCGAGGTTATTTACTCCCAATATCAGATATTAAGATCATTTTTTATAATACATGAATTCTAGGGTTGAGGTTAAAGCATCTGACTAGTGATTATTTACCCGGGGTTCAACACCTGCTATAGTCACTATTTAATTGCTCTTCCAAAAGCATCACAGGCCTAATACGAGACATATAGCTAACTAAAGTAATGAGTGACCATCTTAGAAAATCATGGGACATATAGTCTTTTGTTGCATGCTATTTTATGTTAATCATATTGCTGCTTGTAGCCTATAACTGATGCTTCGTGGTCATATGCTGCCATCTTTTGGAAATATTTAGCAATTAAAAGTGATTAATTCAAGTACAGACATTGGTGAGGCAGTTGAGAATAAAGTGTATTTTTCTTGTTAATTCCTTAGATCAGTCTCAAACCTGCCCCACCTATCCCACGCCAATTGCTGGACTTTCACATAGAGGTGACTAGGTCACCCAGTTCAAACCACATTTGAAAAATAAAATAAATGTGTCTTGTTTATCAAGCGTTCTGCCTTGCAATAATAAATATTATAAAATAACTAATAACAACAAAAAAAGCTAAATGCGTAAACAGGTTTTGATTAACAAAAGTATCAAAATGCTATTTAATACTATAATTGTATTTACTAACATAATATTATTACTAAAATAGTTTCTAAAAGTGTTCTAGGCTACCCTACCCTTAAGGCTGAAATAGGTAATACGTAGGGTAATAGTTTCTGTATAGCACTTTGTGACATCTGCTGGTGTAAAAAGGGCTTTATCAATATATTTGATTGATTGTTAGGTTTAGGGTTTTTATGGCAAAAAACAGTATTGTTTATAGCTCTCTTGCGCCTCCCTGTGGCCGTCTGTGGGTACTACATAACTCATTCATGACACTTGCTAGGCTCATAATCTGAGGTAGCAACTGAGTCAGATCTAAAAATCCATTAGCTAGACCACCCGATTTGACAACAATCACCCCATTATATCCATTTGGTTTGCAACTCTGTGAGCCTGTGCAGCATTCGCTCAATTTGATGCCTACTAATAAAGATTTCGATGCATATCAAATTACCCAGAGGCCATTTAGAAACAACAAATCAAAGACAAATTGTTATTTCTAAATAAATAAATATATTCTGGCTGTTTAAATCGGCCACCTCTTGAAAAAGAGGACAGGGACATGCGTTTTGTTTAGGTTGTACACCTTTTTCTGAAAACATGGTTAACCATGACCAGAAACTGTTTAACGTTTCATGGCTTTTCGCCAGCCATTGCTAGCGCTATGGGTTACCACAAGGTGTACACAGGTGAACTGTGAGCCATAAGTAGGCGTAACCTTGTTAATAGTAAATTACTTGAGGTAAACCTACAGGGTTAACATTCACCAAGTAGTCGTGACCTTGTTAATAATAAGTTACCTGAGGTAAACCTACAGGGTTATCACCAAGTAGCCGTAACCTTGTTAATAATAAGTTACCTGAGGTAAACCTTCAGGGTTAACGCTCACCAAGTAGCCGTAACCTTGTTAATAATAAGTTACCTGAGGTAAACCTACAGGGTTAACGCAGGCAGGTCTCATTGATAACAATAGTGAAGCTGGCATTGTGACGCAGAACAATGGACTGGGAATAGAACGTTCTGAAGGCGAGTCGGTGTCACGGAGCTCAATAGAACTATTAGGAGCTGGCAGGGTGAAAAATACCCTAAAATAAGGCCTGTTTTTTTGCGATTACTTCATAACCAGGGACAGAAGGTAATATTATTAAACTGGGCTCCATGGCGGATGCAATGAACTAATTTTATCAGAAATAAACGTTGTAAAAAATGTCACTTGATGCGCCCCCAAAATAATATTCAAAAGTTCAGTCCTTGGACACAGAGGGATTAAACACTAAAGTTACCGTCCATCTAGTGAAGAGAGGAGAACCGGACAGAGGGATGGTAGGTAGCCAGCATCCATCAACGAGAGAGGGAGAAGCCCTCCACAGTATTTAACAGGTGGAAGAAACAACCAGGGAGCTCCATCGGTCCACAAGAAATGCAGGCAGCCGGTGATGATGTAGTGGTAGCTAGGATAACTAGGATGCTGCTGGTAAAGAGTAGCTAGCTTAGCTAGCTGTACCGACTAGCTTGGATAGCTAGCAGGTCGTTCGTCTGTCCCTCGAGGATGATGACGAATCCGGTGAACCACACAATTAAACAAGGATAGTGAGTGAAAAGGATCTGGCTACACTCATACTGTCCATGACCGTAACGCAAACTGAACAATAAGCGTCGGTGTCTCAACACTGTATCGAACTCCATCGCTGTTCCCCAAGATCACCTCAGACCACTCACACGCGTAACTGGACAATATGCTTGGCGCCAAACCGTACGTGGACGCGGACAGTTCTGTACGGGGACGCGGACAGTTCCAGAACGCGGACATGAACAGTGCAACACAATAAACTAAACCCAGTCTTCACAGTGGCTTACATTAGTAAAATTAATTTTTCTTTTAAAGATGTAAAACAAAAACTACGTTTTTTTATAACAATATTTTGAGATCTGGGCCCATATCCACAAAGCGTCTCAAAGTAGAAAATTGGTCGTATAAGTGCTGACAATAAAGACTTCTACTCTTATGGGTATAAATTAAAGCTATGCATGAAGCCTCTAGTCCCACCTAGTTGGCAGATATTTATGACACATCATGAGCTGTCCTAACCAGTTAAGAGTTAACAGCAGGTGTCTTGATAATACTATAGAATAATGCAGTGAGTCAGTGGTTCCTGCGCCACATGTAATTGCTTTGGAGTAGTTCAAAATAATATTTTTATATTTCTATATGATCAATCCATAAATAATATAGACCTACATGCAACAGTATGTCTTGTGCTTTTGGCAATGATTTCTGTATAATAATGATGTACAAGTGACAACATGTATGTCTGCATAGCATTTTGTCTTCATTTTGGCAGTAACTCAGGTTTTCGGGTGGACTTGATCTGACCACTGGAGGGCTGCTGGGTTCACATCCTCAAAACATTCACCTTTCGTTGATCAGAACTCTAGAGGTTCTTCTTCACTGAACCCAAAAATATATCTAACTTTTAGTGGTTCCATATATTAAGGAAGTGATAGAAGCCTTTTTGGTTCTATAAGGAACCTTATTTTCTAAGTGTATAATAAACACGTTCATGTTATTTGAAAATGAACATTGTATGCAACATTGTAGGCAACGTTATTGGGAGGGGACTTGATGCTAACTATGCCAAAGCTATTTAGAGTCGTTAAACGGGTGTGAAGTGTGTTTGTATAAAAATAAATAAATATGCATTCCATTATATTTGGCAATAATGAAGAGTAGGCAAAGTGGTTGTGTCATATTAAAATTCTATCAAATGTCTTCCATTGCAACGAGTCCAGTCAGGGTGCTGCAGAACCCCTGCAGTACCTCCACTGACCCCGGATTGAGAACTCCTGATTTAGCAGATACTCTAATCCAGAGTGATTTACAGTAAGTGCATTCATCTTAAGATAGCTATTTATTTTGTAAATAAAATTAATACATTCTTCATAAAATTGTCATCTCACCTCTTAGCTTTGGTGTCATGTTCCCCAGAGAGACTCATTTTAGAGGCAGGGCCCCCCTCCTCTCTCTCCCCAGAGAGACTCATTTTAGACCACTGACCCCTAAACAGAGATGCAGCATGTTGGTTGTGGTGAACACAGTGACAACTCATTCTAGAATGTCAATTGTTCTCTTTTACTCATGATCTCTTAGAAATAAAACATTTACTAACAGACACATCCAAACAGTCAGGTGATTTAATTTAATCACAGGAACATTGTTACGTTCCTCAACAAGAAATACAACATTTACTAACAGACACATCCAAACAGTCAGGTGATTTAATTTAATCACATGAACATTGTTACGTTCCCCAACAAGAAATAAAACATTGTCTCTCAAACAGAAGAAGGAACTAACAAAGAGTCACTAACAACAACCAAAACGAAACAGGTGGTTTTAGGAGGGGTTCTGAAAGACACTCATGGGGGTGTCCACTAGTGATGGGAATCAGAGGCTTTCTGAACGCTTTGGGGCTTTCACCAAATTGTGCCAAAAACGCAATGGATAGATTTGAGGACTAATAAACAACATTTAGTTATGTTACAATCAAAACATTTACAAAAAACTGAACAGCCTATGCTTATAGAAATTCATCATTTAAAAGTTAGAAATACAATGTAGCCAGTTTTCAAAGAAAACTATAACAACTAAATCTATACAGGTATTTGATTCTGTGCCTCCACAAGACAAGACACTCACTCACTGTTCCCAAGGCAGAGGCACCTGTCAGGTGAGAAATGGAGGAGAATATCTAGACTAAGACTGTTAGTAGTGTCCAGCAGAGGGCATGGAGGAGAATATCTAGACTAAGACTGTTAGTAGTGTCCAGCAGAGGACATGGAGGAGAATATCTGGACTAAGACTGTTAGTAGTGTCCAGCAGAGGACATGGAGGAGAATATCTATACTAAGACTGTTAGTAGTGTCCAGCAGAGGACATGGAGGAGAATATCTGGACTAAGACTGTTAGTAGTGTCCAGCAGAGGACATGGAGGAGAATATCTAGACTAAGACTGTTAGTAGTGTCCAGCAGAGGACATGGAGGAGAATATCTAGACTAAGACTGTTAGTAGTGTCCAGCAGAGGACATGGAGGAGAATATATTGGACTAAGACTGTTAGTAGTGTCCAGCAGAGGACATGGAGGAGAATATCTAGACTAAGACTGTTAGTAGTGTCCAGGAGAGGACATGGAGGAGAATATCTAGACTAAGACTGTTAGTAGTGTCCAGCAGAGGACATGGAGGAGAATATCTAGACTAAGACTGTTAGTAGTGTCCAGCAGAGGACATGGAGGAGAATATCTGGACTAAGACTGTTAGTAGTGTCCAGCAGAGGACATGGAGGAGAATATCTATACTAAGACTGTTAGTAGTGTCCAGCAGAGGACATGGAGGAGAATATCTGGACTAAGACTGTTAGTAGTGTCCAGCAGAGGTAAATGTTTTGGAAGCCTCAGCGGGATCCATCGCCTGAGGTGTCAAACAAAGCTTTTTATGTCATTTGTATGTCTACGCCTTGAGCTATCTTTCCACCTGCTAAGGTGAAATATCTATACTGAACAAATATATAAACGCAACATGCAACAATTTCAACGATTTTACTGAGTTACAGTTCATATTGGGAAATCAGTCAATTAAAATAAATTAATTAGGCCCTAATCTATGGATTTCACATGACTGGGCAGGGGCGCAGCCATGGGTGGGCCTGGGAGGGCATAGGCCCACCCACTTGGGAGCCAGGCCCACCCACTGGGGAGCCAGGCCCAGCCAATCAGAATGAGGTTTTCCCCACAAAAGGTGAAGAAGCCAAATGTGGAGTTCCTGGGCTGGCGTGGTTACACGTGGTCTGCGGTTGTGAGGCCGGTTGGACGTACTGCCAAAATTCTCTAAAACAACGTTGGAGGCAGCTTATGGTAGATAAATGAACATTCAATTCTCTGTCAACAGCTCTGGTGGACATTCCTGCAGTCAGCATGCCAATGGCACGCTCCTCAAAACTTGAGACATCTGTGGCATTGTGTTGTGTGAGAAAACTGCACATTTTTGAGTGGCCTTTTATTGTCCCCAGCACAAGGTGTACCTGTGTAATGATCATGCTGTTTAATCAGCTTCTTGATATTCCACCCCTGTCAGGTGGATGGATTATCTTGGCAACGGATAAATGCTCACTAACAGGGATGTTAACAAATTTGTGCACAAAATCGGAGAGAAATATGCTTTTTGTGCAAATAGAACATTTCTGGGATATTTTATTTCAGCTCATGAAACATGGGACCAACACTTTACATGTTGCGTTTATACACTGCTCAAAAAAATAAAGGGAACACTAAAATAACACATCCTAGATCTGAATGAATGAAATAATATTATTAAATACTTTTTTCTTTACATAGTTGAATGTGCTGTCAACAAAATCACACAAAAAATATCAATGGAAATCAAATGTATCAACCCATGGAGGTCTGGATTTGGTTTCAAATTAAAGTGGAAAACCACACTACAGGCTGATCCAACTTTGATGTAATGTCCTTAAAACAAGTCAAAATGAGCCTCAGTAGTGTGTGTGGCCTCCACGTGCCTGTATGACCTCCCTACAACACCTGGGCATGCTCCTGATGAGGTGGCGGATGGTCTCCTGAGGGATCTCCTCCCAGACCTGGACTAAAGCATCCGCCAACTCCTGGACAGTCTGTGGTGCAATGTGGCGTTGGTGGATGGAGCGAGACATGATGTCCCAGATGTGCTCAATTGGATTCAGGTCAGGGGAACGGGCGGGCCAGTCCATAGCATCAATGCCTTCCTCTTGCAGGAACAGCTGACACACTCCAGCCACATGAGGTCTAGCATTGTCTTGCATTAGGAGGAACCCAGGGCCAACTGCACCAGCATATGGTCTCACAAGGGGTCTGAGGATCTCATCTCGGTACCTAAAGGCAGTCAGGCTACCTCTGGCGAGCACATGGAGGGCTGTGCGGCCCCCCAAAGAAATGCCACCCCACACCATGACTGACCCACCGCCAAACCGGTCATGCTGGAGGATGTTGCAGGCAGCAGAACGTTCTCCACAGCGTCTCCAGACTCTGTCACGTCTGTCACATGTGCTCAGTGTGAACCTGCTTTCATCTGTGAAGAGCACAGGGCGCCAGTGGCGAATTTGCCAATCTTGGTGTTCTCTGGCAAATGCCAAACGTCCTGCATGGTGTTGGGCTGTAAGCACAACCCCCACCTGTGGACGTCGGGCCCTCATACCACCCTCATGGAGTCTGTTTCTGACCGTTTGAGCAGACACATGCACATTTGTGGCCTGCTGGAGGTCATTTTGCAGGGCTCTGGCAGTGCTCCTCCTGCTCCTCCTTGCACAAAGGCGGAGGTAGCAGTCCTGCTGCTGGGTTGTTGCCCTCCAACGGCCTCCTCCACGTCTCCTGATGTACTGGCCTGTCTCCTGGTAGCGCCTCCATGCTCTGGACACTACGCTGACAGACACAGCAGACCTTCTTGCCACAGCTCGCATTGATGTGCCATCCTGGATGAGCTGCACTACCTGAGCCACTTGTGTGGGTTGTAGACTCCGTCTCATGCTACCACTAGAGTTAAAGCACCGCCAGCATTCAAAAGTGAACAAAACATCAGCCAGGAAGCATAGGAACTGAGAAGTGGTCTGTGATCACCACCTGCAAAACCAGTCCTTTATTGGGGGTGTCTTGCTAATTGCCTATAATTTCCACCTGTTGTCTATTCCATTTGCACAACAGCATGTGAAATGTATTGTCAATCAGTGTTGCTTCCTAAGTGGACAGTTTGATTTCACAGAAGTGTGATTGACTTGGAGTTACATTGTGTTGTTTAAGTGTTCCCTTTATTTTTTCGAGCAGTGTATTTTTGTTCTGTATAGATAAAAACACAAAGCTTCCAGCAGAGGTCAGTGCTCTTCTGACACCTGTCAGATGGTAGTGTGATGTCCGAAGCTTCGACCGTCATCATCACGTAGTATTGTTACATTGATACGTTGTGTCGAATCAGTAGTGCTTTGAAAACTGCAACGGCGCATCGGAGCTCCGGTTTTAATCGTCCAATCCCTAGTGTCCACTGAATGTTGACTAGCAACAAGAAAGTGGTACCTAAAGGACACCCACCATGAGTGCCCATTGAAGTGGCTCCAGACGAGGACATCTGAAATAAAAACCCTCCAACTTACAATATGGAGTAAAAAAACAAGTGGAGCAAACCAGACCAAACCAGACCAGACCACACCAAACCAAACCAGACCAGAGCAAACCAGACCAAACCAGACCAGACCAAACCAAACCAAACCAGACCAAACCAGACCAAACAAACCAGACCAGACCAGACCACACCAAAACAAACTAGACCAAACCAAACCAAACCAAACCAAACCAGACCAAACCAGACCAAACCAAACCAGACCAGACCAAACCAGACCAAACCAGACCAAACCAGACCAAACCAAACCAAACCAAACCAGACCAAACCAAACCAAACCCTGGGAGATACAAGACAGAAAGACTTTGTTCATCAACTTAAAGAAGCAGAGCTACAAAGAGGTGCCAGTCTTCTAACATCTCTAAGGCCAACCAGAACACTGGGCCAGCTGCTCTTCAATATCACATAACAGATGGAACCCTTCTGACTAAAGAGATGACAAGCAGAACACTGGACCAGCTGCTCTTCAATATCACATAACAGATGGAACCCTTCTGACTAAAGAGATGACAAGCAGAACACTGGACCAGCTGCTCTTCAATATCACATAACAAATGGAACCCTTCTGACTAAAGAGATGACAAGCAGAACACTGGACCAGCTGCTCTTCAATATCACATAACAAATGGAACCCTTCTGACTAAAGAGATGACAAGCAGAACACTGGGCCAGCTGCTCTTCAATATCACATAACAGATGGAACCCTTCTGACTAAAGAGATGACAAGCAGAACACTGGGCCAGCTGCTCTTCAATATCACATAACAGATGGAACCCTTCTGACTAAAGAGATGACAAGCAGAACACTGGGCCAGCTGCTCTTCAATATCACATAACAGATGGAACCCTTCTGACTAAAGAGATGACAAGCAGAACACTGGGCCAGCTGCTCTTCAATATCACATAACAGATGGAACCCTTCTGACTAAAGAGATGACAAGCCAGCACAGGCATAAGCATACTGTCTATTGAGGTGGCGCCAAGAGGTGCGGCCAACGTGCTAACGTCCAACCTCAAAATATAAATGGAAATACCAAAGCCTGTAACAACATGTAGTCGTGACTGATATCTTTCACCTCATCTCCCTGTTACTGTTTGTTAAGGTAGTTATAGACAGTGCAGCAACACAAGGCCACATTCCTCTCAGCCCTTCCACTCTCTCAGGCTAATGTGTATTTATTAAAAGTATACTATTTCTTTCAATCTGTTATTTTCTAAACGTATCTGAGAATGTAGACTGAAGGGCTAAAATGGACATGATTGATCTGAGGGGGATCAGTGATCCGTACAGAAAGGTTTTTTGCAACAAGTAAAATATTTTATATTATGTAAAGTAGGCTATGTTCTACTGTATAATAGCATATGCAGATCAAGGTCTATACCTCAGCTATAGCCTACAATATCCTAGATGACCAGCCTAAACCTGTTCAGATCAGTTCACACAGGTTATCAGTAGCAGGATTGATCACCTACAAATCGGTTTTAAGTCTAAACAGCGGGCAGGGCGGTAAACCAGGTCGCTGGCGAAAAAGGCAAACACCCTACGCATCGCAGCAATGGGAATTGTAACTTGGCTCACACTGTCCCCTACAAAAGCAAGTCCCGTGCTTCGACTACTCAGACCCCTCACACATCCGGGCCATGCATTCTGATGGCCTCACAGACACCATACTACTTCTGACACCAATGCAGCGAACAGCGGGGCAGGGAAGCGAACCCAGGTTGCACGTGTAAAAGGCAAACAACCTACGCATCGCGCCGCTGGCGCCAATTGGGTTACTTGGTTGGAATTGTGACGTGGCTCATTTAGCGAGGATCACTACAATATAGTAGAACTATGATACAATTACAGTTATCATATCAAATGTTAAATGTAGAACTATAATATATAAATATATTGAATATGACTTGCCCACATTCAGTTAGCTCCATTTTGTATGATTAAACTGGCACGTACCTGTCTCAGTAGAAGTCGACTGTTAGGTCTGAGTGTTTTACTTCCATTCATTGTACTAAAATTACACCATACATTTAATTTCTCTACACACTTTACAATCATTCCTGGAAAGATTCTCACCTTGTAGCCTGAATTCACAACCAGAACATGTCAAGTCATTGAGATATCTACAGTTCTGCTGAAAGAGCACCTTCCTGATGACTAGCACTCTGTGTATTCTAATGGGTGAAGTCTGATCTGGAATGTGAAGCTAACTGAAATGTAGATAAGCTTTGAAAAAACAGTATAACTAGCTAGCATCATAGTACACCCCTCAGGCTACATACAGGTTACAGCATGAAGCAGCCATCAACAGCCGAGTTGTAGGCTACTACCTGGGTTGTATTCATTAGTTTACTCAGCAGCCAACAGTTTTCAAATGTTGCATAAACAGTTTACTCCAAACGCTGTACAACGTGACCTAAACGGTTTCTGTTGCCAAACGTTTTGCTACGGTGGGCACTAATGAACACACAGTCTTTCCACAGTATTTATTAGTCTCTCTTTCACACAACATACCTTCCTGAGTGAAAAGAGTTAACAGTAGATTAGAAAGAGAAAATGTTGTTGCTTGTTGTGTTTTAAGCCTGTTTTGAGAAGACAAGTCTATAGACCTATGATACAGTACACTCTTAGAAAAAAGAGTTCCAAAAGGGTCCTCTGGCTGTCCCCATAGGAGAACGCTTTTGGGTTCCAGGTAAAACCCTTCTGGCTTCCATGTAGAACCCATGTAGAACCACAATGGGCACACACTCTCTACCATGGAACACTCTCACTCTGGAACACTCTCTACTCTGGAACACTCTCTACCATGGAACACTCTCTACTCTGGAACACTCTCTACCATGGAACACTCTCTACTCTGGAACACTCTCTACCCTGGAACACTATCTACCCTGGAACACTCTCTACTCTGGAACACTCTGTACTCTGGAACACTCTCTACCATGGAACAATCTCTCACTCTGGAACACTCTCTACTCTGGAACACTCTCTACCATGGAACACTCTCACTCTGGAACACTCTCTACCATGGAACACTCTCACTCTGGAACACTCTCTACCATGGAACAATCTCTCACTCTGGAACACTCTCTACTCTGGAACACTCTCTACCATGGAACACTCTCACTCTGGAACACTCTCTACCATGGAACACTCTCTCACTCTGGATCACTCTCTACTCTGAAACACTCTCTACCATGGAACACTCTCACTCTGGAACACTCTCTACCATGGAACACTCTCTCACTCTGGATCACTCTCTACTCTGGAACACTCTCTACTCTGGAACACTCTCTACTCTGGAACACTCTCTGCCATGGAACACTCTCTACTCTGGAACACTCTCTACCATGGAACACTCTCTCACTCTGGAACACTCTCTACTCTGGAACACTCTCTACTCTGGAACACTCTCTGCCATGGAACACTCTCTACTCTGGAACACTCTCTACCATGGAACACACTCTACTCTGGAACACTCTCTACTCTGGAACACTCTCTACCATGGAACACATACATCTACAGTGTATTGCCAAAAATCACTCAAGAACTTTAAAACATAGACTCTGACCTGTCCAATGAGCTAAACTGATTAAAGAATCCCACAGTACACAATCTCTCTTTCTCTCTCTCTCTCTCTCTCTCTCTCTCTCTCTCTCTCTCTCTCTCTCTCTCTCTCTCTCTCTCTCTCTCTCTCTCTCTCTCTCTCTCTCTCTCTCTCTCTCTCTCTCTCTCTCTCTCTCTCTCTCTCTCTCTCACACACACACACACCAAAAACAAAAAAAATCACCTCAAACATAACAGTATGGTGCTTTTAAAACTCACATCACTGTGATTGATCCATTTGAAGAAAGAAGTTCAACAGGTTGAAACAGTGAAAAACATGGTCGTTGTGGATGTTGTATATTAGAGTTTATGTATATACAGTTTGGGAAAAAAGTATTTAGTCAGCCACCAATTGTGCAATTTCTCCCACTTAAAAATATGAGAGAGGCCTGTAATTTTCATCATAGTTACACGTCAACTATGACAGAGAAAATGAGGGGAAAAAATCCAGAAAATCACATTGTAGGACTTTTAATGAATTTATTTGCAAATTATGGTGTAAATTAAGTATTTGGTCAATAACAAAAGTTTCTTAATACTTTGTTATATACCCTTTGTTGGCAATGACACAGGTCAAACGTTTTCTGTAAGTCTTCACAAGGTTTTCACACACTGTTGCTGGTATTTTGGCCCATTCCTCCATGCAGATCTCCTCTAGAGCAGTGATGTTTTGGGGCTGTCGCTGGGCAATACGGACTTTCAACTCCCGCCAAAGATGTTCTATGGGGTTGGGATCTGGAGACTGGCTAGGCCACTCCAGGACCTTGAAATGCTTCTTACGAAGCCACTCCTTCGTTGCCCGGGACGTGTGTTTGGGATCATTGTCATGCTGAAAGACCCAGCCACGTTTCATCTTCAATGCCCTTGCTGATGGAAGGAGGTTTTCACTCAAAATCTCACGATACATGGCCCCATTGATTCTTTCCTTTACACGGATCAGTCGTCCTGGTCCCTTTGCAGAAAAACAGCCCCAAAGCATGATGTTTCCACCCCCATGCTTCACAGTAGGTATGGTGTTCTTTGGATGCAACTCAGCATTCTTTGTACTCCAAACACGACGAGTTGAATTTTTACCAAAAAGTTATATTTTGGTTTCATCTGACCATGACATTCTCCCAATCCTCTTCTGGATTATCCAAATGCACTCTAGCAAACTTCAGATGGGCCTGGACATGTACTGGCTTAAGCAGAGGGACACGTCTGGCACTGCAGGATTTGAGTCCCTGGCGGCGTAGTGTGTTACTGATGGTAGGCTTTGTTACTTTGGTCCCAGCTCTCTGCAGGTCATTCAATAGGTCCCCCCGTGTGGTCCTGGAATTTTTGCTCACCGTTCTTTTGATAATTTTGACCCCACGGGGTGAGATCTTGCGTGGAGCCCCAGATCGAGGGAGATTATCAGTGGTCTTGTATGTCTTCCATTTCCTAATAATTGCTCCCATAGTTGATTTCTTCAAACCAAGCTGCTTACCTATTGCAGATTCAGTTTTCCCAGCCTGGTGCAGGTCTACAATTTTGTTTCTGGTGTCCTTTGACAGCTCTTTGGTCTTGGCCATAGTGGAGTTTGGAGTGTGACTGTTTGAGGTTGTGGACAGGTGTCTTTTATACTGATAACAAGTTCAAACAGGTGCCATTAATACAGGTAACGAATGGAGGACAGAGGAGCCTCTTAAAGAAGAAGTTACAGGTCTGTGAGAGCCAGAAATCTTGCTTGTTTGTAGGTGACCAAATACTTATTTTCCACCATAATTTGCAAATAAATTCATAAAAAATCCTACAATGTGATTTTCTGGAAAAAAAATGCTCAATTTGTCTGTCATAGTTGACGTGTACCTATGATGAAAATTACAGGCCTCTCTCATCTTTTTAAGTGGGAGAACTTGCACAATTGGTGGCTGACTAAATACTTTTTTTCCCCACTGTATGTTCCTCCCTTTTAATCATTTTGTTATCTCTCTCTCTTAGCTAGCTAGACTATTCACCTGCCTCTGCTATCAATACACTGTGCTAACATTAGCCTTTTCTGGACCACAGAAAATAACAGTTTTAAACAGTTGTAAAAACCCACTTCTTCCAGACAGAATAGTTCCTGTAGATTCAGACTTACTCATCGCCAATTTTTTGTTATGTCTCGTTGGTGTCATAACCACGTCTGTATAACAATTCAATAATGATGAGACAGGAGACAGGAATCAGTTCAACCATTTATCTGGAACGTGATCATCTCAACACATACAAACCCCCATGATGCTCTGCAGCACAACCCCAATATACAACAAATACATAGATAAGTAAATGGACACGAAACAAAACTCATAGAGGAATTTAAATGTTCAGTTGTAGAAAGTAGGGTCATGGGATAGGGTCAGAAAGGTCAGTATGTTTGATAACTGGTTCCAGAGGTGACATAACAAGCATAAGGTCCATTATAACACAGTGAAGTAGAGGTGGGAGCTAAAAGCAGACATGGACAGTGAGACGGTGTGAGGAGGTCAGGGGTGAAACACTAGATCAGGACAGGTAGAAATGGCAGGGCTGGAAATAGACACAGAGACACATTCTGATCATGGCTCAGACCGGACCTGAGACACCCAAACAGAAGATGCCATAGCAAAGTCCTGTCCAGTAGGCTATATGGGATTTCCTTTCATCAAAATCCTACACATGGAAATGTGTTCAGTGTGTGTGTTTGTGTTTGTGTGTCCAGTGTGTGTGTGTGTGTCCAGTATGTGTGTGTGTGTCCAGTGTGTGTGTGTGTTCAGTGTGTGCGTGTGTCCTGTGTGTGTGTCCAGTGTGTGTGTGTCCAGTTTGTGTGTGTCCAGTATATGTGTGTGTGTGTGTGTGTCCAGCATGTGTGTGTGTCCAGTGTGTGTGTGAATCCAGTGTGTGTGTGTGTGTGTTCAGTATGTGTGTGTGTGTGTGTGTGTCTAGTGTGTGTGTGTGTGTGTGTCCAGTGTGTGTGTGTGTGTGTGTCCAGTGTGTGTGTGTGTGTCCAGTGTGTGTGTTTGTGTGTGTGTGTCCAGTGTGTGTCCATTGTGTGTGTGTGTCCAGTATGTTTGTGTCCAGTATGTGTATGTGTTCAGTGTGTGTGTATGTGTTCAGTGTGTGTGTGAGTTCAGTGTGTGTGTGTGTGTCCATTGTGTGTGTGTGTGTGTATGTCCAGTGTGTGTGTGTGTGTGTCCAGTGTGTGTGTGTGTGTTCAGTGTGTGTGTATGTGTTCAGTGTGTGTGTGTGTGTCTAGTGTATGTATGTGTGTTCATTGTGTGTGTGAGTTCAGTGTGTGTGTGTGTGTCCATTGTGTGTGTGTGTGTTCAGTGTGTGTGTGTGTGTTCAGTGTGTGTGTGTGTGTGTCTAGTGTATGTATGTGTGTTCAGTGTGTGTGTGTGTGTCCAGTGTGTGTGTGTGTGTTCAGTGTGTGTGTATGTGTTCAGTGTGTGTGTGTCTAGTGTATGAATGTGTGTTCAGTGTGTGTGTGTGTGTCCAGTGTGTGTGTGTGTGTTCAGTGTGTGTGTTTCTAGTGTATGTATGTGTGCTCAGTGTGTGTGTGTGTGTGTCCAGTGTGTGTGTGTGTGTGTGTGTGTGTTCAGTGTGTGTCCAGTGTGTGTTAATTGTGTGTGTGTGTTTGTGTGTGTGTGTGTGTTTGTCCTGCATGTGTGTGTCCTGTGTGTGTGTGTCCAGTGTGTGTGTGTCCATTGTGTGTGTTTGTCCAGTGTGTGTTTGTGTGTGTGTGTGTGTGTGTGTGTGTGTGTGTGTAGTGTGTGTGTGTGTGTGTCCAGTGTGTGTGTGTGTGTCCAGTGTGTGTGTGTGTCCAGTGTATGTGTGTGTGTGTGTGTCCACTGTGTGTGTGTGTGTGTGTGTGTATCCAGTGTGTGTGTGTGTGTGTGTGTGTGTGTGTGTGTGTGTGTCCAGTGTGTGTCCGTGTCCAGTGTGTGTGTTTGTGTCCAGTTTGTGTGTCCAGTGTGTGTGTGTGTGTGTGTGAGTGAATGATTGTTACCATGGTTATTATTTACAGGGACACTGAGGAGTCAACATCATACACCCTAAACCCTGGATAGAGGGGCTCAGTGAATGTGGAGTGGAATGTGTTCAGGTGGGTCAGTGTGTCAGAGGAGACTCTGTAGAAGGACAGAGTGCCGGCTGGCCAGTCCAGATACACTCCTACTCTGTGGGAGCTGGAGGAGGGGACGTCTATGGTAGTGGACTTATTATTGTGACAGGCAGAGTAACTGTTGTCAGAGCAGATCAGACTCCAGGACTTGTCATTGGATCCAAACCCAAAGTCATCACCCCCTCCTCTCCTGCTGATTCCTTTATATGCCACTCCTATAACAGCCCAACTCCCACTCCACTCTACCTCCCAGTAACAGCGCCCAGTCAGACCCTCTCTACACAGCACCTGTCTATAGTCCTCAAATCTCTCTGGGTGATCAGGATACGGCTGCTCCTCTCTCCTCCATGTCACCTTTCTGTTCTCCTCAGACAGAGAGAGGAATCTGTTTACTGTGTTTAGGTCCAGTGTGAGATCACAGACATCTGATGGATGAAACCAGACACAATATTAGAAATCATCATCATCCTGAACACACAAACACACAGACACACACACACACACACATCCTGAACACACACACACACACACACACACACTGGATACACACTCACACTCACACCTCTGTGCATGAACACACACACATCCTGAACACACACACACATCATCATCCTGAACACACAAACACACAGACACACACACACACACACATCCTGAACACACACACACACACACACACTAGACACACACACACCCGGAACACACACACACACCTGTATGCATGCAAGCATACACACACATACACACACACATTTCTAACGTAACATGAACACGCCACACACACACAGACACACACATTGTCAAAGCAACTCTTTGTAAACGTTGGTGTCCCTGATTTGTGCTTCTGTAGAACTACAGCTGATTTTTAATATGACCAAGTAATTAATGATGGTGGTCTTTGACTTTGACTTCACTTGAATTAAGACTTATTCTTAGTCATTTTCTTCACAGCAGTCAACACTCACATTTTCTAAGTCCAGGTTTCATTGTGTTCTCTCCACCATGTTCCACACTGTAGCGGTAAGCAGAAGAACAGACGGTCATTGAGGGAAACACCTGAACTCACACACACTCACACACACACACACACACACACACACACACACACACACACACACACACACACACACACACACACACACACACACACACACAAACAGCCAGCACATAACTTTGTCCAAGTGTGTGTGTGTCCAGTGTGTGTGTCCACTGTGTGTGTGTGTGTGTGTGTCCAGCGTGTGTGTGTCTGTGTGTCATTGAGTGATACACATGCACACATACACACACACAAAAACAGTCAGCATATAACTTTGTGTGTGTACAGTGTGTGTGTGTGTCCAGTGTGTGTGTGTGTCCAGCGTGTGTGTGTGTGTCCAGTGTGTGTGTGTGTGTCCAGCGTACGAGTCTGTGTGTGTGTGTGTGTCTAGTGTGTGTGTGTGTGTCTAGTGTGTGTGTCCAGTTTGTCTTGTGTGTGTGTCCAGTGTGTGTGTGTCCAGTGTGTGTGTACAATGCGTGTGTGTCCAGTGTGTATGTGTGTGTCCAGTGTGTGTGTATCCATTGTGTGTGTCCAGTGTGTGTGTGTGTGTGTGTGTGTGTGTCCAGTGTGTGTGTGTGTGTGTATCCAGTGTGTGTGTTTGTGTGTGTGTGTGTCCAGTGTGTGTGTGTTTGTGTCCAGTGTGTTTGTCCAGTGTGTGTGTGTCCAGTGTCTGTGTGTCCAGTGTGTGTGTGTGTGTGTGTGTGTGTGTGTGTGTGTGTGTGTGTGTGTGTGTGTGTGTGTGTGTCCAGTGTGTGTGTGTGTGTCCAGTGTGTGTGTGTATCCAGTGTGTGTGTGTGTGTGTGTGTCCAGTGTGTGTGTGTGTCCAGTGTGTGTGTGTGTATGTGTGTCCAGTGTCTGTGTGTGTGTCCAGTGTGTGTGTGTCCAGTGTGTGTGTGTGTGTGTCCAGTGTGTGTGTGTGTCCAGACACACACACACACTGGAAACACACACACACACACACACACACACACACACACACACACACAAACAAACACACACACTGGACACACACACAAACACACACACACACACACACACACACACACACACTGGACACACACACACACACACTGGACACACACACACACACACTGGACACACACAGACACACACTGGATACACACACACACACTGGACACACACACACACACACACACACACACTGGACACACACACACACACACTGGACACACACACACACACACACACACACACTGGATACACACACACACTGGACACACACACACACACACACATACACACACACATTCTTTATATAACTTAGTCCAAGTGGTGGTCAGAATGTTTGTCTTAACTAGCCTGATAACTCCAACATATCTGATATGAACATTGACATAAACCCTCTACATACTTGAGTTTCTCCAGTCTGCAGTGTGGATCCTCCAGTCCAGCAGAGAGCAGTCTGACTCCTGAGTCTCCTGGGTGATTGTAGCTCAGGTCCAGTTCTCTCAGGTGTGAGGGGTTTGACTTCAGAGCTGAGACCAGAGAAGCACAGCCTTCCTCTGTGACTAGACAGCCTGACAGACTGCAAAGAGTCAAATCATATTAAAACCACACTGCTATTCTTTGGTGGTCAAAATAGTGGCAGTATATTTTTTCTACATATTAAGATACATCAGTGTCCTGAAACCTGCCATATCTATTAATAAATTAATGAATGTTTCATTATTAGAAATTATCATAATATTGCTTGTAGAGAGAAACATATATAGTACAAATATTTGAGTAGACTGACAAGAGCAGTTTAAAAAGCAGTATCAGTCAAAAGACAGACAGTGAGGTATCAGATTTAGATTGTATTGAGTATACAGTCCACACCATATCTAGTTTGACAGTGAAGCTAACATTTTAAATGTGGCTCTATACTCCAGCATTTTGGATTTGAGATCAAATGTTTCATATGAGGTGACAGTATATAATGTCACCTTTTATTTGAGGGTATTTTCATACATATCTGTTTCACCATTTTGAAAAATAAATGCACTTTATGTATCTAGTCCCCCTATTTGAAGAAGTCATAAGTATTCTGACCAATTCACTTACAGTGTATAAAAGTAGTCAAAAGTTGAGTATTAGGTTGTAAACTCGTTGGTTGCATTTGCAGTTTGTTTTGGTTGTGTTTTGGGTTATGTTTTGCCCGATAGTAACTGAATGGTGGATGATGACTTGAGTAATTTTCTGTCTAAGTGAGTAGATAACATGTTTCTAAACACTACTAAATTAATCCTGATGATGACATGATTAAGACAAATCATGAATGAATCATGAATAATAATGAGTGAGAAAGTTACAGAGGCTACAACAAAACATGCTAACCTCTCACCATTACCAATAACAGAGGGGGTATGATCCTTGTTCCTCTGTAACTTTCTCATTCATCATCATTCACAATTCATTCATGATTATTCATAATCATGGTAGCATCAACATGAATGTAGAAGTGTTCAGAAACATCTTCTATTCTTAATGACAATACAAGTGAAGTGATTTCAAAATGACAGGACATTAATCACCATTCAGTTTCTATTGGGAAAAACATCATCCAAAACACAACTAAAACAAACTGCAAATGCATTCAACAAGTTTGTAGAATCACAAGCTTGATGTAATCACTGTGGGTAAGGAATATGGGACCAAATATTAAACTTATGACTACTTTAATACAATATAAGTGAATATGTCCAAATTATTAAGACTTTTTCAAATGGGAGAACTAGATACATAAAGTAATTTCATTTCTAAACAGTAACACAGATATGTATGAAAATACTCTCAAATAAAAGGTGACATTATATACTGTTGCCTAATGTGAAACATTCTATCTCAAATCCAAAATGCTGGAGCATAGCACCAAATTTTAAACTGTAAGCTTCACTGTCCAAACACATGTGGTGTGGACTATGTGTGCCTGGTAAACACATGTGGATCTGGTGAACAGTTATCACTTGTCGACCAACTACAGGAATACTGACCTCAGAGTCTCCAATTTACAGTGGGGATTCCCCAGTCCAGCAGAGAGCAGCTTCACTCCTGAATCCTTCAGGTCATTGTTACTCAGATCCAGCTCTCTCAGGTGTGAGGGGTTTGACTTCAGAGCTGAGACCAGAGAAGCACATCCTTCCTCTGTGAATAGACAGCCTGACAGCCTGCAAAGAGTCAAATCATATTAAAACCACACTGCTATTCGTTGGTGTTGAGTCATTTTCTTTCCAAGTGAGTAGATAACATCTTTCTAAACACTACTAAAGTAATCCTGATGATGTCATGATTGAGAAGGATCATGAATGAATCATGAATTGTCTCCCGAGTGGCGCAGTGGTCTAAGGCACTGCATCGCAGTGTTAACTGTGCCACCAGAGATCCTGGTTCGTATCCAGGCTCTGTCGCAGCCGGCCGCGACCGGGAGACCCATGGGGCGGCGCACAATTGGCCCAGCGTCGTCCAGGGTAGGGGAGGGAATGGCCGGCAGGGATGTAGCTCAGTTGATAGAGCATGGCGTTTGCAACGCCAGGGTTGTGGGTTTGATTCCCACGGGGGGCCAGTATAAAAAAAAAAAAAAAAGATCTATTCACTAACTGTAAGTCGCTCTGGATAAGAGCGTCTGCTAAATGACTAAAATGTAAAATGTAATGAATAATAATGAGTGAGAAAGTTACAGAGGCTACAACAAAATATGCTAACCTCTCACCATTACCTTCAAATAAAAGGTGACATTCTGTACTGTCACCTAATATGAAACATGTTATCTCAAATCGAAAATGCAAGAGCATAGAACCAAATGTAAAACTGTAAGCTTCACTGTCCAAACACATATGGTGTGGACTATGTGTGCCTGGTAAACACATGTGGATCTGGTGAACAGTTTTCACTTGTTGACCAACTACAGGAATTCTGACCTCAGAGTCTCCAGTTTACAGTGGGGATTCCCCAGGACAGCAGAGAGCAGCTTCACTCCTGAATCCTTCAGGTCATTGTTACTCAGGTCCAGCTCTCTCAGGTGTGAGGGGTTTGACTTCAGAGCTGAGAGCAGAGAAGCACAGCCTTCCACTGTGAGTCCACAGAATGACAGCCTGCAAAGATATCATCATGATTTCACAAACACACTGTTAATTTAACACCAGTAGTGTAGAAGAACAATGGCAGATGCATTTGGTTTATTCTCTTAAACAACATACAGTGGGTATTTAGTCAGCCACCAATTGTGCAAGTTCTCCCACTTAAAAAGATGAGAGAGGCCTGTAATTTTCATCATAGGTACACGTCAACTATGACAGACAAATTGAGACTAGACAGCGTGACAGCCTGCAAAGAGTTAAATCAAATTAAAACCACACTGCTATTCTTTGGTGTGAAAATATATTCTTTCAACAATTTCAGATACATCAGTGTCCTGAAACCTGCCATATCTATTCATATATGTATATATACAGTACCAGTCAAAAGTTTGGACACACCTACTCATTCAAAGACTGTGTGTGTGTGTGTGTGTGTGTGTGTGTGTGTGTGTGTGTGTGTGTGTGTGTGTACTGGGGAATCCCCACTGTAAACTGGAGACTCTGAGGTCAGTATTCCTGTATCACTCAAAGAACACACACTCATTGGACACACACACACACTGGACACGGACACGGACACACACACACACACACTCACACACACACTGGACACACACAAACTGGACACACACACACTGGACACACACACACACACAATGATTAATTTAGTAGTGTTTAGAAACATGTTATCTACTGTTAATAATGATACATTAATTAATTTATATACAGTACCAGTCAAAAGTTTGGACACACCTACTCATTCAAGGGTTTTTCTTTCTTTTTACTATTTTCTACATTGTAGAATAATAGTGAAGACATCAACACTATGAAATAACACATATGGAATCATGTAGTAACCAAAAAAGTGTTAAATTAATCCAAATATATGTTATATTTGAGATTCTTCAAATAGCCACCCTTTGCCTTGATGACAGCTTTGCATACTCTTGGCATTCTCTCAACCAGCTTCATGAGGTAGTCACCTGGAATGCATTTCAATTAACAGGTGTGCCTTCTTAAAAGTTAATTTGTGGAATTTCTTTCCTTCTTAATGTGTTTGAGCCAATCAGTTGTGTTGTGACAAGGTAGGGGGGTATACAGAAGATAGCCCTATTTGGTAAAAGACCAAGTCCATATTATGGCAAGAACAGCTCAAATAAGCAAAGAGAAATGACAGTCCATCATTACTTTAAGACTTGACGGCCAGTCAATACGGAACATTTCAAGAACTTTGAACGTTTCTTCAAGAGCAGTCGCAAAAAACATTAAGCGCTATGATGAAACTGGCACTCATGAGAACCACCACAGGAATGGAAGACCCAGAGTTACCTCTGCTGCAGAGGATAAGTTCATTAGAGTTACCAGCCTCAGAAATTGCAGCCCAAATAAATGCATCACAGAGTTCAAGTCACAGACACATCTCAACATGAACTATTCAGAGGAAACTGTGTGAATCAGGCCTTCATGGTCGAATTGCTGCAAATAAATCACTACTAAAGGACCCCAATAAGAAGAAGAGACTTGCTTGGGCCAACAAACACGGGCAATGGACATTAGACCTGTGGACATTTGTCCTTTGGTCTGGAGTCCAAATTTGAGAATTTTGGTTCTAACCGCCGTGTCTTTGTGAGACGCGGTGTGGGTGAACGGATGATCTCGGCATGTGTAGTTCCCACCGTAAAGCATGGAGGAGGAGGTGTTATGGTGTGGGGGTGCTTTGCTGGTGACACTGTCTGTGATTTATTTAGAATTCAAGGCATACTTAACCAGCATGGCTACCACAGCATTCTGCAGCGATACGCCATCCCATCTGGTTTGGGCTTAGTGGGACTATCATTTGTTTTTCAACAGGACAATGACCCAAAACACCTCCAGGCTGTGTAAGGGCTATTTTACCAAGAAGGAGAGTGATGGAGTGCTGCATCAGATGACCTGGCCTCCACAATCACCCGACCTCAACCCAATTGAGATGGTTTGGGATGAGTCGGACAGCAGAGTGAAGGAAAAGCAGCCAACAAGTGCTCAGCATATGTGGGAACTCCTTCAAGACTGTTGTAAAAGCATTCCAGGTGAAGCTGGTTGAGAGAATGCCAAGAGTGTGCAAAGCTGTCATCAAGACTAAGGGTGGCTATTTGAAAAATTTCAAATATAAAATATATTTTCATTTGTTTAACACTTTTTTGGTTACTACATGATTCCATATGTGTTATTTCATAGTTTTGATGTCTTCACTATTATTCTACAATGTAAAAATTGTGTAAAAATAAAGAAAAACCCTTGAATGAGTAGGTGTGTCCAAACTTTTGACTGGTATTGTATATCAATTAATTAATGTATCATTATTAACAGTAGATAACATGTTTCTAAACACTACTAAATTAATCCTTGTTTGTGTGTGTGTGTCCAGTGTGTGTGTGTGTGTGTCCTGTGTGTTTGTGTCCTGTGTGTGTGTGTCCAGTGTGTGTGTGATCATTGAGTGATACAGGAATCCTGACCTCAGAGTCTCCAGTTTACAGTGGGGATTCCCCAGTCCAGCAGAGAGCAGCTTCACTCCTGAATCCTTCAGGTCATTGTTACTCAGATCCAGCTCTCTCAGGTGTGAGGGGTTTGACTTCAGAGCTGAGACCAGAGAAGCACATCCTTCCTCTGTGAATAGACAGCCTGACAGCCTGCAAAGAGTCAAATCATATTAAAACCACACTGCTATTCGTTGGTGTTGAGTCATTTTCTTTCCAAGTGAGTAGATAGCATCTTTCTAAACACTACTAACGTAATCCTGATGATGTCATGATTGAGAAGGATCATGAATGAATCATGAATAATAATGAGTGAGAAAGTTACAGAGGCTACAACAAAATATGCTAACCTCTCACCATTACCTTCAAATAAAAGGTGACATTCTGTACTGTCACCTAATATGAAACATGTTATCTCAAATCGAAAATGCAAGAGCATAGAACCAAATGTAAAACTGTAAGCTTCACTGTCCAAACACATATGGTGTGGACTATGTGTGCCTGGTAAACACATGTGGATCTGGTGAACAGTTATCACTTGTTGACCAACTACAGGAATTCTGACCTCAGAGTCTCCAGTTTACAGTGGGGATTCCCCAGGACAGCAGAGAGCAGCTTCACTCCTGAATCCTTCAGGACATTGTTGCTCAGATCCAGCTCTCTCAGGTGTGAGGGGTTTGACCTCAGAGCTGAGAGCAGAGAAGCACAGCCTTCCACTGTGAGTCCACAGAATGACAGCCTGCAAAGATATCATCATGATTTCACAAACACACTGTTAATTTAACACCAGTAGTGTAGAAGAACAATGGCAGATGCATTTGGTTTATTCTCTTAAACAACATACAGTGGGTATTTAGTCAGCCACCAATTGTGCAAGTTCTCCCACTTAAAAAGATGAGAGAGGCCTGTAATTTTCATCATAGGTACACGTCAACTATGACAGACAAATTGAGAATTTTCTTCCCAGAAAATCACATTGGAGGATTTGTAATGAATTTATTTGCAAATTATGGTGTAAAATAAGTATTTGGTCACCTACAAACAAGCAAGATTTCTGGCTCTCACAGACCTGTAACTTCTTATTTAAGAGGCTCCTCTGTCCTCCACTCGTTACCTGTATTAATGGCACCTGTTTGAACTTGTTATCAGTATAAAAGACACCTGTCCACAACCTCAAACAGTCACACTCCAAACTCCACTATGGCCAAGACCAAAGAGCTGTCAAAGGACTCCAGAAACAAAATTGTAGACCTGCACCAGGCTGGGAAGACTGAATCTGCAATAGGTAAGCATCTTGGTTTGAAGAAATCAACTGTGGGAGCAATTATTAGGAAATGGAAGACATACAAGACCACTGATAATCTCCCTCGATCTGGGGCTCCACGCAAGTTCTCAACCCGTGGGGTCAAAATGATCACAAAGAACGGTGAGCAAAAATCCCAGAACCACACGGGGGGACCTAGTGAATGACCTGCAGAGAGCTGGGACCAAAGTAACAAAGCCTACCATCAGTAACACACTACGCCGCCAGGGACTAAAATCCTGCAGTGCCAGACGTGTCCCTCTGCTTAAGCCAGTACATGTCCAGGCCCGTCTGAAGTTTGCTAGAGTGCATTTGGATGATCCAGAAGAGGATTGGGAGAATGTCATATGGTCAGATGAAACCAAAATATAACTTTTTGGTAAAAACTAAACTCTTCGTGTTTGGAGGACAAAGAATGCTGAGTTGCATCCAAAGAACACCATACCTATTGTGAAGCATGGGAGTGGAAACATCATGCTTTGGGGCTGTTTTTCTGCAAAGGGACCAGTACGACTGATCCGTGTAAAGGAAAGAATGAATGGGGCCATGTATCGTGAGATTTTGAGTGAAAACCATGAGTGAAAACATCACTGCTCTAGAGGAGATCTGCATGGAGTAATGGGCCAAAATACCAGCAACAGTGTGTGAAAACCTTGTGAAGACTTACAGAAAACGTTTGACCTGTGTCATTGCCAAAAAAGGGTATATAACAAAGTATTGAGAAACTTTTGTTATTGACCAAATACTTAATTTACACCATAATTTGCAAATAAATTCATAAAAAATCCTACAATGTGATTTTCTGGATTTATTTTTCTCATTTTGTCTGTCATAGTTGACGTGTACCTATGATGAAAATTACAGGCCTCTCTCATCTTTTTAATTGGGAGAACATGCACAATTGGTGGCTGACTAAATACTTTTTTCCCCACTGTATATATTTGGGAGCAGGATAACGTTCAGTGGTTGGCTATAGCTACAGTATATATAAATATATATATAAATATTTGGGAGCTGGATAATGTTCAGTGGTTGGCTATAGCTACAGTATATATATATTTGGGGGCAGGATAACGTTCAGTGGTTGGCTATAGCTACAGTATATATATATATTTGGGAGCAGGATAACGTTCAGTGGTTGGCTATAGCTACAGTATATATATGTTAGGGAGCAGGATAACGTTCAGTGGTTGGCTATAGCTACAGTATATATATATATGTTAGGGAGCAGGATAACGTTCAGAAGTTGGCTATAGCTACAGTATATATATTTGGGAGTAGGATAAAGTTCAGTGGTTGGCTATAGCTACAGTATATATATGTTAGGGAGCAGGATAACGTTCAGTGGTTGGCTATAGCTACAGTATATATATTTGGGAGCAGGATAACGTTCAGTGGTTGGCTATAGCTACAGTATATATATTTGGGAGCAGGATAACGTTCAGTGTTTGGCTATAGCTACAGTATATATATTTGGAAGCAGGATAACGTTCAGTGGTTGGCTATAGCTACAGTATATATATATTTGGGAGCAGGATAACGTTCAGTGGTTGGCTATAGCTACAGTATATATATATATATATATATATATGTTAGGGAGCAGGATAACGTTCAGAGGTTGGCTATAGCTACAGTATATATATTTGGGAGTAGGATAACGTTCAGTGGTTGGCTATAGCTACAGTATATATATGTTAGGGAGCAGGATAACGTTCAGTGGTTGGCTATAGCTACAGTATATATATTTGGGAGCAGGATAACGTTCAGTGGTTGGCTATAGCTACAGTATATATATTTGGGAGCAGGATAACGTTCAATGGTTGGCTATAGCTTCAGTATATATATTTGGGAGCAGGACAACGTTTAGTGGTTGGCTATAGCTACAGTATATATATATTTGGGAGCAGGATAACGTTCAGTGGTTGGCTATAGCTACAGTATATATATTTGGGAGCAGGATAGCGTTCAGTGGTTGGCTATAGCTACAGTATATATATTTGGGAGCAGGATAACGTTCAGTGGTTGGCTATAGCTACAGTATATATATATTTGGGAGCAGGATAACGTTCAGTGGTTGGCTATAGCTACAGTATATATATATATATATATATATATGTTAGGGAGCAGGATAACGTTCAGAGGTTGGCTATAGCTACAGTATATATATATGTTAGGGAGCAGGATAACGTTCAGTGGTTGGCTATAGCTACAGTATATATATTTGGGAGCAGGATAACGTTCAGTGGTTGGCTATAGCTACAGTATATATATTTGGGAGCAGGATAACGTTCAGTGGTTGGCTATAGCTTCAGTATATATATTTGGGAGCAGGATAACGTTCAGTGGTTGGCTATAGCTACAGTATATATATATTTGGGAGCAGGATAACGTTCAGTGGTTGGCTATAGCTACAGTATATATATTTGGGAGCAGGATAACGTTCAGTGGTTGGCTATAGCTACAGTATATATATTTGGGAGCAGGATAACGTTCAGTGGTTGGCTATAGCACAATTGGTGGCTGACTAAATAGTTTTTTTCCCCACCGTTTATATTAATCTTCTGTCTCCTAGAATTGCATGGTCATATTGTTATACTAATGTGAACACCAATGCACTGATTCAGTAAGTTTTTCAATTTAATATTATACATTATATACATATATTTCTCTAAACTGAATATTTCTTCCTGATGATTAGTACTTAAATGTCATTTTATGTACTCACAGAGCAGCTCTGGAGACTTTGACCACTGGCAGCAGCCTCAGAAGACCTTCCTCTGATCTGGAGTATTTCTTCGGGTCAAACACATCCAGCTCCTTTTCTGAAGTCAGCAAAACAAAGACCAGAGCTGACCACTGTGCAGGTGACAGTTTGACTTCTGAGAGACTTCCTGATCTCAGGTAGCTTTGGATCTCCTCCACTAGAGAATGGTCATTCAGTTCATTCAGACAGTGGAACAGATTGATGCACCTCTCTGGAGAGGGATTCTCCCTGATCTTCTCCTTGATGTACTTGACTGTTTCTTCATGGCTCTGTGAGCTGCTTCTTGTCTTTGTCAGTAGACCTCGTAAGTGCTTCTGATTGGACTCCAGTGAGAGACCCAGAAGGAAGCGGAGGAAAAGGTCCAGGTTTCCCGTCTCACTTTGTAAGGCTTTATCCACAGCACTCTTGTAGACAGTAACTTTACGCTTGTGTCTGATCCTCACAGAAAAGTTCATGGACGTTGATTGAGGTTCATCCATTAGATTCTCATTGTTGTTGATGAATGAGAGGAACACATATACAGCAGCCAGAAACTCCTGAATGCTCAGATGCACGAAGCAGTACACCTTGTCCTGGTACAGCACACATTCCTCTTTAAAGATCTGTGTGCACAATCCTGAGTACACTGAGGCTTCATTGACATCAATGCCAGCCGCGTTCAGGTCTTCTTCATAGAAAATCAGATTGCCATTCACAAGCTGTTGAAAAGCCAGTTTTCCCAGTGACAGAATGCTCTCTTTATTCCAGTGTGGGCCTGTCTCTTCTTTCCCAAGATATTTTTCATTATTCTGTTTGGTATGAAACTCCACAAGGTGTGTGTACATCTCAGTCAGAGTCTTTGGCATCTCTTCTCTCTTATGTTTCAGCATGTGTTCAAGGACTGTTGCAGAAATCCAACAGAAGACTGGAATGTGGCACATGATGTGGAGGCTCCTTGATGTCTTTATGTGTGAGATGATTCTGCTGGCCAGGTCCTCATCACTGAATCTCTTCCTGAAGTACTCCTCCTTCTGTGGGTCATTGAACCCTCGTACCTCTGTCACCTGGTCAACACACCCTGAAGGGATCTGATTGGCTGCTGCAGGTCGGGTAGTTATCCAGAAGAGAGCAGAGGGAAGCAGATTTCCCTTGATGAGATTTGTCAGCAGAACATCCACTGAGGTTGACTCTGTGATGTCACAACAGATCTTGTTCTTCTGGAAGTCTAGGGGCAGTCGGCACTCATCCAGACCATCAAAGATGAACAGAACTTTGTACTTGTCGTAGTTGGAGATTCTTGATTCTTTGGTTTCCATTGAGAAGTGATTGAGAAGTTCAATCAAAGTGTGTTTTTCTTTTTTCATCAAATTCAGCTCCCGAAAAGGGAATGAAAATACAAATTGGACATCCTGATTTGCTTTTCCTTCAGCCCAGTCCAGAATGAACTTCTGCACAGAGACTGTTTTTCCAATGCCAGCGACTCCCTTTGTCAGCACAGTTCTGATAAGTTTGTCTTGTCCAGTTAAGGGTTTGAAGATGTCATTACATTTGACTGCAGTCTCTGGTCTTGCTTGTTTCCTGGTTGTTGTCTCAATCTGTCTCAGCTCATGTTCATTATTGACCTCTCCTGTTCCACCCTCTGTGATGTAGAGCTCTGTGTAGATCTTATTGAGAAGTGTTGGGTTTCCTTGTTTAGCGATCCCCTCAAATACACATTGAAACTTCTTCTTTAGATTAGATTTGAGTTCACGTTGGCAAATCACAGCAAGCTCATCTGAATGAAGAAATAACACAGAGGATATTAATATTATGTCTGTTTTAATGCCTACAATATTGTAAGTCTGTGTTTAAAATGTAATCATGTATTATCTTAACTGTCTGTATAAATGTGTAAATGTTTTCATAATGCATTACACACTGGTGTGACTGATTATATAATTATTGGTTCTCTCTCTCTTTCCTTTCTAAATTAATCACCACAATACATCCCTGCTGCTACTTGATGAGGTCACTAGGTGTTGTGTTAAGGCTGCTACAATATCATTTAGTTACACATCTATTTTAGCTACAGCTTTTAAATGTTCTAAAACAGCATTCAACATGAGGAAGACAGCTCTTACTTTTCTCCAGTGTGTCAGCAAGCTCCTTCTGGTTCATTTTCCTCAGGACGTGCAGTGTGATCTTCAGAGCCCCCTCTCTGGCACTGCTCTCCTGCTTCTCATCTTCAGCATCCACCACTTCCTTATCCTGCTTCTGACTCTCAAAGCCTTCTGGGAGTTCTGGACTAAGAATCCTCTTGAACATCTTCAGCTCGTTCTTCACAAATGTTATAATATTCTCTTCAAGCAACTGAAATAAATCAAGTAAATAAGTTAAGCAAGAGACTAAATGCTTTCTCATTAACACATTAATGATTGATTGACAGATCAACTTTACTTGAGGTAAACAAAAACAAATGTACATAACAGGACCACATACACTGAATATG
Organism: Coregonus lavaretus; assembly: GCF_964263955.1. NCBI lineage: Eukaryota > Metazoa > Chordata > Actinopteri > Salmoniformes > Salmonidae > Coregonus > Coregonus lavaretus. The sequence continues at coordinate 73,377,716 of NC_139989.1, forward strand.
GAGGCCAGGTCTGTTTGATGACTCTGGGAAGACTGACCACTGAGAATCTCTGACTCTGATCTCTCCTTTTGGTTTCTGTGGACAAAACATCAGATTACATTTCCTCATCCAGGGAGTGCACACACACACACACACACACACACACACACACACACACACACACACACACACACACACACACACACACACACACACACACACACACACACACACACACACACACACACAGGGAGGGAATGTTGTGTTTGTTTAATAGTGTTTCAGGACTATGAAAATGGAAAAAAGGTTTAGCCTATGGATTATGAAAACAACAAAAATAAATGGGAAAATGGGAGAGGAGAAATGACTAGAGACAGTGTTGTTTAACTCACTGACCATGACCCATGAGTTCTTCTTACCTTTGTTCTCTAGAAAAGTCTCCCTCTCTAAAGGTCATAGGAGGTTCCATAGACTTGTCACTCTTCATGGACACACAGCTGGGTACAGGGGAGGCTGGTCTCTCCTGCTTGATTGGGCTTCAACACAACAGAGACAAACATTATATCTCTCATCTACTCTGAGCTCAGATGGGGAAACATAAAAAGAGTTTAATTCCAAAACGCTATATATCCATTTTCAGAAATGTTAGTAAATTAGCTTCTATTGTTTAAAAAAATTATCAAATATATGGTTGTGTTTTTTTACTAGCTAATCATGGCATTGTGTTGTTCAATAACAGACATGTGTTTCTTTCAAATCGATCAATTAATGGCTTCATTTCAGAGAGACAAATGTTTTTTTTTGCAAAATGCTATATATCTGCCTCACTCTCAGAGAAATAAGTAGTACTAATAGATTTTACACAGTTAAATGTAACAAATAACTACATTTTTAATAAAGACCTGTACAAATGATACACTTGTGACATCAATATTTAAATATATTTAAAAAATAATAATAAATACAGTAATATGAGATCTGTATGTAAAACATTTAGCAGATGTTTTTTATTCAGGGTCCGGATTCCCAAAAGCATTTTAAGTCCAAGTTCATCATTAGAACCTTCGTAGGAGCATTGTTAAATCTCTGAGCTGTTTCCCCAAACCATCGTTATTAACGTTGCACTTGAAAACGCTCATATTCTAACACCTGCCTCAGACCACTTGTAGAACAGCCAAGTGCGTCGTTAGATGCTTTTTTGCCCTCCCGCGTCACTTTATACACAGAAGATCTCCGCTAAACATAAAACCACATGGTTTATCCGTCTCTTTGTTATGCTGATAAATTCAGAACAAAGTTGACTACAAATACAAAGTTGCCAATGTCTTTGCAATTGATTCAAACAAGGGACGTATAAACATTTGCTTCAAATGAAAACCGAGATGACTGCATTAAATTATAAACAGCAGGCTATAGTCCTATTTCAATTATATTGAAATATATTCCATGTTCAATATATTTAGTTTTATTTTGCTACTTGTAAGCTACTGTCTGTAATTTGTCTCAATATATTTAATGATGTGTAGCCTAACATGTGCCCAATGATGTGCCAAATCTGTGATTTAGTGCATTTTTATTGTGTAAGCACTAGAATAAACTACCTCAATTTTTGCAGCCGTAGGTAGTAATATCATTCTAGAAGCTGATCCGTGGTCAGTATTGTGAAATAATTATAATTATAAGGAAAGATTTTAATGGAGAAAACTGATCCGAGAGCAGCGCTCCCCTTCTTTCGATCCTATCAGTATCGATACATGCTCCACCGGACGTGATACCTTGTCATGCTGCTGATCCAGTTTCTACTGGTCTGCCTGCGGATATGGAACTCTGACCTGTTCACCGGACGTGCGACCTTGTCCCGAACCTGCTGTTTCGACCCTCTCTCTCTCTCTCTCCCTCTCCTTCTCTCTCTCTACAACACCTGCTGTCTTGACCTCTGAATGCTTGGCTATGAACAGCCAACTGACATTTACTCCTGAGGTGCTGACCTGTTGCACCCTCTATAACCACAGTGATTATTATTTGACCCTGCTGGTCATGAACATTTGAAAATCTTGAAGAATGATCTGGCCTTAATGGCCATACACTCTTATAATCTCCCCCCAGCACAGCCAGAAGAGGACTGGCCACCCCTCAGAGCCTGGTTCCTCTCTAGGTTTCTTCCTAGGTTCCTGCCTTTCTATGGAGTTTTTCCTAGCCACCGTGCTTCTACATCTGCATTGCTTGCTCTTTGGGGTTTTAGACTGGGTTTCTATATAAGCACTTTGTGACAACTGCTGATGTAAAAAAAAATATATAATTGTGGTACGCATATGAAGCAGACCAGGCCAGGGTTTAGGGTTTGAGAAGTCAAAGAAGTAAAAATGACTTCCTTAGTTGTTAGTAAAATATTTTTTAACTCAGCATTGTTGGTTAAGGGCTCGTAAGTAAGCATTTCACAGTAAGGTCTACACCTGTTGTATTAGGAGCATGTGACAAATCTAATTTGGTTGATTGATTTGTTCATTTTATAAATGTTCTGTCTTTAGTAGTTGAACAGATTATTACTTCAACCTCGTGAAAGTGACAAACTGACACGTTTTCATGTTAGTCAAAAACAACTTTATATGGAAGGAGTGCCTTTGATTTGACGGCCTGCACATGCGCAGTTCGGCGTGAGACGACCGTTCGGCGTGAGACGACTGCTCGACCTGATGACATGTTTTTACGCATGACCTTCAAATGAAATTAAATGAAATTGTATTTGTCACATGCGCCGAATACAACAGTGGTACACTTTACCGTGAAATGCTTACTTACGAGCCCTTTCCCAACAATTTAGTTAAAAAGTAACAAAAATTTGCTAAATAAAAAAAGGAAATAGTAACACAATAAAATAACACTAATGAGGCTATAAGGAGTACCAGTACTGAGTCAATGTGCAGGGGTACCAGGTAGTTGAGGTAATAACTAGACTATATACAAGGAGTACCAGTACTGAGTCAATGTCCAGGGGTACCAGGTAGTTGAGGTAATAACTAGACTATATACAAGGAGTACCAGTACTGAGTCAATGTGCAGGGGTACCAGGTAGTTGAGGTAGTAATGAGGCTATAAGGAGTACCAGTACTGAGTCAATGTGCAGGGTACCAGGTAGTTGAGGTAATAACTAGACTATATACAAGGAGTACCAGTACTGAGTCAATGTGCAGGGGTACCAGGTAGTTGAGGTAATAACTAGACTATATACAAGGAGTACCAGTACTGAGTCAAAGTGCAGGGGTACCAGGTAGTTGAGTTAATAACTAGACTATATACAAGGAGTACCAGTACTGAGTCAATGTGCAGGGGTACCAGGTAGTTGAGGTAATAACTAGACTATATACAAGGAGTACCAGTACTGAGTCAATGTCCAGGGGTACCAGGTAGCTGAGGTAGTAATGAGGCTATAAGGAGTACCAGTACTGAGTCAATGTGCAGGGTACCAGGTAGTTGAGGTAATAACTAGACTATATACAAGGAGTACCAGTACTGAGTCAATGTGCAGGGGTACCAGGTAGTTGAGGTAATAACTAGACTATATACAAGGAGTACCAGTACTGAGTCAATGTGCAGGGGTACCAGGTAGTTGAGTTAATAACTAGACTATATACAAGGAGTACCAGTACTGAGTCAATGTGCAGGGGTACCAGGTAGTTGAGGTAATATGTACATGTAGGTAGGGGTAAAAGTGACACGGCAATCAGGATAGAGATATCCTCATCCAGGGAGTGCACACACACACACACACACACACACACACACACACAGGGAATGTTGTGTTAGTTTAATATTGTTTCAGGTCTATGAAATTGAAAAATAGGATTAGCCTTGTTAAACAACAAAAATAAATGGGAAAATGGGTGAGGAGAAATGACTAGAGACAGTGTTGTTTAACTCACTGACCATGACCCATGATTTCTTCTTACCTTTGTTCACTAGAAAAGTCTCCCTCTCTGAAGTATATAGGAGGTTCCATAGACCGGTCACTCTTCATGGACACACAGCTGGGTACAGGGGAGGCTGGTCTCTCCTGCTTGATTGGGCTTCAACACAACAGAGACAAACATTACGTCTCTCATCTACTCTGAGCTCAGATGGGGAAACAAGAGTTTCAATCAAAAACGCTATATATCCATTTTCAGAAATGTTGGTAAATTAGCTTTTATAGTTTAAAGAAATTATGAAAGAGATTGGTGTGTCTTTTCACCATCTAATCATGGTATGGGGTTGTTCAATGACAGACATGTATTTGTTTAAAATCTATCACTTGATGGTTTCATTTCAGAGAGACAAATAATCATGTTTTTTTCCAAAATGCTATATCTGCCTCACTCTCAGAGAAATAAGTAGTACTGCTAGGTTTTACACAGTGATAATATATATATCTGCCTCACTCTCAGATAAATAAGTAGTACTGCTAGGTTTTACACAGTAATAATTTATATCTGCCTCACTCTCAGAGAAATAAGTAGTACTGCTAGGTTTTACACAGTAATAATATATATATATATATATATATATATATATATATATATATATATATATATATATATATATATATATATATATATACAGTGAGCTCCATAATTCATTGGACAGTGACACTTTTTTTGTTATTTTGGTTCTGTACTCTAGCACTTTGAGTTTGAAAGGATACAATGACAATGAGGGTGAAGTGCAGACTGTCAGCTTTAATTTGAGGGTATTTTCATATATATCGGATGAACTGTTTAGAAATGATAGCACCTTTTATACATGGTCCCCCCATTTTAAGGTACTACAAGTATTTGTTAAATTGGCTTCACAGATGTGTGTCGTTAGGCAGGTGTATTCATTTGTGTCGTTAGTGAATGCAGGAGAGCTGTTGATGAATAGCATTGATTCTAGACTTTGCTATTGCCTTTGGAGGTTGTTGTTGTGGTGTGACAACATGAGGAAGACAGCAGTGTCGATGCAAATGAAGCTGGCCGTCATAAGGCTCAGAAATGAAAATCAATCAATCAGGAACATTGCAAAAACCCTGGACATGCCCAAGTCAACAGTTTGGTTCATTATTAACAAGAAAAAAACAACCGGTGAACTCAATTATGTCAAAAGACCCGGTAGACCGAGGAAGACCACTGTAGTGGATGACCGGAGAATACTCTCTATGGTGAAGAAAACCCCCCTGACAACAGCCCAACAGATCAAAAACACTCTCCTGGATGCAGGTGTAGATGTGTCAAAGTCTACCATACGTAGAAGACTACACCAGCAGGACTACAGAGGGTACACTACAAGATGCAAACCACTGATAAGCCTGAAGAACAGAAAGGTGAGATTACAGTTTGCTAAAAAGCACCTAAAAGAGCCCCAAGAGTTCTGGAAAAAAGTATTGTGGACAGATGAGACAAAGATTAACATGTACCAGAGTGATGGAAAGAGGAAAGTGTGGAGAAAAAAAAGAAATGCCCATGATCCAAAGCATACCACCTCATCCGTGAAACATGGTGGAGGGGGTGTTATGGCTTGGGCCTGTATGGCTGCCAGTGGAACAGGCTCAATTGTCTTCATCGATGATGTGACTGCAGACAGAAGTAGAACAATGAATTCTGAAGTCTATAGAAATATTTTATCTGCTCAGATAAAACCAAATGCCTCCAAACTCATTGGACGGCACTTCATCATGCAACAAGACAATGACCCTAAACATACTGCTAGAGCAACAAAGGGGTTTTTGATGGCCAAAAAGTGGAAAATCCTTGACTGGCCGAGTCAATCACCGGATCTGAATCCAATTGAACATGCATTTTACATGCTGAAGAGGAGACTGAAGGCAATAAGTCCCCAAAATAAGCAGGAACTGAAGATGGCTGCAGTACAGGCCTGGCAGAGCATCACCAGGGAAGATACCCAGCGTCTGTTGATGTCAATGCATCGCAGACTTCAAGCAGTCATTGCATGCAAAGGATATGCGACCAAATATTAACAATGATTACTTTATTCTACATTATGTTAAACTGTCCAATGTTTTTTGATGCCCGAAAAAGGGGGGGACCATGTACAAAAGCTTCTATAATTTCTAAACGGTTCATCCGATATGTATGAATATACCCTCAAATTAAAGCTGACAGTCTGCACTTCACCCTCATTGTCATTGTATCCTTTCAAACTCAAAGTGCTAGAGTACAGAACCAAAATAACAAAAAAAATGTCACTGTCCAATGAATTATGGAGCTCACTGTATATCTGCCTCACTCCCAGAGAAATAAGTAGTACTGCTAGATTTTACAGTCAAATGTAACAAATAACGACATTTGTAATAAAGAACTGTACACATGTACAACATTCAATACAGTAATATGAGATCTGTATGTAAAACATTTACATTTGTCATTTTAGTCATTTAGCAGATGTTCTTATCCAGGACTGGTTTCCCAAAAGCATCTTAAGGCTAGTTCATTGTTAGAATCTTCCTAGGGGCATCATAGATGCTTTTTTGCCCTCCCGCATGACATTATACACAGAAGATCTCCAGTAAACATAGAATCACATGGTTTACCCGTCTCTTTGTGACCACTGATAAATTCAGAACAAAGTTGAGTACAAATACAAAGTTGCCAATCTATTTGCAATTGATGCAAACAAGGGACGTACACAAATTTGCTTCAAATGAAAACCGAGATAACTGCATTAAATTATAAACAGCAGGCTATAGTCCTATTTCAATCATATTTAAATACATTTAATGTTCAATTAATTGAGTTCTATGTTGCTACTTGTAGGCTACTGTCTGTAAATTGTCTCAATATATTTCATTACATTTACATTTACGTCATTTAGCAGACGCTCTTATCCAGAGCGACTTACAGTTAGTGCATACATTATTCTTTTTTAAATTTATTTTTCATACTGGCCCCCCATGGGAATCGAACCCACAACCCTGGCGTTGCAAGCGAGGGGCATGTTGAGGTACATTTGCTAACCGGGAGGGTTGCATGATGTAATTTATTGGGGGGCTGGAACACGCACTTGTCTTTTCTATTCCGAGGTTGTTTACTCCCAATATTAGATATTAAGATTATTTTTTATAATGAATGTATACTAGGGTTGAGGTTGGAGCATCTGACTAGTGATTATTTACCCGGGGTTCAACACCTGCTATAGTCACTATTTAATTGCTCTTCCAAAAGCATCACAGGCCTAATACGTGATATATAGCTAACTAAAGTAATGAGTGACCATTTTAGAAAATCATGGGACATATAGTATTTGGTTGCATGCTATTTTATGTTAATCATATTGCTGCTTGTAGCCTATAACTGATGCTTCGTGGTCTTATGCTGCCATATATTGGAAATATTTAACAATTAAAAGTGATGAATTCACGTACAGACATTAGTGAGGCAGCTGAGAAATAAAGTGTATTTTTGTTGTTAATTCCTTAGATTAGTCTCAAACCTGCCCCACCTATCCCACGCCAATTGCTGGAATTTCACATAGCGGTTACTAGGTCACCCAGTTCAAACCACATTTGAAAAATAAAACTAATGTGGCTTGTTTATCAAGTGCTCTGCCTTGCAATAATAAATATCATAAAATAACTTCATTTTTTTTTATAGCAAAACGCTTAGACAGGTTTTGATTAACAAAATAATCAAAATGCTATTTCGCACTATAATTGTATTTAATAAGATAATATTATTACTAAAATAGTTTCTAAAAGTGTTCTAGGCTACCCTACCCTAGAATTAGGGTTACGGTTAATGCTAAAATAGGTTATACCTAGGGTTAGGGGTTAGGGTTAAAACTAAACTAGAATTAGATTTAAGGGTTAGGGCTAAATAGGTTATATTAGGGATTTTAAGGCAAAAAAAAAGGTATATAGTTATAGCTCTCTTGCTCCTCCCTGTGGCCGTCCGTGGGTACTACATACCTCATTCACGACACCTCATAATCTGAGGTAGCAACTGTGTCAGATCTACAAATCAATGAGCTAGACCACCAAATTAGACAACAATCACCCCATTATATCCATTTGGTTTGCAACTCAGTGAACCTGCGCAGCATTCGCTCAATTCGATGCCTACGAACTAAGATTTGGACACATATCAAATTACCCAGCAGCCATTTAAAAACAACACATCATCAAAGAAAAATGGTTATTTCTTAATAAAAAAATGTAAATTTTAAATTGGCCAACATTTTGAAAAAGAAGACAGGGACATGCGTTTTGTTTAGGTTGTACACCTTTTTCTGAAAACAAATAATGTTAACCATTACCAGAAACGGTTTAAGGTTTGATGGCTATCTGCCAGCCATCGCCTCTTAAACTGTGTCTCACCTCACTATTGGTGACTACAACATGTATTCAGGTGAACAGTGTGCGCGCTCACCAAGTAGCCGTAACCTTGATAATAATAAGTTACCTGAGGTAAACCTACAGGGTTAATGCAGGCAGGTCTCATTGATAACAATAGTGAAGCTGGCATTGTGACGCAGAACAATGGGCTGGGAATAGAACGTTCTGAAGGCGAGTCGGTGTCACAGAGCTAAATAGAACTAATAGGAGCTGGTTGGGTGAAAAATGACTTAAAATAAGACATAAGGTAATCTTATGAAACTGGGCTCCATGGTGGATGCAATTAACTATTTTTCATCAGGAAAAAACGTTGTAAAAAAATGTGACTTGAGGCGCCCCGAAAAAAATATTCAAAAGTTTGGTCCTTTGACACAGAGGGGTTAAACACTAAAGTTACCGTCCATCTAGTGAAGAGAGGAGAACCGGACAGAGGGAGCATAGGCCAGCATCCGTCAATGAGAGAGGGAGAAGCCCTCCACGGTATTTAACAGGTGGAAGAAACAACCAGGGAGCTCCATCGGTCCACAAGAAATGCAGGCAGCCGGTGATGATGTAGTGGTAGCTAGGATAACTAGGATGCTGCTGGTAGAGTAGCTAGCTTAGCTAGCTGTACCGACTAGCTTGGCTAGCTAGCCGGTCATTCGTCTGTCCCTCGAGGATGATGACGAATCCGGTTAACCACAAGATGAAACAAGGATAGCGAGTGAAAAGGATCTGGCTACACTCATACTGTCACTGACCGTAAAGCAAAAAGCAAATTGAACAATAAACTTTCTACATGATCAATCCAGAAATAATATAGACCTACATGAAACAATATGTCTTGTGCTTTTGGCAATAATTTATGTATAATAATTATGTATAAGTGATACCATGTATGTCTGCATAGCATTTTGTCTTCATTTTGGCAGATTAACTCATGCTTATTTCTGAAGATTAAATCCGGTTTTCACCCAGCGGCTAAGGAGTTGGAGCAGTGGCAGGAGTTGGACCTATGGCGGCTGGTTTGAATCCCTGGTCGGGCGCTTGAAAAAACGGGCGGGCTTGTTCGGACCACTGAAGGGCTGCTGGGTTCACATCCTCAAAACATTCACCTTTCGTTTATCATTTTTTACATTTTACAGACGCTCTTATCCAGAGCGACTTACAGTTAGTGAGTGGATACATTATTTATTATTCCTACTGGCCCACCGTGGGAATCGAGCCCACAACCCTTGCGTTGCAAACGCCATGCTCTACCAACTGAGCTACACAGGGCTACACATGGTTGATCAGAACTCTACAGGTTCTTCTTCACTGAACCCCAAAAATATATATAACTTTTACTGGTTCCATATATTAAGGAAGTGATAGAAGCCTTTTTGGTTCTCATGCTATTTCAAGTTATCCCTTTGGAGCGCAACATCATGTTGTTAAAAAATAATCCTAAATTGGACATGGCTATAAATTGGGCAATTGAAGGCATCTAGGGCGAAATATGTGTTCGATGAAAATGAACATTGTATGCAACGTTGTAGCCAACATTATTGGCAAGGGACACTGATGCCTACGATGCCAAAGCTATTTAGTTGTTAAACGGGTGTGAAGAGTGTGTTGGTATAATGGTAATATTTTCAAAATTCTGCTTGTAACAACCATCAGAATTGGTTAATAAAATATGCATTCCATTATATTAGGCAATAATGAAGAGTAGGCAAAGTGGTCGTGTCGTGAAAATCCAATCAAATGTCTTCCATTGCAACGAGTCCAGTCAGGGTGCTGCAGAACCCCTGCAGTACCTCCACTGACCCCGGATTGAGAACTCCTGATTTAGCAGATACTCTAATCCAGAGTGATTTACAGTAAGTGCATTCATCTTGAGATAGCTATTTATTTTGTAAATAAACTTAATAAATTCTTCATAAAATTGTCATCTCACCTCTTAGCTTTGGTGTCATGTTCCCCAGAGAGACTCATTTTAGAGGCAGGGCCCCCCTCCTCTCTCTCCCCAGAGAGACTCATTTTAGAGGCAGGGCCCCCCTCTTCTCTCTCCCCAGAGAGACTCCTTTTAGAGCACTGACCCCTAAACAGAGATGCAGCATGTTGGTTGTGGTGAACACAGTGACAACTCATCAAATTGTTCTCTTTTACTCATGATCTCTTAGAAATAAAACATTTACTAACAGACACATCCAAACAGTCGGGTGATTTAATTTAATCACATGAACATTGTTACGTTCCTCAATAAGAAATTAAACATTGTCTCTCAAACAGAAGAAGGAACTAACAAAGAGTCATTAACAACAACCAAAACGAAACAGGTGGTTTTAGGAGGGGTTCTGAAAGACACTCATGGGGGTGTCCACTAGTGGTGGGAAACAGAGGCTTTCTGAACGCTTTGGGGCTTTCACCAAATTGTGCCGAAAATGCCATTGATAGATTTGAGTGCTAATAAACAACATTTAGTTAGAATGTGGGGTTCGCTTTTTGCCTCCAGGTTCACTATGTTTTCAAAAACGATGCATCTGTGGTATTATTCAGGATACTAAATACAGAAGATTATCATAGGCTACACTAAATAAAACAAATGATTTAAATAACAATGGGAAGATTGTGTGGTTCAACAAAAAAGAATTGTTCAACTATAGCAGGGATTCAATCTTGTGCCTATGTTGATGTCTGATCCAAATCCCCGTCCCTACCTGCTGAGCTCCCATTCAGGGGCTACAAACTGGAAGACACCAAACTAAATGTGTAAATAAGGTGTCCAGTAGAGGTCAGTGTTAGAAAAATACTTTGCTTCGAAAAAAGCACCAGGGAGAAATCAGTGAGATCTCTCGCATTTTGCAACACATGGTTCGAAAAAGCATGAGACCAAACGAAGCTTCGGACGCCATTGATCATGTGGTTATGTTACTTCGAAACTATCCATGGCAGCGTTTCAAACACTTAAAATACTCCCTCTCCCCTCAGCCCTCAAGTTAAGTGGACACTTCTGATGACGTATCATGACGTACGATGAGTTGACACTTCTGATTACGTTTCATGACGCATTTTGAGTTGACACTTGCAGGGCATAGGGTGAGGGAAGAATTAATTCATTTTAAATGGACCGCCCTTGCCCTGAAATGTGTCCCTCGTTTTTCCCACGGTTGTGTTTTCAGTCATCATAGCGACCGTTCTCTCTGCGTGGTGCGTGGGAAGTGCATGTTACATCTTCAGCCGTTGTAGGAAAGAAACACTTAAAACACTCATAACCCTAAATTCCATCGCTATCGGGAAACCAGGCCCAGAGTGACTTACAATACAGTTGCCGTATTGTAGTGTATTTTAGCTTTTAAGACTTGATTTGCCCTAACAACATTTTTTTATGAATTATAATCCACATAATAATTCACATTTCCTGTTGCTGCAGGATAATTTTGCTGCTGTGAGAAACTGGGTCAAATTAAGATATGGCATCTGTAAGTGCATTTATCTTAAGATAGCTAAGTGAGACAACTACATATCACAGTCATATATACAGGATACGAACATCGCATTCCAGCTAAACATTGGATACACAGCGTGTTGCAAAAAAGCACATTTTCATACACATCTAAAGTCTATTAATTAAAAATCTGAGATCAGTAATATTGAAGGTACCCAGAAGCAATATTTTCTGATGAAAAAACGAATGTGAAAAAATTGTGGAGTTTTGGAAATGTACATAATAATTCTTAAACAAAACTGTAATCTCACCTTTTAGCTTTGGTGTCATGTTCCCCAGAGAGACGTACTTTAGAGGCCGTACCCCCCTCCTCTCTCTCCCCAGAGAGACTCATTTTAGAGGCAGGGCTCCCCTCCTCTCTCTCCCCAGAGAGACTCATTTTAGAGGCAGGGACCCCCTCCTCTCTCTCCCCAGAGAGACTCATTTTAGACCACTGACCCCTAAACAGAGATGCAGCATGTTGGTTGTGGTTAACAGTGACAACTAATTCTTGAACGTCAATTGTTCTCATTTTTTCATTATCTCTTTGAGAAATAAAACATTTACTAACAGACATATCGAAACAGTCTGTCTATTTAATGCAATCAGATGAACATCTGGTTGTGACATCTCTTCTCCATGTTAACTGTCAATAATAATAATAATAAGTCACTGTTTGTTAAGGTAGTTATAGACAGTGCAGCAACACAAGGCCATGTCTCACACTTATTTTTATTCATTAAAAGTAGGCTATTTATTGTCTTTCAATCTGAGAATGTAGACAGAAGGGCTAAAACGGGCATGATTGATCTGAGGGGAAATCATTGATACATTCAGAAAGTATTTTTGCAACAAGTAGGAGATTTATATTATGTAAAGTAGGCTAGGTTATAATATATAATAGTGGTTTGTTAGTGATATGCAGATGGAGGTCTATACCTCAGCTATAGCCTACATATCCTAGATGACCAGCCGTCTCGCTTCCGCATTGTCTCCGTACTGCTGTGCTGTTTGTTGCTACTTGGCTACCTGCCAAACTATTCACGTTTTACTTTTAATAAACGTTTAATCAATCTCTGTGTTCAACAAATTTACCAACTTTTTAGTTTTGTCCTCACTCATCTTTTTTCGTTAAACTTTTTCACCCCGGACGTTTACCCCGAGACAGAAGAGTCATTTTCCTGTGCGTTTTAGCTGCCAACTTTACGTTATTTTCCTTTTTTCCATCGCAACTTTTTTCCCTTATTCAACTTTTTCACTCCGGACGCTTTATCTGGACATGGTTCATCAACATCTTCAACAGCCGAAGCTAAGTAGTAACATTAACATGATGTCTTCTAATTGCAGTCGCTGTACTCATAATATACAGGAGAATTCTCGCCTTACGGCGAGAATAGCTGTGCTACAAGCCCAGCTTCAGACGCAATCGTTAGGCAAGGGTAATATCAGTGTAGGAAAGGAAGAAACAGCGTCTGTGCCACCAGTAAGTACAGACAGTAACGTTAGTATAAATCCCCCCGCACAGTCCCCGCAGCCGGACAACTTTCTCATGGCTTCTGGAGGGAAATACTGTTGGAATGCTCAACCGGTGTCGCTCATTCAGCCGACAGAAACCTTCAACCGGTTTTCCCCATTATGTAGCGAGTCGGAGTCTGAGTCTGAGTCTTCTCTAGTCTCTACTCCTCCCGTTACGGGGTCTGAGACTCCAAAGGCTCCCACCATTAGCTCTGACAAATTGAAAACCCTAGTCATTGGCGACTCCATTACTCGCAGTATTAGACTTAAAACGAATCACCCAGCGATCATACACTGTTTACCAGGGGGCAGGGCTACCGACGTTAAGGCTAATCTAAAGATGGTGCTGGCTAAAGCTAAAACTGGCGAGTGTAGAGAGTATAGAGATATTGTTATCCACGTCGGCACCAACGATGTTAGGATGAAACAGTCAGAGGTCACCAAGTGCAACATAGCTTCAGCGTGTAAATCAGCTAGAAAGATGTGTCGGCATCGAGTAATTGTCTCTGGCCCCCTCCCAGTTAGGGGAAGTGACGAGCTCTACAGCAGAGTCTCAGCACTTAATCGCTGGTTGAAAACTGTTTTCTGCCCCTCCCAAAAGATAACATTTGTGGATAATTGGCCCTCTTTCTGGGACTCACCCACAAACAGGACCAAGCCTGACCTGCTGAGGAGTGACGGACTCCATCCTAGCTGGAGGGGTGCTCTCCTCTTATCTACCAACATAGATAGGGCTCTAACTCCTCTAGCCCCACAGTGAAATAGGGTGCAGGCCAGGCAGCAGGCTGTTAGCCAACCTGCCAGCTTAGTGGAGTCTGCCAATAGCACAGTCAGTGTAGTCAGCTCAGCCATACCCATTGAGACTGTGTCTGTGCCTCGATCTAGGTTGGGCAAAACTAAACATGGCGGTGTTCACCCTAGCAATCTTATTAGGATAAAGACCTCCTCCATTCCTGCCATTATTGAAAGAGATCGTGATACCTCACATCTCAAAATAGGGTTACTTAATGTTAGATCCCTCACTTCAAAGGCAGTCATAGTCAATGAACTAATCACTGATCATAATCTTGATGTGATTGGCCTGACTGAAACATGGCTTAAGCCTGATGAATTTGCTGTGTTAAATGAGGCCTCACCTCCTGGTTACACTAGTGACCATATTCCCCGTGCATCCCGCAAAGGCGGAGGTGTTGCTAACATTTACGATAGCAAATTTCAATTTACAAAAAAAAAAATGGCGTTTTCATCTTTTGAGCTTCTAGTCATGAAATCTATGCAGCCTACTCAATCACTTTTTATAGCTACTGTTTACAGGCCTCCTGGGCCATATACAGCGTTCCTCTCTGAGTTTCCTGAATTCCTATCAGACCTTGTAGTCATAGCAGATCATATTCTAATTTTTGGTGATTTTAATATTCACATGGAGAAGTCCACAGACCCACTCCAAAAGTCTTTCGGAGCCATTATCGACTCAGTGGGTTTTGTCCAACATGTCTCTGGACCTACTCACTGCCACAGTCATACTCTGGACCTAGTTTTGTCCCATGGAATAAATGTTGTAGATCTTAATGTTTTTCCACAAAATCCTGGACTATCGGACCACCATTTTATTACGTTTGCAATCGCAACAAATAATCTGCTCAGACCCCAACCAAGGAGCATCAAAAGTCGTGCTATAAATTCTCAGACAACACAAAAATTCATTGATGCCCTTCCAGACTCCTTCTGCCTACCCAAGGACGTCAGAGGACAAAAATCAGTTAACCACTTAACTGAGGAACTCAATTTAACCTTGCGCAATACCCTAGATGCAGTTGCACCCCTAAAAACGAAAAACATTTGTCATAAGAAACTAGCTCCCTGGTATACAGAAAATACCCGAGCTTTGAAGCAAGCTTCCAGGAAATTGGAACGGAAATGGCGCCACACCAAACTGGAAGTCTTCCGACTAGCTTGGAAAGACAGTACCGTGCAGTACCGAAGAGCCCTCACTGCTGCTCGATCATCCTACTTTTCCAACTTAATCGAGGAAAATAAGAACAATCCAAAATTTATTTTTGATACTGTTGCAAAGCTAACTAAAAAGCAGCATTCCCCAAGAGAGGATGGCTTTCACTTCAGCAGTGATAAATTCATGAACTTCTTTGAGGAAAAGATCATGACCATTAGAAAGCAAATTACGGACTCCTCTTTGAATCTGCGTATTCCTCCAGGGCTTAGCTGTCCTGGATCTGCACAGCTCTGCGAGGGCCTGGGATCGGGAGAGACACTTAAGTGTTTTAGTACTATATCTCTTGACACAATGATGAAAATAATCATGGCCTCTAAACCTTCAAGCTGCATACTGGATCCTATTCCTACTAAACTGCTGAAGGAGCTGCTTCCTGTGCTTGGCCCTCCTATGTTGAACATAATAAACAGCTCTCTATCCACCGGATGTGTACCAAACTCACTAAAAGTGGCAGTGATAAAGCCTCTCTTGAAAAAGCCAAACCTTGACCCGGAAAATATAAAAAACTATCGGCCTATATCGAATCTTCCATTCCTCTCAAAAATTTTAGAAAAAGCTGTTGCGCAGCAACTCACTGCCTTTCTGAAGACAAACAATGTATACGAAATGCTTCAGTCTGGTTTTAGACCCCATCATAGCACTGAGACTGCACTTGTGAAGGTGGTAAATGACCTTTTAATGGCGTCAGACCGAGGCTCTGCATCTGTCCTCGTGCTACTAGACCTTAGTGCTGCCTTTGACACCATCGATCACCACATTCTTTTGGAGAGACTGGAAACCCAAATTGGTCTACACGGACAAGTTCTGGCCTGGTTTAGATCCTACCTGTCGGAAAGATATCAGTTTGTCTCTGTGAATGGTCTGTCCTCCGACAAATCAACTGTACATTTCGGTGTTCCTCAAGGTTCCGTTTTAGGACCACTATTGTTTTCACTATATATTTTACCTCTTGGGGATGTTATTCGAAAACATAATGTTAACTTTCACTGCTATGCGGATGACACACAGCTGTACATTTCAATGAAGCATGGTGAAGCCCCAAAATTGCCCTCGCTAGAAGCCTGTGTTTCAGACATAAGGAAGTGGATGGCTGAAAACTTTTTACTTTTAAACTCGGACAAAACAGAGATGCTTGTTCTAGGTCCCAAGAAACAAAGAGATCTTCTGTTAAATCTGACAATTAATCTTGATGGTTGTAAAGTCGTCTCAAATAAAACTGTGAAGGACCTAGGCGTTACTCTTGACCCTGATCTCTCTTTTGACGAACATATCAAGACTGTTTCAAGGACAGCTTTTTTCCATCTACGTAACATTGCAAAAATCAGAAATTTTCTGTCCAAAAATGATGCAGAAAAATTAATCCATGCATTTGTTACTTCTAGGTTAGACTACTGCAATGCTCTATTTTCCGGCTACCCGGATAAAGCACTAAATAAACTTCAGTTAGTGCTAAATACGGCTGCTAGAATCCTGACTAGAACCAAGAAATTTGATCATATTACTCCAGTGCTAGCTTCCCTACACTGGCTTCCTGTTAAGGCAAGGGCTGATTTCAAGGTTTTACTGTTAACCTATAAAGCGTTACATGGGCTTGCTCCTACCTATCTTTCCGAGTTGGTCCTGCCGTACATACCAATACGTACGCTACGGTCACAAGACGCAGGCCTCCTAATTGTCCCTAGAATTTCTAAGCAAACAGCGGGAGGCAGGGCTTTCTCCTATAGATCTCCATTTTTATGGAACAGTCTGCCTACCCATGTGAGAGACGCAGACTCGGTCTCAACCTTTAAGTCTTTACTGAAGACTTATCTCTTCAGTAGGTCATATGATTGAGTGTAGTCTGGCCCAGGAGTGTGAAGGTGAACGGAAAGGCTGGAGCAACGAACAGCCCTTGCTGTCTCTGCCAGGCCGGTTCCCCTCTCCACTGGGGTTCTCTGCCTCTAACCCTGTTGCAGGGGCTGAGTCACTGGCTTGCTGGTGCTCTTTCATGCCGTCCCTGGGAGGGGTGCGTCACTTGAGTGGGTTGAGTTACTGACGTGATCTTCCTGTCTGGGTTGGCGCCCCCCCCTTGGTTTGTGCTGTGGTGGAGACCTCTGTGGGCTATACTCGGCCTTGTCTCAGGATTGTAAGTTGGTGGTTGGGGATATCCCTCTAGTGGTGCGGGGGCTGTGCTTTGGCGGAGTGGGTGGGGTTATATCCTTCCTGTTTGGCCCTGTCCGGGGGTTTCTTCGGATGGGGCCACAGTGTCTCCGGACCGCTCCTGTCTCAGCCTCCAGTATTTATGCTGCAGTAGTTTATGTGTCGGGGGGCTGGGGTTAGTTGGTTATACCTGGAGTACTTCTCCTGTCTTATACAGTGTCCTGTGTGAATTTAAGTATGCTCTCTCTAATTCTCTCGTTCTCTCTTTCTCTCTGAGAACCTGAGCCCTAGGACCATACGTCAGGACTACCGGGCATGATGACACCTTGCTGTCCCCAGTCCGCCTGGCCTTGCTGCTATTCCAGTTTCAACTGTTCTGCCTGCGGCTACGAAACCCCTACCTGTCCCAGACCTGCTGTTTTCAACTCTTAATGATCGGCTATGAAAAGCCAACTGAGAGACCTGAGCCCTAGGACCATACGTCGGGACTACCGGCCGTGGTGACTCCTTGCTGTCCCCAGTCCGCCTGGCCTTGCTGCTATTCCAGTTTCAACTGTTCTGCCTGCGGTTATGGAACCCCTACCTGTCCCAGACCTGCTGTTTTCAACTCTTAATGATCGGCTATGAAAAGCCAACTGAGATTTATTCCTGATTATTATTTGACCATGCTTGTCACTTATGAACATTTTTGAACATCTTGGCATGGTTCTGTTATAATCTCCACCCGGCACAGCCAGAAGAGGACTGGCCACCCCTCATAGCCTGGTTCCTCTCTAGGTTTCTTCCTAGGTTTTGCCTTTCTAGGGAGTTTTTCCTAGCCACCGTGCTTCTACACCTGCATTACTAGCTGTTTGGGGTTTTAGGCTGGGTTTCTGTACAGCACTTCGAGATATTAGCTGATGTAAGAAGGGCTATATAAAATAAAATTGATTGATTGATTGATTGTAGGAAAGAAACACTTAAAACACTCATAACCCTAAATTCCATCGCTATCGGGAAACCAGGCCCAGAGTGACTTACAATACAGTTGCCGTATTGTAGTGTATTTTAGCTTTTAAGACTTGATTTGCCCTAACAACATTTTTTTATGAATTATAATCCACATAATAATTCACATTTCCTGTTGCTGCAGGATAATTTTGCTGCTGTGAGAAACTGGGTCAAATTAAGATATGGCATCTGTAAGTGCATTTATCTTAAGATAGCTAAGTGAGACAACTACATATCACAGTCATATATACAGGATACGAACATCGCATTCCAGCTAAACATTGGATACACAGCGTGTTGCAAAAAAGCACATTTTCATACACATCTAAAGTCTATTAATTAAAAATCTGAGATCAGTAATATTGAAGGTACCCAGAAGCAATATTTTCTGATGAAAAAACGAATGTGAAAAAATTGTGGAGTTTTGGAAATGTACATAATAATTCTTAAACAAAACTGTAATCTCACCTTTTAGCTTTGGTGTCATGTTCCCCAGAGAGACGTACTTTAGAGGCCGTACCCCCCTCCTCTCTCTCCCCAGAGAGACTCATTTTAGAGGCAGGGCTCCCCTCCTCTCTCTCCCCAGAGAGACTCATTTTAGAGGCAGGGACCCCCTCCTCTCTCTCCCCAGAGAGACTCATTTTAGACCACTGACCCCTAAACAGAGATGCAGCATGTTGGTTGTGGTTAACAGTGACAACTAATTCTTGAACGTCAATTGTTCTCATTTTTTCATTATCTCTTTGAGAAATAAAACATTTACTAACAGACATATCGAAACAGTCTGTCTATTTAATGCAATCAGATGAACATCTGGTTGTGACATCTCTTCTCCATGTTAACTGTCAATAATAATAATAAGTCACTGTTTGTTAAGGTAGTTATAGACAGTGCAGCAACACAAGGCCATGTCTCACACTTATTTTTATTCATTAAAAGTAGGCTATTTATTGTCTTTCAATCTGAGAATGTAGACAGAAGGGCTAAAACGGGCATGATTGATCTGAGGGGAAATCATTGATACATTCAGAAAGTATTTTTGCAACAAGTAGGAGATTTATATTATGTAAAGTAGGCTAGGTTATAATATATAATAGTGGTTTGTTAGTGATATGCAGATGGAGGTCTATACCTCAGCTATAGCCTACATATCCTAGATGACCAGCCTAAACCTGTTCAGATCAGTTCCATTAACGTTATAGAACTAACAGTAGCAGGACAGAGCATGTAGCCTTGGCATGACATGTTTCACATTTCCAACAGAGACCATCAGGTTGGTCAGCATGATAAGTGATCATATATCAAACCTACTCTGACTATTGAATGTCTGTAAACGACCTAACTTTCTAATATAATAGTTCTATGTAGCCTAGACTTACCAGAGTCTGCCCGTCTTTCCTTCAAATCAACACATTTAGTGTTGCCGAGAAATGTGTCCCTGTTGTCTTGCAGATGAAGTAGCCTCTCATAGGGAACTCATTCAACCAGCCTAAACAACAGTAAATAAAATATATCAAATGGTCAAAAAACAATGGTGTAAAGAGAATCATGTCCTCCTAATATAGCCATGTACATTAAAGACAGGTATATTGCTACAGATGTAGGATCTTAATTTTTGCTACAGCAGGAAAATAATCCTGAAGCAACACGACATTTGAATTATTATGTGGATTATAGTTAATGGTCATTTTTCTAAAGGGAAAGGTGGAAAAGTGGAAATTACAAACTTCAGAAGCCTTTTTAACCCTCCAATACACAACAAGTTTTAGTTCTACTGCAACAAGGAGATTCAATTAAGATCCTACATCTGTACAGAGCCTGTCTTTATCTAAACCAAGGCAGTTTGCATTATTAGCAATGATGTTGCAACTGTCAGCTGCTGTAAACATATGTGATTGGATGTTATAGACCCCCATATGAACAGTTTCTTTCCCCATGCTGTAGCCCTCACCAACTGGCCATCTGGCCCATAGAGACTAAAGGACTATACACTCTATACTGCACACCACATCAAGCCATCTCTGAACTGTACACTACCATCTGGTCCATAGAGACTAAAGGACTATACACTCTATCATACTATTTCATCCTTCCACAAGATATAGTCCCGAGCCGGCTGGTCGTTCGTTCTATCGGTTCGGTTACCATTAGTTAAGTATTTTCGTTCTAAATGTTCCAAATTAAGATCCTACATATGTATCGTTAAATGTACTGAATAATGGTCATTTATTGATTTAGCAAAGGTTGAGTCTCTAGATTCCCTTGCTGTGCTGGGGAAATAATGAAATGGTTGTCATAGTGATTTAAACTGTGACTGGTTATCTCCCAACTCTGAGACCATGTCATTTGTTATATTTCACCCAATTGATAAAGGAAGCTAGAAGGCTGAACCTAAAAGACAACTCTAAATCAACACTAACTGATATTATCCTCAAATCCTTTCGCTCATATTATTGTGTCTCTGTGTTCAACAGGTAGTCTATGACATCAGTAGTGTATCAAACAGGGCAGGGAAGAGAACCCAGGTCGATGGTGAGAAAGGCAAACAACCTACGCATCGCACCAATAGGTTTAACCCACATGGTGGGAATTGGAATGTGGCTCACACTGCCCCCTCCGACCAGGAAGTCGACTACTCACACGTCCGGGCCAGTCTGATGGCCTCACAGCCGCCATTCCAATTCTGACACCAATGTAGCAAACAGCAGGGCAGGGAAGCAAACCAGGGTTGCTCGTGTGAAAGGCAAACACCCTACGCATCGCTCCATTGGCACCAATAGGGTTACAGTCACCCTACGCATCGCTCCATTGGCACCAATAGGGTTACTTGGTTGGAATTGTGACCAATGTTCCCTCTAAGCTGCGCCCGTGCGCAGGCTCACAGCTCCCCCGGGACTGCCACACAGAAGAAATATCAGCATGCGCAGAGAAGTATGAGATTGAACTTCACTGAACTTTCTAGAGATTTCACCGTTAGTTATTTTTTTAATTTCACCTTTATTTAACCAGGTAAGCCAGTTGACAACAAGTTCTCATTTACAACTGCGACCTGGCCAAGATAAAGCAAAGCAATGCGATAAAAACAACACAGAGTTACATATGGGGTAAACAAAACATACAATCAATAATACAATAGAAAATCTATATACAGTGTGTGCAAATGTAGTAAGTTATGGAGGTAAGGCAATAAATAGGCCATAGTGCAAAATAATTACAATTTAGTGTTAACACTGGAGTGATAGATGTGCAAAAGATGATGTGCAAATAGAGATACTGGGGTGCAAAATAGCAAAATAAATAACAATATGGGGATGAGGTAGTTGGGTGGGCTAATGACAGATGGGCTGTGTACAGGTGCAGTGATCGGTAAGCTGCTCTGACAACTGATGCTTAAAGTTAGTGAGGGAGATCAGAGTCTCCAGTTTCAGAGATTTTTGCAGTTCGTTCCAGTCATTGGCAGCAGAGAACTGGAAGGAATGGCGGCCAAAGGAGTTGTTGGCTTTGGGGATGACCAGTGAGATATACCTGCTGGAGCGCATACTACGGGTGGGTGTTGCTATGGTGACTAATGAGCTTAGATAATGCGGGGATTTGCCTAGCAGTGATTTATAGATGACCTGGAGCCAGTGAGTTTGGCGACGAATATGTAGTGAGGGCCAGTCAACAAGAGTGTACAGGTCACAATGGTGGGTAGTATATGGGGCTTTGGTGACAAATGGATGGCACTGTGATAGACTACATCCAAATTGCTGATTAGAGTGTTGGAGGCTATTTTGTAAATGACATCGCTGAAGTCAAGGATCGGTAAGATAGTCCGTTTTACGAGGGCATGTTTGGCAGCATGAGTGAAGGAGGCTTTGTTGCGAAATAGGAAGCCGATTCTAGATTTAACTTTGGATTGGAGATGCTTAATGTGAGTCTGGAAGGAGAGTTTACAGTCTAACCAGACACCTAGGTATTTGTAGTTGTCCACATACTCTTGGTCAGACCCGTCAAGAGTAGTGATTCTAGTCGGGTGGGCGGGTGCCAGCAGCGTTCGATTGAAGAGCATGCATTTGTTTTACTAGTGTTTAAGAGCAGTTGGAGGCTACTGAAGGAGTGTTGTATGGCATTGAAGCTCGTTTGGAGGTTGGTTAACACAGTGTCCAATGAAGGGCCAGATGTATACAAAATGGTGTCGTCTGCGTAGAGGTGGATCTGAGAGTCACCAGCAGCAAGAGCGACATCATCGATAAACACAGAGAATAGAGTCGGCCCGAGAATTGAACCCTGTGGCACCCTCATAGTGACTGCCAGAGGTCCAGACAACTGTTATCACTATCAACGTTTCCCTTTACTGTGGGAATTGTGATCGTATCAACGCAATATTAGCCACTCAAAAGTTTGGACATACCTACTCATTCAAGGTTTTTCTTGATTTTTACTATTTTCTACATATTATGGCAAGAACAGCTCAAACAAGTAAAGAGAAATAACAGTCCATCATTACTTTAAGACATGAAGGTCGGTGAATCCGGAAAATGTCAAGAATTTTTCAAGTTTCTTCAAGTGCAGTCGCAAATACCATCAAGCGCTATGATGAAACTGGCTCTCATGAGGACCGCCACAGGAAGGGAAGACCCAGAGTTACCTCTGCTGCAGAGGATATGTTCATTAAAGTTACCAGCCTCAGAAATTGCAGCCCGAATAAATGTTTCACAGAGTTCAAGTAACAAATACATCTCAACATCAACTGTTCGGAGGAGACTGCGTGAATCAGGCCTTCATGGTTGAATTGCTGCAAAGAAACCACTACTAAAGGACACCAATAAGAAGAAGAGACTTGCTTTGGCCAAGAAACATGAGCAATGGACATTAGACTGGTGTAAATCTGTCCTTTGTTCTGATGGGTCCAAATTTGAGATTTTTGGTTCCAACCGCCGTGTCTTTGTGAGACGCAGAGTAGGTGAACGGATGATCTCTGCATGTGTGGTTCCCACCGTACAGCATGGAGGAGGAGGTGTGGTGGTGTGGGGGTGCTTTGCTGGTGACACTGTCTGTGAATTATTTAGAATTCAAGGCACACTTAACCAGCATGGCTACCACAGCATTCTGCAGCGATACGCCATCCCATCTGGTTTGCGCTTAGTGGGACTATCATTTGTTTTTCAACAGGAAAATGACGTAACACACCTCAAGGCTGTGTAAGGGCTATCTGACCAAGAAGGAGAGTGATGGAGTGCTGCATCAGATGACCTGGTCTCCACAATCACCCAACCTCAACCCAATTGAGATGGTTTGGGATGAGTTGGAACGCAGAGTGAAGGAAAAGCAGCCAACAAGTGCTCAGCATATGTGGGAACTCTTTCAAGACTGTTGGAAAAGCATTCCTCATGAAGCTAGTTGAGAGAATGCCAAGAGTGTGCAAAGCTGTCATCAAGGCAAATGGTGGCTACATTGAAGAATCTAAAATCTAAAATATATTTTTATTTGTTTAACACTTTTTTGGTTACTACATGATTCCATATGTAGAAAATAGTAAAAATAAAGAAAAACCCTTGAATGAGTAGGTGTGTCCAAACTGTTGACTGGTACTGTATATGCAAATAGACTATTGCTATATATGGATTTGTTCCATTCACTTTGAACTGGACTGTTTTTACAGCATCAGCGGTCGTGAGTAGATGCGCTTGTTTTGAGATCAAAGCGAGAGCTACATGTAGCAACGTGTGGACATTTGTTCATATCCTTTGCTAGTTAGTGAGTTATTATCCCAGTTATAGATCATTTGTTCATATACTTTGCTAGTTAGTGAGTTATTATCCCAGTTATATATCATTTGTAGTCAGTAATAGGGGAGTGATTGCTTCCTACAACAGCACAACAACCTGTACATTTCTAGACATATTTGAAAAGCAAGTCAGGTAAAGAGCTTTTTTTGTCTTAAAGGGGCAGTGTTGTATTTTGAGACATACTTGAATAAACTAAGTAGCCAATAGGCAGAGGGTAGCATAATTTGTCTGATTCTCTGTAATAATGGTATGGGAATAATGATGCATTTTATTTAGTAAAGTGGTTTCTTGCATCAAACACAACAAAATGTTCAGTCACCTCCTCCTTGTTTGAAGGACAAGTAGATAAACAGGTTAATGTCAAGCTCTGCATGTTTTTTGGAATGTCTCATGGAATGTAGGCTTACATTGAACACCACAAATTGGCTGCTACTGTAGGCTGAATGACAGAACAGCTATTTCCATGTTAAATGTTATTGGATGCCTTTTTTACATTATGATCAAATAGCCTACTTGGTCTCTGTTAAAACTGTAACTTAATGCGGGTACAGCCTCAGTGTTCACAGTAAACTCACGCCGGAAGTTGCACATATTGCTACACTATAGTAGAGCTATGATACAATTACATTTATCATTCGAAATGGGACATGGGAGGAGATCCTGGAAGGAAACGGTTCCTGGACATGGGAGGCGCCAAGCCAGTGGTGCACGTCGCCAGCCCGGCGCGGCCTGTTCCTGTACCTCGCACCAAGCCAGTGGTGCACGTCGCCAGCCCGGTCCGGCCTGTTCCTGTCCCTCGCACCAAGCCAGTGGTGCGCGACGCCAGCCCGGTCCGGCCTGTTCCTGTCCCTCGCACCAAGCAAGTGTTGCGCGTCGCCAGCCCGGTCCGGCCTGTTCCTGTCACTCGCACCAAGCCAGTGGTGCGCGTCGCCAGCCCGGTCCGGCCTGTTCCTGCCCCTCGCACCAAGCCAGTGGTGCGCGTCACCAGCCCGGCCCATTCCTGTCCCTCGCACCAAGCCAGTGGTGCGCGTCGCCAGCCTGGTCCGGCCTGTTCCTGTCCCTCGCACCAAGCCAGTGGTGCGCGTCGCCAGCCCGGTCCGGCCTGTTCCTGTCCCTCGCACCAAGCCAGTGATGAGCGTCGCCAGCCCGGTCCGGCCTGTTCCTGCTCCTCGCACCAAGCCAGTGGTGCGTGTGTCCAGTCCGGCACGGCCCGTGCCTGTCCCACCGGTGCCTGGTCCGGCACCGGTCAGCTGCTCCACTCCGGAGCCAGAGCAGTCCGCTCCACCGGTGCCTGATCCAGCTCCGGTTAGCTGCTCCACTCCGGAGCCAGAGTAATCCGCTCCACCGGGGTCCAGTCCAGCGCCGGTCAGCTGCTCCACTCCGGAGCCAGAGCAATCCGCTCCACCGGGGTCTAGTCCAGCTCCAGTCAGCGGCTCCACTCCGGAGGCAGAGCAGTCCGCTCCACCAGTGCCTGATCCAGCTCCGGTCAGCGGCTCCACTCCGGAGCCAGAGCAGTTCGATCCACCGTCGTCGGGTCCAGCTCCAGTCAGCGGTTCCAGTCCAGACCCAGACGTCAGCCCCTCTCCAGGTTCGGGGTCTCCCACACCAGGGTCCAGACAGGGCTTGGTACTTCGTGGGAGGAAGGAGAGGGGAAGCAGCGCGCCGAGGTCCAGACCAGACCAGGGGCGCAACGGGGAGGCGGAGAGTAAGTGGTGGTCACGCCCGGAGCCGGATCCGCCTCCGAGGCGGAATGCCCACCCGGCCCCTACCCTGTTATGTTTATGTGGCGCGGTCGGAGTCCGCACCTTTGGGGGGGGGTACTGTCACGCCCTAACTCAGGGGACTCGTATATGTTGAGTCAGGGTGTGTAGTTTCTATGTTGTGTATTTCTATGTTGTAGTTCTAGCATGTCTAGATCTATGTTGGCCGGTGTGGTTCCCAATCAGAGGCAGCTGTCGCTCGTTGTCTCTGATTGGGAACCATACTTAGGCAGCCTATTGGCACTAGTGGGTTGTGGGATCTTGTTCTGTGTGAGGTATGTTGTTTGTCTACCTTGGACTTCACGTTTCGTTTCATTTGTTATTTTGTCGTGGTGTTTGTTCAGTATAAATAAACATGTATGCATATCACACTGCGCCTTGGTCCGTCCCGTCTATAAACGAACGTGACAGATGACTAGCACTCTGTACATTCCTATGGATGAGGCCTGAGCTGGAATGTGAAGCTAACTGAAGCTAGCTAGCTTTAGAAAACCAGTGTATCTAGCTTGCATCATAGTCCACCCCTCAGGCTAAGTTCAGGTTACAGCATCAGGCAGCCATCAACAGCCGAGTTGTAGGCTACTACCTGGGTCGTATTCATTAGTTTACTCCGCAGCCAACAGTTTTGCAACAATTCATAAACTGTTTGCTCCAAACGCTGTACAAGGTGACCTAAACGGTTTCTGTTGCCAAACTTTTTTCTACGGTGGGCACTAATGAACACACACAACCTGTTTTGAGGAAGTGTAAATTGTTGTTAGTCTTTCCGAAGTATTTATTTGTCTCTCTTTCACACAACATACCTTCCTGAGTGAAAAGAGTTAACAGTAGATTAGAAAGAGAAAATGTTGTTGCTTGTTGTGTTTTAAGCCTATTTTGAGAAGACAAGCCTATAGGCCTATGATACAGTAGGAGATCACCCTGGGGAACACAGTCTATAGGTCTATGATACAGTAGGAGATCACCCTGGGGAACACAGTCTATAGGCCTATGATACAGTAGGAGATCACCCTGGGGAACACAGTCTATAGGTCTATGATACAGTAGGAGATCACCCTGGGGAACACAGTCTATAGGTCTATGATACAGTAGGAGATCACCCTGGGGAACACAGTCTATAGGTCTATGATACAGTAGGAGATCACCCTAGGGAACACAGTCTATAGGTCTATGATACAGTAGAAGATCACCCTGGGGAACACAGTCTATAGGTCTATGATACAGTAGGAGATCACCCTGGGGAACACAGTCTATAGGTCTATGATACAGTAGGAGATCACCCTGGGGAACACAGTCTATAGGCCTATGATACAGTAGGAGATCACCCTGGGGAACACAGTCTATAGGTCTATGATACAGTAGGAGATCACCCTGGGGAACACAGTCTATAGGCCTATGATACAGTAGGAGATCACCCTGGGGAACACAGTCTATAGGCCTATGATACAGTAGGAGATCACCCTGGGGAACACAGTCTATAGGTCTATGATACATTAGGAGATCACCCTGGGGAACACAGTCTATAGGTCTATGATACAGTAGGAGATCACCCTGGGAAACACAGTCTATAGGTCTATGATACAGTAGGAGATCACCCTGGGGAACACAGTCTATAGGTCTATGATACAGTAGGAGCTCACCCTAGGGAACACAGTCTATAGGTCTATGATACAGTAGGAGATCACCCTGGGGAACACAGTCTATAGGTCTATGATACAGTAGGAGATCACCCTGGGGAACACAGTCTATAGGCCTATGATACAGTAGGAGATCACCCTGGGGAACACAGTCTATAGGCCTATGATACAGTAGGAGATCACCCTGGGGAACACAGTCTATAGGTCTATGATACAGTAGGAGATCACCCTGGGGAACACAGTCTATAGGTCTATGATACAGTAGGAGATCACCCTAGGGAACACAGTCTATAGGTCTATGATACAGTAGGAGCTCACCCTAGGGAACACAGTCTATAGGTCTATGATACAGTAGGAGATCACCCTGGGGAACACAGTCTATAGGCCTATGATACAGTAGGAGATCACCCTGGGGAACACAGTCTATAGGTCTATGATACAGTAGGAGATCACCCTGGGGAACACAGTCTATAGGTCTATGATACAGTAGGAGATCACCCTGGGGAACACAGTCTATAGGTCTATGATACAGTAGGAGATCACCCTGGGGATTCAAATTCACCCCCCCTCCGCATCGAATTTACTTCAAATACATTTTAAGGAGAGTAGGCCAATTATAACACTCTGTCTACCAAAAATATAAACTATATGAATACACATAACAATATCATCAACTATATGAATACACATAACAATATCATCAACTATATTAATACACATAACAATATCATCAACTATATGAATACACATAACAATATCATCAACTATATTAATACACATAACAATATCATCAACTATATGAATACTATATGAATACACATATACACATATACACATAATAGTCCCGTCTGGACTATTGCAACTCGCTGTTGGCTGGCCTCCCTGCCTGTGCCATTAAACCCCTACAACTCATCCAGAATGCCGCAGCCCGTCTGGTGTTCAACCTTCCCAAGTTCTCTCACGTCACCCCCCTCCTCCGCACACTCCACTGGCTTCCAGTTGAAGCTCGCATCCGCTACAAGACCATGGTGCTTGCCTATGGAGCAGTGAGGGGAACGGCACCTCTGTACCTTCAGGCTCTGATCAGTCCCTACACCCAAACGAGGGCATTGCATTCATCCACCTCTGGCCTGCTGGCTCCCCTTCCTCTGCGGAAGCATAGTTCCCGCTCAGCCCAGGCAAAACTGTTCGCTGCTCTGGCACCCCAATGGTGGAACAAGCTCCCTCACGACGCCAGGACAGCGGAGTCACTCACCACCTTCCGGAGACATTTGAAACCCCACCTCTTTAAGGAATACCTGGGATAGGATAAAGCAATCCTTCTACCCCCCCCCCCCCCCCCCACACACACAGCGGAGTCGCTCACCCCCTTCCGGAGACATTTGAAACCCCACCTCTTTAAGGAATACCTGGGATAGGATAAAGTAATCCTTCTACCCCCCCCCACCCCCCCCCCCCCCACACACACAGCGGAGTCGCTCACCACCTTCCGGAGACATCTGAAACCCCACCTCTTTAAGGAATACCTGGGATAGGATAAAGTAATCCTTCTACCCCCCCCCCCCCCCCACCCCACAGCGGAGTCACTCACCACCTTCCGGAGACATTTGAAACCCCACCTCTTTAAGGAATACCTGGGATAGGATAAAGTAATCCTTCTACCCCCTCCCCACCCCCCCCCCACACACACAGCGGAGTCGCTCACCACCTTCCGGAGACATTTGAAACCCCACCTCTTTAAGGAATACCTGGGATAGGATAAAGCAATCCTTCTACCCCCCCCCCCCCCCACCCCACAGCGGAGTCACTCACCACCTTCCGGAGACATTTGAAACCCCACCTCTTTAAGGAATACCTGGGATAGGATAAAGTAATCCTTCTACCCCCCCCCCCCCCAAATTGTAAAGTGGTTATCCCACTGGCTATAGGGTAAACGCACCAATTTGTAAGTCGCTCTGGCTAAGAGCGTCTGCTAAATGACGTTAATGTGCCCTTGAGCAAGGCACTTAACCCCAATTGCTCCTGTAAGTCGCTCTGGATAAGAGCGTCTGCTAAATGACTAAAATGTAAAATGTAAATGTAATAACAATGTCATCAACTATATTAATACACATAACAATATCATCAACTATATTAATACACATAACAATATCATCAACTATATTAATACACATAACAATATCATCAACTATATTAATACACATAACAATCGTCGTCTTACCTTTTATATGTCTCTCAATAGAAGTAGCGTCTGGAATGATCATTCGGTGGTGGAAAGTTCCTTTAGTTTGTTCTGCTCATTTCCATATCAGGTTCTACCTGTTCTCTCTCCCACTCCCTGTCTCTTTATAGCTCTTACAATGTGCCTTGGCATACATTCTACAAGTGTCTGGAACTCCAAATGTAGTTCTGATTTAGTGTTCCAAATGAAAACAATTTGATTAAACAGGTTAATATGGTTAAAATACATTAAGACTGAATAATGCTGTGATTGTTTTTATTATTTTGTATTGAAATGTTTGACTTTATTTTCCCTATGTCCTTTCAATATAGGAACATTTTGTGAAATGACAGCCTTCTGTAAATATGGACAAAAGTCTATGGATTCATTTGATGGTATGTGTCTTGCAACATTATGTAAAATGACAGGTTGAGAAACACTTTATCTTCCTAGGTGCATATGTGAGAAGGAACGCAAACTGTCTCCCTATGTGTGCCATCCCTAAACATCAAGTGTTTGTGGTTCATTAAAATGTTTATTGTCAAGGTTGAAAAAAAGAAAACTCTATTGGAGGGATGTGACATCATTCTTCCACAAGAAATTCCATAATTTGGTGTTTTGTTGATGGTTGTCTTCAATTGGGTTGAGACCTGGTGACTGAGACGGCCATGGCATATTGTGAAACATCAGCAAGTTCAGCAGTTTTCATCACTGAAGCTCCTGCCAAACGTGCCCCAACAATCACCAATCGTTAAGCTCTTCCTGAGCAGGGTCGCAGTCTCTCTTCGTTGCAGCTCCTCTCTCCCCAGGGGTAGCAGCTCCTCTCTCCCCAGGGGTAACAGCTCCTCTCTCCCCAGGGGTAGCAGCTCCTCTCTCCCCAGGGGTAGCAGCTCCTCTCTCCCCAGGGGTAGCAGCTCCTCTCTCCCCAGGGGTAACAGCTCCTCTCTCCCCAGGGGTTGCAGCTCCTCTCTCCCCAGGGGTAGCAGTTCCTCTCTCCCCAGGGGTAGCAGCTACTCTCTCCCCAGGGGTAGCAGCTCCTCTCTCCCCATGGCTAACAGCTCCTCTCTCCCCAGGGGTATCAGCTCCTCTCTCCCCAGGGGTAACAGCTCCTCTCTCCCCTAGGATTTGGAGACATCAGTGGCTTAGCCCATAGCAGTAGGGGGGTCCGGGAAGGAATTTCAACAGCTAAATCCATTAATACATCACCAGTGTATTGCCAAAAACCACTCAGGAACTTCAAACATAGACTCTGACCTGTTCAATGAGCCAAACTGATTAAAGAATCCCACAGTACCTAAACACACACACACACTCTCTCTCTCTCTCTCTCTCTCTCTCTCTCTCTCTCTCTCTCTCTCTCTCTCTCTCTCTCTCTCTCTCTCTCTCTCTCTCTCTCTCTCTCTCTCTCTCTCTCTCTCTCTCTCTCTGCAGTAATTACAATCCCTATATCAGCAATCTGTCTCTGTGTCTTGTCTGGTGTCTCTCTCCATCATATCCTATTCTTCTGTTGCTGTCTCTATGTCTTGTCTGGTGTCTCTCTCCATCACCAGAAATATTGGTGAGAGTTAGGCCTACTCCAATACAACATTGAACACATGAAAACACGACTACATAACACCATTAAATACAGTTGGAATATAGTTACAACACTCAAACTGTTTCCATCAAACAGAAAAACAACAAGAAAGCTGGATAAACACATTTAGATTTCTACATACTGCACTTTGCTTCTGCATGACCCATATAGCTGTTTAAGGTCATACAAAGGCAGAGTGCAGTATCAGCATTCAAGGGGTCATAGGTCAGATCAGTGGTCATGGTTGATATGATTGGACAAATAACAAAGTTTAAAGCCATTTGTCTCAGATTCACTGTTTGCGTAGACTGCTCTTTGCCTTTGTAGGGCAGTAGTTCAGGTGGCTTCCCTTGCCCTTAGTCTGCCTCCTGTCCCTCCTATCGCCATGGAGACACCTTCCTGAAAACAATTACTCCATACTTTGCTGAAACCTGTTCTGCCAGTTCATGTCCTTAAAGATGAATGTTGGAATGTTCCAATGTGGTTACCCCAAAAAGATGCCAAGATAGATCACACATCCATAACTGGTTTCCTGCTTGTAGCAGGCCGCGTTCACAGGAATCCTTTTCTCTAACTATAAGTCATATGATTTCATGAGAATATTTTTCTGGAGTGTATATATCTTCACTAGTTGTTCCTGGCATCAAACCTGTAAACAATCAGGATCAATTGAACTTCAGATACCCACCTGGATACCCTTCTGCTGGAAACTAGGCAACAAGATACACACACAAACACTAAATATTTCAACAGAAATCAAGGGGTACATTTAAATGTGGTAATGGAAAAACAAGGTCTGAAAAGTGGTTTCTAAAAACAAAATAAAAGTAAGGAACAAGTTGTTTTTATCACATTGAATATGAACTTTGTAGTAGAGTGGAGTTG
Organism: Coregonus lavaretus; assembly: GCF_964263955.1. Lineage (NCBI taxonomy): Eukaryota > Metazoa > Chordata > Actinopteri > Salmoniformes > Salmonidae > Coregonus > Coregonus lavaretus. The sequence continues at coordinate 73,410,010 of NC_139989.1, forward strand.
CTTGTTAAAAATCATGCAGATCACAATTCATCCAAACAACTTGGCATAAGTCCTTTCCACAGTGCTGCTGCTTGGAGCTAGGGATAGGGTTAGGGACAGGGTTTGGTTAGGGTTAGGGTTAGGGTTGGGGATAGGGTTAGGGACAGGGTTGGGTTAGGGTTAGGGATAGGGTTAGGGTTAGGGACAGGGTTGGGTTAGGGTTAGGGATAGGGATAGGGTTAGGGTTGGGTTAGGGTTAGGGATAGGGTTAGGGTTAGGGACAGGGTTGGGTTAGGGTTAGGGTTAGGGTTAGGGTTAGGGTTGGGGATAGGGTTAGGGATAGGGTTGGGTTAGGGTTAGGGATAGGGTTAGGGTTAGGGTTAGGGACAGGGTTGGGTTAGGGTTAGGGTTAGGGTTGGGTTAGGGTTGGGATAGGGTTAGGGTTAGGTTTGAGCCAGCATGTGGACGGACATGTGTCTACGTTTTGAGGATATATAATTCATTCTCTGGCTATATTGACCTGATTTAAACCCGATTTCTAGTCCTGCAAACAGAGAGCGAGAGAACAACATACATGGAAATGTTTTTTAACACGGTTTAATGCAATTTCCTTTTACTAAAATAGTTTAGTCATGTTAATTTGTAGTTCTCTCTGTATGGCAGATTCTCAGTAGGTTTCCATAGTCCATTAACCTAACAGCCTGGCAGGGAGGGAGGGAGGGAGGGAGAAAGAGAGAGAGAGAGAGAGAGAGAGAGAGAGAGAGAAGAGAGAGAGAGAGAGAGAGAGAGAGAGAGAGAGAGAGAGAGAGAGAGAGAGAGAGAGAGAGAGAGAGAGAGAGAGAGAGAGAGAGAGAGAGAGAGAGAGAGAGAGAGAGAGAGAGAGAGAGAGAGAGAGAGAGAGAGAGAGAGAGAGAGAGAGAGAGAGAAGACTGGATAACACTCAGTCTGCCTCCTCAAATGGCACCCTATATAGTGCACTACTACAGCCCTATTGGTCCTGGTCTAAAGTAGTGCACTATGGAGGGAATAGGGTGCCATTCGGGATGGAACCTCAGACTTGAATCACTGGACCTGGACACTGCTAGTTGTTCATACCATATTGTTTTTAATGATTAACCTTGTCCTGCAGTGGCCTAAATCAGGGTCACACAGTGTTTCTTGGTAGTCTTAAACAAATCTACTTTGAATAAAAAGAAGACACCTGTACCATGTCAGATATAGAGTTGAAATGTATTACATTTTGATTTGCATCCCAATATTACACTTTATATTCATCTCACTGACTTGACATGTTCTGGTTTTGAATTCAGGCTGCAATGTAAGGATCCTACCAGTGATTATTTATGTATGATGTTGGTAGAATGTATACATTGGGATAGTAGTAAGGATCCTACCAGGGATTATTTATGTATGATGTTGGTAGAATGTATACATTGGGATAGTAGTAAGGATCCTACCAGGGATTATTTATGTATGATGTTGGTAGAATGTATACATTGGGATTGTAGTAAGGATCCTACCAGGGATTATTTATATATGATGTTGGTAGAATGTATACATTGGGATAGTAGTAAGGATCCTACCAGGGATTATTTATATATGATGTTGGTAGAATGTATACATTGGGATAGTAGTAAGGATCCTACCAGGGATTATTTATGTATGATGTTGGTAGAATGTATACATTGGGATAGTAGTAAGGATCCTACCAGGGATTATTTATGTATGATGTTGGTAGAATGTATACATTGGGATAGTTAGTAGTAAGAGGCCGGTGGGTAAATGACAAAGATTCAAGCCTCCTGTCAATTAGGGAGATTTGTTTCTTTATTGTGTGTTTAGTTGTACCTTTACCTTCCTGTAGTTGGCCATTTGGAAGGATTCTGTATGGAGAAATGGTCTAATATCACTCCTAATGTGTTCTCACAAGGGAAGTATTGAACAGGGGTGTCAATTTTGACCGCTACCTTTTTGAGAAAAAAAGTATTACTTGTTAAACAATCTCTTTCTCTGAGTGATTATATTTGTATTAATTCATTTAATTTAATAATTTAGGACCCTATTGTATACTTCAAAGTTAGAGATATGTTGAAACTGGATCCGTCATAATGATTCAACATTTTATAGTATGCCATGGCCTTTACTGGCCAAAGGTTAAACTACTGTTCTGTTAATGATATACTATGGTGTTGTGCCACTAGACTTTGACCAGATATTATTGCATCCAAAGATCAACTGTACCTAGAACACAGATACAGAGCCACTTGTCATCAGGAAGGTGCTCTCTCAGCAGAACGGAAAATATCTCAATGATTTGACATGTTCTGGTTGTGAATACAGGCTACAAGGTAAGACTCTTCCAAGGGATTATTGTAAAGTGTGTAGGGAAATTAAATATATGGTGTTATTATAGTATAGAGAATGACAGTAAAACACTCAGATCTAACAGTCCATTTCACCTGGGACAGGTACGTGTCAGTTCAATCATACAAAATGGCGCTAACTGGGCGTAGGCAAGTCAAATTCAAAAACATATTGTTCATATCTCGTATTATAGGATTCGTATTTCGTGGTTATTTTACAATTTGTAAAAATGTTAATGTATCATAGTTCTAAATCATCTTTCAGAATATCAGAACATCTGTTGTTTTCTAAATTACAATGAGCTCCTGCTTCCTGTGTAATTTGGTATGAAACCTGAACGTACTTTTCTTAACATTGATATTATGAATTACATTAAATAATATCATAATTATAGCAGACCTGTTGAACAAAGCAACACACTAGAATGAGTGGAATTATTACAAGAGAAAGTGAAACATTATTATCATTTTTATTTTATTTTATTTTAGTTTTAGATCAGCTTTAATATTTCAGATAGATTGTAACTTCCATCAATCCCCCATTATTATTATTATTACTATTATTATTATTAGTTCCACTACATGGAGAAAAGGTTAACAATATCAGTCATGACATTTACATTTTAGTCATTTAGCAGACGCTCTTATCCAGAGCGACTTACATGAGCAATTAGGGTTAAGTGCCTTGCTTAAGGGCACATCGACAGATTTTTCACCTAGTCGGCTCGGGGATTTGAACCAGCGACCTTTCGGTTACTGGCACAACGCTCTTACCCACTAAGCTACCTGCTCACTAAACTACGTGTTGATGTGATTGCATTAAATCACCTGACTGTTTGGACGTGTCTGTTAGTAAATGTTTTATTTCTAAGAGATAATGAATAAAATAGAACAATTGACCTTCAATAATTAGTTGTCACTGTGTTAACCACAACCAAACTGTTGGATCTCTGTTTAGGGGTCAGTGCTCTAAAATGAGTCTCTCTGGGGAGAGAGAGGAGGGGGGCTCTGCCTCTAAAATGAGTCTCTCTGGGGAGAGAGAGGAGGGGGTCCCTGCCTCTAAAACAAGTATCTCTGGGGGACATGACACCAAAGCTAAGAGGTGAGATAACAATGTTGTTTAAGAATTTATAAGGAGTTTATTTCTAAAACGTTATATCCACAATTTTTTCACGTTTGTTATTTTACATCAGAAATGATTGCTTATGGGTACCTTCATGTGCGTGTAAAATATTGTTGTTCTAAGATTTTAATTAATAGATTTTTGCGTATACATTTTTTTAAAGATAAACGCTATATAGCTGGAATGAAATGTTTGTATCCTGTATATTTGACTGTGATATGTGGTTGTCTCACCAGCACACACACACACACACACACACACACACACACACACACACATCTTTACCATCATACACACACACATCTATAGAATTTTTGCATGACACAATCATTTATCCTACTCTTAGTTATTGTCTAATATGTTGTCATGCAGAACCTTATTGTTTTTACTAATTCTGATCGTTGTTACAAGCGGAATTTTGACAATACTACCGTCAAATCAACACACTCTTCACTCCTGTTTTAAACAACAAGGGTTCTATCGCTTGCTTAATATATGGAACAACTAAAAGTTCTATATAGAAACCTTTTATAGGGTTCTTTAATCAGAACTCTAGAGGTTCTTCTTCCCTGAACCAAAATGGCTCCATATAGAACCCTGCATGGTGTCATTTATGAATTATGGCTACTACTATTAAATAGGAATATTTTTAGCTAAGAATATAATTTATAGGAAAATAGGAATGGTTGAAAAATCCCAATATTCATTAAAAATTATCCTTAGAAATAGCAGTGCTGGGGGTTTGGAAAGCCATAGTCAGTCAATCAACAATAGAACAATACTCTTATGAAAAATATTGATCTTTAACTTACAGTCTGTGGATACTATGCGACTAGAAAGGTTAAAAATGCATGTAAGAAATCACAGCACAGTTGAAAATATATGGCAGGTGGAAATCAAAAGAGGATGTTCTACGGAGATAGGTGGGCGGGGCTGAGAGTAGCAGAGGGGTGGGATTAAAAAAGATCATGATCGGTAATAGTCATTACTGTAAACACTATAGATGTCTGAGTACTATCTATCCAAAATGTAATGTGTATAATTAATTATTATTATTATATATATAAAAAAGTAATTACTGTGTATGAAAGTATTGTATGGGGGGTAGAATTTATCTTCGTTATATTCAAACACACTGGTGGCCAGGGAGGCATCTCTTTGTTCGAATGATGGCCCAACTCTGGCTGACTTCTTTACAATACAATACATTACAATACAGTACAACTTTGTCCATTAGTTCCAGCAAACAACAAAAATGTATTTTCTGCTCTGTTCATAACCCCCCCAAACAGCAGACCTCACACATACAGTTGAGACCAGCACAGGTTCAAGCTGCAGTGCAGCGCCCCTGGATGGAGAGCATGTGGTGGGGTTAAGTGCCTTGCTCAAGGGCCCAACGAAAGGGGATTGTTTTGAGGACGTGGACACAGCAGCCCTCCAGGGGTCAGATCAATTCCGTCCGTTCTTTCCAGCGCCCGGCCCGGGATTCAAACTGGACACTTTTCGGCCACAGGTCCAACGCCTGCCACAGCTCCAACTCATTTGCCGCTGGGCGAAAACCTGAGTTAATATTCAGAAATAAGCATGAGTTAATCTGCCAAAATGAAGACAAAATGTTATGCAGACATCATTATTATGATAACATACATTCAGCTGTCATCAGCAGCAGCCACAAGAGAGAGAGCCTATGATAGTTCTGGGTAACTGCCAGACTGAGCAAAACATAGATAGTGTGTTAAAAGACATGTAATGATTAACTAGGCTATTGAATCACCAAGACTTATTATACATAATTATTATACAGAAATCATTGTCAAAAGCTGAAGAGAAACTGTTCCATGTAGGTCTATATTATTTATGGATTAATCATATAGAAATATAGAAACATTATTTTAACTACTCCAAAGCAATTACATGTGGCGCAGGAACCACTGACTCACTGCATTATTATATAGTATTATCAAGACACCTGCTGTTAACTCTTAACTGGTTAGGACAGCTCATGAGGTGTCCTAAATATCTACCGACTAGGTGGGACTAGAGGCTTCATGCATAGCTTTAATTTATACCCATAAGTGTAAAATGTCTTTCTTCTCAGCACTTATACGACCAATGTTCTACTCTGAGACACTTTGTTATTAAAAAACTTTGAATGTTTGTTTTACATATAAAAATAAATAAATGAATATTACTAATGTAAGCCAGTATAAAGACTGGGTTATGTATGCACTCACTAACTGTAAGTCGCTCTGGATAAGAGCGTCTGCTAAGTGATTAAAATGTAAATGTATTGTGTTGCTCTGCTCATGTCCGCGTTCTGGAACTGTCCGCGTCCCCGTACAGAACTGCCCGCGTCCACGTACGGTTTGGCGCCAAGCATATTGTCCAGTTACGCGCAGAGTGGGCTGAGGTGATGTTGGGAAATAACGACGGAGTTCGTTACAGTGTTGAGACGCCGAAGTTTATTGTTCAATTAGCTTTTTTGCGTAATGGTCAGTGACAGTATGAGTGTAGCCATATCCTTTTCACTCGCTAGTCTTGTTTCATCTTGTGGTTCACCGGATTCGTCATCATCCTCGAGGGACAGACGAACGACCTGCTAGCTATCCAAGCTAGTCGGTACAGCTAGCTAAGCTAGCTACTCTTTACCAGCAGTATCCTAGTTATCCTAGCTACCACTACATCATCACCGGCTGCCTGCATTTCTTGTGGACCGATGGAGCTCCCTGGTTGTTTCTTCCACCTGTTAAATACTGTGGAGGGCTTCTCCCTCTCTCGTTGATGGATGCTGGCTACCTACCATCCCTCTGTCCGGTTCTCCTCTCTTCACTAGATGGACGGTAACTTTAGTGTTTAATCCCTCTGTGTCCAAGGACTGAACTTTTGAATATTATTTTCGGGGCGCCTCAAGTGACATTTTTTACAACGTTTATTTCTGATAAAATTAGTTCATTGCATCCGCCATGGAGCCCAGTTTCATAATATTACCTTCTGTCCCTGGTTATGATGTAATTGCGAAAAAACAGGCCTTATTTTAGGGTATTTTTCACCCTGCCAGCTCCTAATAGTTCTATTGAGCTCCGTGACACCGACTCGCCTTCAGAACGTTCTATTGCCAGTCCATTGTTCTGCGTCACAATGCCAGCTTCACTATTGTTATCAATGAGACCTGCCTGCGTTAACCCTGTAGGTTTACCTCAGGTAACTTATTATTAACAAGGTTACGGCTACATGGTGAGCGTTAACCCTGTTGGTTTACCTCAGGTAACTTATTATTAACAAGGTTACGGCTACTTGGTGAGCGTTAACCCTGTAGGTTTACCTCAGGTAACTTATTATTAACAAGGTTACGGCTACTTGGTGAGCGTTAACCCTGTAGGTTTACCTCAGGTAACTTATTATTACCAAGGTTACGGCTACTTGGTGAGCGTTAACCCTGTAGGTTTACCTCAGGTAACTTATTATTGCCAAGGTTACGGCTACTTGGTGAGCGTTAACCCTGTAGGTTTACCTCAGGTAACTTATTATTAACAAGGTTACGGCTACTTGGTGAGCGTTAACCCTGTAGGTTTACCTCAGGTAACTTATTATTAACAAGGTTACGGCTACTTGGTGAGCGCGCGCACTGTTCACCTGAGTAGATGTTGTGGTCACCAATAGTGAGGTGAGACACGGTTAAGGAGGCGATGGCTGGCGGATAGCTATCAAACATTAAACATTTTCTGGTCATGGTTAACCATATTTGATTTAAGAAAAAAGTGTACAATCTAAATAAAACGCATGTCCCTGTCCTCTTTTTTAAGATGTGGGCGATTTAAACAGCCAGAATACATTTTTTAATTATGAAATAACCTTTTCTTTGAGGACTTGTTGTTTCTAAAAGGCTGCTGTGTAATTTGATAATTTGATATGCATCGAAGTCTTCGTTCGTAGGCATCAAATTGAGCGAATGCTGCGCAGGTTCACTGAGTTACAAACCAAATGGGTATAATGGGGTGATTGTTGTTGCCTCCCCTGTACATTTCTGAAAATGGATATATAGCGTTTTAGAATGAAACTCTTCTTATGTTTAGTTCCCATCTGAGCTCAGAGTAGATGAGAGATGTAATGTTTGTCTCTGTTGTGTTGAAGCCCAATCAAGCAGGAGAGACCAGCCTCCCCTGTACCCAGCTGTGTGTCCATGAAGAGTGACTGGTCTATGGGTATTCCTATATTCTTCAGAAAGGGAGACTTTTCTGCTGAACAAAGGTACGAAGAACTCATGGGTCATTGTCAGTGAGTTAAACAACACTGTCTCTAGTCATTTCTCCTCTCCCATTTCTTTTTGTTGTTTTCATAATCCATAGGCTAATCCTTTTTTCCATTTTCATAGTCCTGAAACAATATTAAATTAACACAACATTCCCTCCCTGTGTGTGTGTGTGTGTGTGTGTGTGTGTGTGTGTGTGTGTGTGTGTGCACTCCCTGGATGAGGAGATGTAATCTCTATCCTGATTGCCTAGTCATTTTACCCCTACGTACATGTACATATTTCCTAAATTACCTCAACTACCTTATTGTTATTTTATTATGTTACTATTTCCTTTTTTATTTAGATAATTTTTGTGACTTTTTAACTCTGCATTGTTGGGAAAGGGCTCGTAAGTAAGCATTTCACGGTAAAGTGTACCACTGTTGTATTCGGCGCATGTGAGAAATACAATTTGATTTCATTTGAAGCTCATGCGCAGAAATACGTCATTGGGTCTAATGGTCGTCTTGTGCTGAACTGCATATGTGCAGGCCGTCAAATCAAAGGCACTTTTTCGATATAAAGTTGTTTATGACTAACATGAAAATGTGTCCGTGTGTTAAACTACTTAAGACAGAACATTTTAATAATAATAATAAATAATTTTCAAAATTAACAACTAAGGAAGTCATTTTTACCTCTCATTGACTTCTTAAACCCCAAACCCTGGCCTGGTTTGCTTCATATGCATTCCCAGAAGACATTTTCTACATCAGCAGTTGTCCCAAAGTGCTTATATAGAAACCCAGTCAAAACCCCAAACAACAAGCAATGCAGATGTAGAAGCACGGTGGCTAGGAAAAACTCCCTAGAAAGGCAGGGACCTAGGAAGAAACCTAGAGAGGAACCAGGCTCTGAGGGGTGGCCAGTCCTCTTCTGGCTGTGCTGGGGGGAGATTATAACAGTACATGGCCATTAAAGCCAGATCATTCTTCAAGATGTTCAAATGTTCATAGATGACCAACAGGGTCAAATAATAATCACTGTGGTTAAAGAGGGTGCAACACGTCAGCACCTCAGGAGTAAATGTAATTTGGCTTTTCATAGTCGAGCATTCAGATGTCGAGACAGCAGGTGCGGTAGAGCGAGAGAGAGCGAGAGAGAGAGAGAGAGAGAGAGAGAGAGAGAGAGAGAGAGAGAGAGAGAGCTACAGGTAAAAAAATAAATAACCTGGCTGTTGTTGACAAGCATAGGTCAAAACAGCATGTTTGGGACAAGGTAGCACGTCCAGTGAACAGGTCAGGGTTCCATAGCAGAAACTGGATTAGCAGCAAGGTTGCACGTCCGGTGGAGCATGTATCGATACTGATAGGATCGAAAGAAAGGGAGCGCTGCTCTTGGATCAGTTTTCTCCATTCAAATCTTTCCTCAACATTATAATTAGTTCCCAATACTGATGACAGATCAGCTCCTAGAGAGATATTACCACCTACGGCTGCAAATATTGAGGCGGCTTATTCTAAATCACAGATTTGGAACATCATTGGGCACATGTTAGGCTACACATCATGAAATATATTGAGACAAATTACAGACAGTAGTCTACAAGTAGCAAAATAGAATTCAATATATTGAACATGAAATGTATTTCAATATGATTGAAATAGGCCTATAGCCTGCTGTTTATATATTAATGCAGTCATCTCGGTTATCATTTGAAGCAAATTTGTATAAGTCCCTTGTTTGAATCAATTGCAAAGACATTTGCAACTTTGTATTTGTAGTCAACTTTGTTCTGAATTTATCGGCGGTCACAGAGAGACGGATAAACCATGTGATTCTATGTTTAGCGGAGATCTTCTGTGTATAAAGTGTTGCGGGAGGGCAAAAAAGCATCTAACGACGCACTTGGCTGTTCTACAAGTGGTCTGAGGCAGGAGTTAGAATATGAGCGTTTTCAAGTGCAACGTTAATAACGATGGTTTTGGGAAACAGCTCAGAGATTTAACAATGCTCCTACGAAGGTTCTAACGATGAACTTGGCCTTAAAATGCTTTTGGGAATCCGGACCCTGGATAAAAACATCTGCTTAATGACTAAATTGTCAAATGTAAATGTTTTACATACAGATCTCATATTATTGTATTTAATTATTATTTTACAATATTAAAATTTCGATGTCACAAGTGTATCATTTGTACAGTTCTTTATTAAAAATGTAGTTATTTGTTACATTTGACTGTGTAAAATCTAGCAGTACTACTTATTTCTCTGAGAGTGAGGCAGAATATATCATTTTGCAAAAAAAAATATTTGTCTCTCTGAAATGAAGCCATTAAGTGATCGATTTTAAACAAACACGTCTGTCATTGAACAACCCCCTGCCATGATTAGATAGTGAGAAAACACAACAATGTCTTTAAACAATAGAAGCTAATTTACGACCATTTCTGAAAAAAATATATATAGCGTTTTGGAATGAAACACTTCTTATGTTTCCCCATCTGAGCTCAGAGTAGATGAGAGACGTAATGTTTGTCTCTGTTGTGTTGAAGCCCAATCAAGCAGGAGAGACCAGCCTCCACTGTACCCAGCTGTGTGTCCATGAAGAGTGACCGGTCTATGCGTCATCCTATAATGTTTAGAGAGGGAGACTTTTCTACTGAACAAAGGTAAGAAGAACTCATGGGTCATGGTCAGTGAGTTAAACAACACTGTCTCTAGTCATTTCTCCTCTCCCATTTTCCCATTTCTTTTTGTTGTTTTCATAATCCATAGGCTAAACCTTTTTTCCATTTTCATAGTCCTGAAACAATATTAAACAAACACAACATTCCCTCCCTGTGTTTGTGTGTGTGTGTGTGTGTGTGTGTGTGTGTGTGTGTGTGTGTGTGTGTGTGTGTGTGCACTCCCTGGATGAGGAGATGTAATCTCTGTCCTGATTGCCTAGTCATATTTACCCCTACCTACATGTAAATATTTCCTCAACTACCTGGTACACCTGCACATTGACTCGGTACTGGTACTCCTTGTATATAGTCTAGTTATTACCTCAACTACCTGGTACCCTGCACATTGACTCAGTACTGGTACTCCTTGTATATAGTCTAGTTATTACCTCAACTACCTGGTACCCCTGCACATTGACTCGGTACTCCTTATAGCCTCATTATTGTTATTTTATAATGTTACTATTTCCTTCTTTTATTTAGCTAATTTTGTTGACTTTTTAACTCTGCATTGGCACATGTGAGAAATACAATATGATTTGATTTGAAGCTCATGCGCAGAAATACGTCAATGGGTCTAATGGTCGTCTTGTGCCGAACTGCACATGTGCAGGCCGTCAAATCAAAGGCACTCCTTCCATATAAAGTTGTTTTTGACTAACATGAAAATGTGTCAGTTTGTTAAACTACTTAAGACAGAACATTTTCAAAATTAACAACTAAGGAAGTCATTTTTACCTCTCATTGACTTCTCAAACCCTGGCCTGGTTTGCTTCATATGCGTTCCCAGAAGACATTTTGTACATCAGCAGTTGTCCCAAAGTGCTTATATAGAAACCCAGTCTAAAACCCCAAAGAGCAAGCAATGTAGAGGCACGGTGGCTAGGAAAAACTCCCTAGAAAGGCAGGAACCTAGGAAGAAACCTAGAGAGGAACCAGGCTCTGAGGGGTGGCCAGTCCTCTTCTGGCTGTGCTGGGGGGAGATTATAACAGTACATGGCCATTAAGGCCAGATCATTCTTCAACATGTTCAGATGTTCATAGATGACCAACAGGGTCAAATAATAATCACTGTGGTTAAAGCGGGTGCAACACGTCAGCACCTCAGGAGTAAATGTAATTTGGCTTTTCATAGTCGAGCATTCAGATGTCGAGACAGCAGGTGCGGTAGAGCGAGAGAGCGAGAGAGAGAGCGAGAGAGAGCGAGAGAGAGAGAGAGAGAGAGAGAGAGAGAGAAAGAGAGAGATAGAGAGAGAGAGAGAGAGAGAGAGAGAGAGAGGAGAGCTACAGGTAAAAAAATAAATAACCTGGCTGTTGTTGACAAGCATAGGTCAAAACAGGAGGTTTGGGACAAGGTAGCACGTCCAGTGAACAGGTCAGGGTTCCATAGCAGAAACTGGATTAGCAGCAAGGTTGCACGTCCGGTGGAGCATGTATCGATACTGATAGGATCGAAAGAAAGGGAGCCCTGCTCTTGGATCAGTTTTCTCCATTCAAATATTTCCTTAACATTATAATTAGTTCACAATACTGATGACAGATCAGCTCCTAGAGAGATATTACCACCTACGGCTGCAAATATTGAGGCGGCTTATTCTAAATCACAGATTTGGCACATCATTGGGCACATGTTAGGCTACACATCATGAAATATATTGAGACAGATTACAGACCGTAGTCTACAAGTAGCAAAATAGAACTCAATTGATTGAACAAGAAATGTATTTCAATATGATTGAAATAGGCCTATAGCCTACTGTTTATATTTTAATGCAGTCATCTCGGTTATCATTTGAAGCAAATTTGTATAAGTCCCTTGTTTGAATCAATTGCAAAGACATTTGCAACTTTGTATTTGTAGTCAACTTTGTTCTGAATTTATCGGCGGTCACAGAGAGACGGATAAACCATGTGATTCTATGTTAAGCGGAGATCTTCTGTGTATAAAGTGTTGCGGGAGGGCAAAAAAGCATCTAACGACTCACTTGGCTGTTCTACAAGTGGTCTGAGGCAGGAGTTATAATATGAGCGTTTTCAAGTGCAACGTTAATAACGATGGTTTTGGGAAACAGCTCAGAGATTTAACAATGCTCCTACGAAGGTTCTAACGATGAACTTGGCCTTAAAATGCTTTTCGGGAATCCGGACCCTGGATAAAAACATCTGCTTAATGACTAAATTGTCAAATGTAAATGTTTTACATACAGATCTCATATTATTGTATTTAATTATTATTTTACAATATTTAAATTTCGATGTCACAAGTGTATCATTTGTACAGTTCTTTATTAAAAATGTAGTTATTTGTTACATTTGACTGTGTAAAATCTAGCAGTACTACTTATTTCTCTGAGAGTGAGGCAGATATATCATTTTTCAAAAACAAATATTTGTCTCTCTGAAATGAAGCCATTAAGTGATCGATTTTAAACAAACACGTCTGTCATTGAACAACCCCCTGCCATGATTAGATAGTGAGGAAACACAACAATTTCTTTAAACAATAGAAGCTAATTTACGACCATTTCTGAAAAAAATATATATAGCGTTTTGGAATGAAACACTTCTTATGTTTCCCCATCTGAGCTCAGAGTAGATGAGAGACGTATTGTTTGTCTCTGTTGTGTTGAAGCCCAATCAAGCAGGAGAGACCAGCCTCCCCTGTACCCAGCTGTGTGTCCATGAAGAGTGACCGGTCTATGCGTCATCCTATAATGTTTAGAGAGGGAGACTTTTCTCCTGAACAAAGGTAAGAAGAACTCATGGGTCATGGTCAGTGAGTCAGTGAGTCTCTAGTCATTTCTCCTCTCCCATTTTACCATTTATTTTTGTTGTTTTCATAATCCATAGGCTAATCCTTTTTTCCATTTTCATAGTCCTGAAAGAATATTAAACAAACACAACATTCCCTGTGTGTGTGTGTGTGTGTGTGTGTGTGTGTGTGTGTGTGTGTGTGTGTGTATGTATATGTGTATGTGTGTGTGTGTGTGTGTGTGTGTGTGTGTGTGTGTGTGTGTGTGTGTGTGTGTGTGTGTGTGTGCACTCCCTGGATGAGGAGATGTAATCTGATGTTTTGTCCACAGAAACCAACAGGAGAGATCAGAGTCAGAGATTCTCAGTGGTCAGTCTTCCCAGAGTCATCAAACAGACCTGGCCTCCATATTCAGTGTATGTGGTCCTGTTATGTACATTTGTTTTTGTTTACCTCAAGTAAAGTTGATCTGTCAATCATTCATTAATGTGTTAATGAGAAAGCGTTTAGTTTCTTGCTTAACTTATTTACTTGATTTATTTCAGTTACTTGAAGAGAATATTATGACATTTGTGAAGAACGAGCTGAAGATGTTCAAGAGGATTCTTAGTCCAGAACTCCCAGAAGGCTTTGAGAGTCAGAAGCAGGATAAGGAAGTGGTGGATGCTGAAGATGAGAAGCAGGAGAGCAGTGCCAGAGAGGGGGCTCTGAAGATCACACTGCACGTCCTGAGGAAAATGAACCAGAAGGAGCTTGCTGACACACTGGAGAAAAGTAAGAGCTGTCTGCCTCATGTTAAATGCTGTTTTGGAACATTTAAAAGCTGTAGCTAAAGTACAGCTAAAGTAGCTGTGTAACTCAATGATATTGTAGCAGCCTTAACACAACACCTAGTTACCTCATCAAGTAGCAGCAGGGATGTGTTGTGTTGATTAATTTAGACAGAGAGAGAGAGAGAGAGAGAGAGAGAGAGAGAGAGAGAGAGAATACCAATAATAATATAATCAGTCACACCAGTCTGTAATGCATTATGAAAACATTTACACATTTATACAGTCAGTTAAGAGAATAAATTACTTTTATTTAAAACTTTATAACAGTCCTACAATACTGTAGGCATTAAAACAGATGTAAAATTAATATCCTCTGTGTTATTTCTTCATTCAGAAGAGCTTGCTGTGATTTGCCAACGTGAACTCAAATCTAATCTAAAGAAGAAGTTTCAATGTGTATTTGAGGGGATCGCTGAACAAGGAAACCAAACACTTCTCAATAAGATCTACACAGAGCTCTACATCACAGAGGGTGGAAAAGGAGAGGTCAATAATGAACATGAGCTGAGACAGATTGAGACAACAACCAGGAAACAAGCAAGACCAGAGACTGCAATCAAATGTAACGACATCTTCAAACCCTTAACTGGACAAGACAAACAAATCAGAACTGTGATGACAAAGGGAGTCGCTGGCATTGGAAAAACAGTCTCTGTGCAGAAGTTCATTCTGGACTGGGCTGAAGGAAAGGCAAATCAGGATGTTCAATTTGTATTTTCATTCCCTTTTCGGGATCTGAATTTGATGAAAGGGGATAAACACACTTTCATCGAACTTCTCAATCACTTCTCAATGGAAACCAAAGAATCAAGAATCTCCAACTACGACAAGTACAAAGTTCTGTTCATCTTTGATGGTCTGGATGAGTGCCGACTGCCCCTAGACTTCCAGAAGAACAAGATATGCTGTGACGTCACAGAGTCAACTTCAGTGGATGTTCTGCTGACAAATCTCATCAAGGGAAATCTGCTTCCCTCTGCTCTCCTCTGGATAACTACCCGACCTGCAGCAGCCAATAAGATCCCTTCAGGGTGTGTTGACCAGGTGACAGAGGTACGAGGGTTCAATGACCCACAAAAGGAGGAGTATTTCAGGAAGAGATTCAGTGATGAGGACCTGGCCAGCAGAATCATCTCACACATAAAGACATCAAGGAGCCTCCACATCATGTGCCACATTCCAGTCTTCTGTTGGATTTCTGCAATAGTCCTTGAACACATGCTGAAACATAGGAGAGAAGAGATGCCCAAGACTCTGACTGAGATGTACACACACCTTGTGGAGTTTCATACCAAACAGAAGAATGAAAAGTATCTTGGGAAAGAAGAGACAGGTCCACACTGGAATAAAGAGAGCATTCTGTCACTGGGAAAACTGGCTTTTCAACAGCTTGTTGACGGCAATCTGATTTTCTATGAAGAAGACCTGAAAAAGGCTGGCATTGATGTCAATGAAGCCTCAGTGTACTCAGGATTGTGCACACAGCTCTTTAAAGAGGAATGTGGGCTGTACCAGGACAAGGTGTACTGCTTCGTGCATCTGAGCATTCAGGAGTTTCTGGCTGCTGTATATGTGTTCCTCTCATTCATCAACAACAATGAGAATCTAATGGCCAAACCTCAATCAACGTCCAGGAACTTTTCTGTGATGATCAGACACAAGCGTAAAGTTACTGTCTACAAGAGTGCTGTGGATAAAGCCTTACAAAGTGAGACGGGAAACCTGGACCTTTTCCTCCGCTTCCTTCTGGGCCTCTCACTGGAGTCCAATCAGAAGCACTTACGAGGTCTACTGACAAAGACAAGAAGCAGCTCACAGAGCCATGAAGAAACAGTCAAGTACATCAAGGAGAAGATCAGGGAGAATCCCTCTCCAGAGAGGTGCATCAATCTGTTCCACTGTCTGAATGAACTGAATGACCATTCTCTAGTGGAGGAGATCCAAAGCTACCTGAGATCAGGAAGTGTCTCAGAAGAAGAACTGTCACCTGCACAGTGGTCAGCTCTGGTCTTTGTGTTGCTGACTTCAGAAAAGGAGCTGGATGTGTTTGACCTGAAAAAATACTCCAGATCAAAGGAAGGTCTTCTGAGGCTGCTGCCAGTGGTCAAAGCCTCCAGAGCTGCTCTGTGAGTACATCAAATGACATATAAGAACTAATAATCAGGAATAAATATTAAGTCTAGAGAAATATAAGTATTATAATATGTATATAATATATAATATTACATTGAAAAACTTACTGAATCAATGCATTGATGTTCATATTAGTATAACAATATGACTATACAATTCTAGGAGACGGAAGATGAATCGATATGTTGTTTAAGAGAATAAACCAAATGCATCTGCCATTGTCCTTCTACACTAATGGTTTTAAATTAACAGTGTGTTTGTGAAATCATGATGATCTCTCTGTCAGGCTGTCAGGCTGTGGAGTCACAGAGAAAGGCTGTGATTCTCTGGTCTCAGCTCTGAAGTCAAACCCCTCACACCTGAGAGAGCTGGATCTGAGTAACAATGACCTGGAGGATTCAGGAGTGAAGCTGCTCTCTGCTGGACTGGGGAATCCCCACTGTAAACTGGAGACTCTGAGGTCAGTATTCCTGTAGTTGGTCAACAAGTGATAACTGTTCACCAGATCCACATGTGTTTACCAGGCACACATAGTCCACACCATATGTGTTTGGACAGTGAAGCTTACAGTTTTACATTTGGTGCTATACTCCATCATTTTGGATTTTAGATATAATGTTTCATATTAGGCAACAGGATATAATGTCACCTTTTATTTGAGGATATTTTCATACATATCTGTGTTACTGTTTAGAAATGAAAGCATTTTATGTATCTAGTTCTTCCATTTGAAAAAGTCATAATAATTTGGACATATTCACTTATATTGTATTAAAGTAGTCATAAGTTTAGTATTTGGTCCCATATTCCTTACCTGCAGTGATTATATCAAGCTTGTGGTTCTACAAACTTGTTGAATACATTTGCAGTTTGTTTTGGTAGTGTTTTGGATGATGTTTTCCCCAATAGAAACTGAATGGTGAATAATGTCCTGTCATTTTGGAGTCACTTCACTTGTATTGTCAGTAAGAATAGAAGATGTTTCTGAACACTTCTACATTCATGTGGATGCTACCATGATCATGAATAATCATGAATGAATCGTGAATGATGATGAATGAGAAAGTTACAGAGGCACAAAGATCATACCCCTCTGTTATTGGTAATGGTGAGAGGTTAGCATGTTTTGTTGTAGCCTCTGTAACTTTCTCACTCATTATTATTCATGATTCATTCATAATTGTTCTTAATCATGGCATCATCAGGATTAATTTAGTAGTGTTTAGAAACATGTTATCTACTCACTTAAACAGAAAATTACTCCAGTCATCATCCACCATTCAGTTACTGTTGGGCAAAACATAACCCAAAACACAACCAAAACAAACTGCAAATGCAACCAACAAGTTTGGGACCAAATACTATATTTTTGACTTCTTTAATACACAATTAGTGAATTGGTCAGAATACTTATAACTTCTTCAAATAGGGGGACTAGACACATAAAGTGCTTTCATTTCTAAACGGTGAAACAGATATGTATGAACATACCCTCAAATAAAAGGTGACATTATACACTGTCAACTCATATGAAACATTTGATCTCAAATCCAAACTGCTGGAGTATAGAGCCAAATTTAAAATGATATCTTCACTGTCAAAATAGATATGGTGTGGAATTTATACCCATAAGTGTAAAATGTCTTAATTCTCAGCATTTATCCGACCAATTTTCTACTCTGAGACACTTTGTGGATATGGGCCCAGATCTCAAAATATTGTTATAAAAAAACGTAGAATGTTTGTTTTACATATAAAAATAAATAAATGAATATTACTAATGTAAGCCAGTGTAAAGACTGGGTTTAGTTTATTGTGTTGCTCTACTCATGTCCACGTTCTGGAACTGTCCGCGTCCACGTACAGAACTGTCCGCGTCCACGTACGGTGTGGCGCCAAGCATATTGTCCAGTTACGCGCAGAGGGTCTGTGGTGATCTTGGGGAACAACGACGGAGTTCGTTACAGTGTTGAGACACCGAAGTTTATTGTTCAATTTGCTTTTTGCTTTACGGTCAGGGGCAGTATGAGTGTAGCCATATCCTTTTCACTTGCTATCTTTGTTTCATTTTGTGGTTCACCGGATTCGTCATCATCCTCGAGACGAGGGACAGAAGAATGACCTGCTAGCTAGCCAAGCTAGTCGGTACAGCTAGCTAAGCTAGCTACTCTACCAGCAGCATCCTAATTATCCTAGCTACCACTACATCATCACCGGCTGCCTGCATTTCTTGTGGACCGATGGAGCTCCCTGGTTGTTTCTTCCACCTGTTAAATACCGTGGAGGGCTTCTCCCTCTCTCGTTGACGGATGCTGGCCTACGCTCCCTCTGTCCGGTTCTCCTCTCTTCACTTGATGGATGGTAACTTTAGTGTTTAACCCCTCTGTGTCCAAGGACCAAACTTTTGAATATAATTTTTTTAACGCTTTTTTTCTGAGAAAAACTAGTTCATTGCATCCACCATGGAGCCCAGTTTCATAATATTACCTTGTCCCTAGTTATGAAGTAATCGCGAAAAAACAGGCCTTATGTTCGGACATTTTTCACCCTACCAGCTCCTATTAGTTCTATTGAGCTCCGTGACACCGACTCGCCTTCAGAACGTTCTATTCCCAGTCCATTGTTCTGCGTCACAATGCCAGCTTCACTATTGTTATCAATGAGACCTGCCTGCGTTAACCCTGTAGGTTTACCTCAGGTAACTTATTATTAACAAGGTTACGGCTACTTGGTGAGCGTTAACCCTGTAGGTTTACCTCAGGTAACTTATTATTTACAAGGTTACGGCTACATGGTGAGTGTTAACCCAGTAGGTTTACCTCAGGTAACTTATTATTAACAAGGTTACGGCTACTTGGTGAGCGTTAACCCTGTAGGTTTACCTCAGGTAACTTATTATTAACAAGGTTACGGCTACTTGGTGAGCGTTAACCCTGTAGGTTTACCTCAAGTAACTTATTATTAAGAAGGTTACGGCTACTTGG
This sequence comes from Coregonus lavaretus, assembly GCF_964263955.1. Taxonomy (NCBI): domain Eukaryota; kingdom Metazoa; phylum Chordata; class Actinopteri; order Salmoniformes; family Salmonidae; genus Coregonus; species Coregonus lavaretus. Next base: position 73,429,137 of record NC_139989.1, read on the forward strand.
TGAGCGCACACACTGTTCACCTGAGTACATGTTGTGGTCATCAATAGTGAGGGGAGACACGGTTTAAGAGGCGATGGCTGGCGCAAAGCCATCAAACATTAAACATTTTCTGATCATGGTTAACCATATTTGTTTTAAGAAAGAAGTGTACAATCTAAACAAAACGCATGTCCCTGTCCTCTTTTTCAAGATGTGGGCGATTTAAACAGCCAGAAGACATTTTTAAATTAAGAAATAACAATTTTTTGGACGACTTGTTGTTTCTAAATGACTGCTGGGTAATTTGATATGCATCTAAATCTTCGTTCATAGGCATCAAATTGAGCGAATGCTGTGCAGGTTCACTGAGTTACAAACCAAATGGATATAATGGGGTGATTGTTGTCTAATCGGGTGGTCTAGCTAATGGAGTTGTAGATCTGACGCAGTTGCTACCTCAGATTATAAGCCTAGCAAGTGTCATGAATGAGTTATGTAGACCTCGTTGTGGTCATCATTGTCGGCAAGGAATATGGGACCAAATACTAAACATTTGACTACTTTAAACACAATAAGTGAATTGGTCAGAATACTTATGACCTTCAAATAGGGGGACTAGATACATAAAGTGCATTTATTTTTCTAAATGGTGAAACAGATAATCTAATAAAAGGTGACATTATATAATGTCACCTCATATGAAACATTTGTTTTAAAATCCAAAATGCTGGAGTATAGAGCCACATTTCAAATGTTAGCTTCACTGTCAAACTAGATATGGTGTGGACTGTATACGCAATACAATGTAAATCTGATACCTCACTGTCAGTCTTTTGACTGATACTGCTTTTTAAACTGCTCTGGTCAGTCTACTCAAATATTTGTACTTTATATTTTCTCTATACAAGCAATATTATGATAATTTCTAATAACGATACATTCATTTATGAATAGATATGGCAGGTTTCAGGACACTGATATATCTGAATATGTTGAAAAAATATACTGCCACTATTTTCACCACTAAAGAATAGCAGTGTGGTTTTAATATGATTTGACTCTTTGCAGGCTGTCAGGCTGTCTAGTCACAGAGGAAGGCTGTGCTTCTCTGGTCTCAGCTCTGAAGTCAAACCCCTCACACCTGAGAGAGCTGGACCTGAGCTACAATCACCCAGGAGACTCAGGAGTCAGACTGCTCTCTGCTGGACTGGAGGATCCACACTGCAGACTGGAGAAACTCAAGTATGTAGAGGGTTTATGTCAATGTTCATATCAGACATGTTGGAGTTATCAGGCTAGTTAAGACAAACATTCTGACCACCACTTGGACTAAGTTATATAAAGACTGTGTGTGTGTGTGTGTGTGTATGTGTGTGTGTGTGTGTGTGTGTGTGTGTGTGTGTGTGTGTGTGTCCAGTGTGTGTGTGTGTGTGTGTGTGTTTGTGTCCTGTGTGTGCAAGTGTATCAGTACACACACAGAACACACACACACAAATGCACACACACACACACTGGACACACACACATGCACTGGACCCACACACTGGACACACACACACTGGACACAAACACCCGATACACCACACACACACACACACACACACACACACACACACACACACTGGACACACACTGGACACACACACACACACTGGACACACAAACACACACTTGACTCACACACGCTGGACACACACACAGGACACACACACACACACACACACACACACACACTGGAAACACTCACACACTGGACACACACACACACTGGACACACACACACACTGGACACACACACAAACTGGACACACACACACACACAAACACACACACTAGGATTATTTTAGTAGTGTTTAGAAACATGTTATCTACTCACTTAGACAGAAAATTACTCCAGTTATCATCCACCATTCAGTTACTATTGGGCAAAACATAACCCAAAACACAACCAAAACAAACTGCAAATGCATCCAACTAGTTTGGGACCTAATACTAAACTTTTGACTACTTTAATACACTATAAGTGAATTTGTCAGAATACTTATGAATTCTTCAAATAGGGGGACTAGATACATAAAGTGCTTTCATTTCTAAACGGTGAAACAGAAATGTATTAAAATATCCTCAAATAAAAGGTGACATTATATACTGTCACCTCATATGAAACATTTGATCTCAAATCCTAAATGTATAGAGCCACATTTAAAATGTTAGCTTCACTGTCAAAATAGACTGTGTGGACTGTTGACTCAATACAATCTAAATCTGATACCTCACTGTCTGTCTTTTGACTGATACTGCTTTTTAAACTGCTCTGGTCAGTCTACTCAAATATTTGTACTATACATGTTTCTATATACAAGCAACATTATGATAATTTGTCATTTCTAATAATGATACATTCATTCATTTATGAATAGATATGTTAAGTTTCAGGACACTGATATATCTGAAAATGTTGAAAAACTATACTGCCACTATTTTCACCACCAAAGAATAGCAGTGTGGTTTTAATATGATTTGACTCTTTGCAGGCTGTCAGGCTGTCTAGTCACAGAGGAAGGCTGTGCTTCTCTGGTCTCAGCTCTGAAGTCAAACCCCTCACACCTGAGAGAGCTGGACCTGAGCTACAATCACCCAGGAGACTCAGGAGTCAGACTGCTCTCTGCTGGACTGGAGGATCCACACTGTAAACTGGAGACTCTGAGGTCAGTATTCCTGTATCACACAATGAACACACACACACTGGACACACATACAGGACACACACACACTGGACACACACAAACACACACACAGACAATGGATACACACACTGGACACACAGACACACACACACATAATGATTCATTTAGTAGTGTTTAGAAACATGTTATCTACTGTTAATAATGATGCATTAATTCATGTATATACAGTACCAGTCAAAAGTTTGGACACACCTACTCATTCAAGGGCATTTCTTTATTTTTACTATTTTCTACATTGTAAAATAATAGTGAAGACTTTAAAACTATGAAATAACACATATGGAATCATGTAGTAACCAAAAAAGTGTTAAATGAAATTCTTCAAATAACCACACTTTGCCTTGATGACAGCTTTGCACACTCTTGGCATTCTCTCAACCAGCTTCACCTGGAATGCTTTGCCAACAGTCTTGAAGGAGTTCCCACATATGGTGAGCACTTGTTGGCTGCTTTTCCTTCACTCTGCCGTCCGACTCATCCCAAACCATCTCAATTGGGTTGAGGTCAGGTGATTGTGGAGGCCAGGTCATCTGGTGCAGCACTCCATCACTCTCCTTCTTGGTAAAATAGCCCTTACATAGCCTGGAGGTGTGTTGGGTCATTGTCCTGTTGAAAAACAAATGATAGTCCCACTAAGCCCAAACCAGATAGGATGGTGTATCGCTGCAGAATGCTGTGGTAGCCATGCTGGTTAAGTATGCCTTGAATTCTAAATAAATCACAGACAGTGTCACCAGCAAAGCACCCCCACACCATAACACCTCCTCCTCCATGCTTTACGGTGGGAACTACACATGCAGAGATCATCCGTTTTCACACACATTTCTCACAAATACACTGCGGTTGGAACCAAAAATCTCCCATATGGACTCCAGACCAAAGGACAAATGTCCACCGGTTTAATGTCCATTGCTCGTGTTTCTTGGCCCAAGCAGGTCTCTTCTTATTATTGGGGTCCTTTAGTAGTGGTTTCTTTGCAGCAATTCGACCATGAAGGCCTGATTCACACAGTCTCCTCTGAACAGTTGATGTTGAGATGTGTCTGTGACTTGAACTCTGTGAAGCATTTATTTGGGCTGCAATTTCTGAGGCTGGTAACTCTAATGAACTTATCCTCTGCAGCAGAGGTAACTCTGGGTCTTCCATTCCTGTGGCGGTCCTCATGAGAGCCAGTTTCATCATAGCGCTTGATATTTTTTGCGACTGCACTTGAAGATTCTTTCAAAGTTCTTGAAATGTTCCGTATTGACTGACCATCATGTCTTAAAGTAAAGATGGACTGTCGTTTCTCTTTGCTTATTTGAGCTGTTCTTGCCATAATATGGACTTGGTCTTTTACCAAATAGGGCTATCTTCTGTATACCCCCCTACCTTGTCACAACACAACTGATTGGCTCAAACACATTAAGAAGGAAAAAAATTACAAAAATTAACTTTTAAGAAGACCCACCTGTTAATTGAAATGCATTCCAGGTGACTACCTCATGAAGCTGGTTGAGAGAATGCCAAGAGTGTGCAAAGCTGTCATCAAGGCAAAGGGTGGCTGTTTGAAGAATCTCAAATATAAAATATATTTTGATTTGTTTAACACTTTTCTGGTTACTACATGATTCCATATGTGTTATTTCATAGTGTTGATGTCTTCACTATTATTCTACAATGTAAAAATAAAGAAAACCCCTTGAATGAGTTGGTGTGTTCAAACTTTTGACTGGGACTGTATATATAAATATATGAATAGATATGGCAGGTTTCAGGACTCTGATTTATCTGAAAATGTTGAAAAAATATATTTTCACCACCAAAGAATAGCAGTGTGGTTTTAATATGATTTGACTCTTTGCAGGCTGTCAGGCTGTCTAGTCACAGAGGAAGGCTGTGCTTCTCTGGTCTCAGCTCTGAAGTCAAACCCCTCACACCTGAGAGAGCTGGATCTGAGTAACAATGATCTGAAGGATTCAGGAGTGAATCTGCTCTCTGCTGTCCTGGGGAATCCCCACTGTAAACTGGAGACTCTGAGGTCAGTATTCCTGTAGTTGGTCAACAAGTGATAACTGTTCACCAGATCCACATGTGTTTACCAGGCACACATAGTCCACACCATATGTGTTTAGACAGTGAAGCTTACCGTTTTACATTTGGTGCTATACTCCAGCATTTTGGATTTGAGATATAATTTTTCATATTAGGCGACAGTACAGAATGTCACCTTTTATTTGAGGTTAATGGTGAGAGGTTAGCATGTTTTGTTGTAGCCTCTGTAACTTTCTCATTAATTATTATTCATGATTCATTCATGATCTATCTCAATCATGGCAGTCACAGTGGATGCTACCATGATTATGAATAATCATGAATGAATCGTGAATGATGATGAATGAGAAAGTTACAGAGGAACAAGGATCATACCACCTCTGTTATTGGTAATGGTGAGAGGTTAGCATGTTTTGTTGTAGCCTCTGCAACTTTCTCACTCATTATTATTCATGATTCATTCATGATTTTTCTTAATCAAGGCATCATCAGGATTAATTTAGTAGTGTTTAGAAACATGTTATCTACTCACTTAGACAGAAAATTACTCCAGTCATCATCCACCTTTCAGTTACTATTGGACAAAACATAACCCAAAACACAACCAAAACAAACTGCAAATGCAACCAACGAGTTTACAACCAAATACTCAACTTTTGAATACTTTAATACACTATAATTGAATTGGTCAGAATACTTTTGACTTCTTCAAATAGGGGGACTAGATACATAAAGTGCTTTCATTTTCTAAACGGTGAAACAGATATGTATTAAAATACCCTCAAATAAAAGGTGACATTATATAATGTCACCTCATATGAAACATTTGATCTCAAATCCAAAATGCTGGAGTATAGAGCCACATTTAAAATGTTATCTTTGTCAAAATAGATATGGTGTGGACTGTATACTCAATACAATCTAAATCTGATACCTCACTGTCTGTCTTTTGACTGATACTGTTTTTTAAACTGCTCTGGTCAGTCTGCTCAAATATTTGTACTTTTATATTTTTCTCTCTACAAGCAATACTTTGATAATTTGTCATTTCTAATAATGATACATTCATCTATGAAAGATATGACAGGTTTCAGGACTCTGATATATCTGAACAAGTTGAAAAAATATACTGCCACTATTTTCACCACCAAAGAATAGCAGTGTGGTTTTAATATGATTTGACTCTTTGCAGGCTGTCAGGCTGTCTAGTCACAGAGGAAGGCTGTGCTTCTCTGGTCTCAGCTCTGAAGTCAAACCCCTCACACCTGAGAGAGCTGGATCTGAGTAACAATGACCTGAAGGATTCAGGAGTGAAGCTGCTCTCTGCTGGTTTGGGGAATCCCCACTGTAAACTGGAGACTCTGAGGTCAGTATTCCTGTAGTTGGTCAACAAGTGATAACTGTTCACCAGATCCACATGTGTTTACCAGGCACACATAGTCCACACCATATGTGTTTGGACAGTGAAGCTTACAGTTTTAAATTTGGCGCTATGCTCCATCATTTTGGATTTAAGGTAGAATGTTTCATATTAGGTGACAGAACAGAATGTCACCGTTTATTTGATGTTAATGGTGAGAGGTTAGCATGTTTTGTTGTAGCCTCTGTAACTTTCTCATTCATTATTATTCATGATTCATTCATGATCTTTCTCAATCATGTCATCATCAGGATTAATTTAGTAGTGTTTAGAAACATGTTATCTACTCACTTAGACAGAAAATTACTCCAGCTATCATCAACCATTTTAATATTGGGCAAAACATAACCGAAAACAAACTACAAATGCAACCAACAAGTTTGAGTCACAAGCTTGATGTAGTCATGGTGTTCAAGGAATATCGGACAAAATACTAAACTTTTGACTACTTTAATACACTACAAGTGAATTGGTCAGAATACTTATGACTTCTTCAAATGGGGGACTGGATACATAAAGTGCTTTCATTTCTAAACGGTGAAACAGATATGTATTAAAATACCCTCAAATAAAAAATGACATTATATACTGTCACCTCATATGAAACATTTGATCTCAAATCCAAAATGCTGGAGTATAGAGCCACATTTAAAATGTTAGCTTCACTGGCAAACTAGATATGGTTTGGACTGTATACTCAATACAATCTAAATCTGATACCTCACTGTCTGTCTTTTGACTGATACTGCTTTTTAAACTGGTCTGGTCAGTCTACTCAAATATTTGGACTATACATTTTTCTCTCTACAAGCAATACTTTGATAATTTGTCATTTCTAATAATGATACATCCATTTATGAATAGATAGAGCAGGTTTCAGGACACTGATTTAACTGAAAATATTGAAAAATATACTGCCACTATTTTCACCACCAAAGAATAGCAGTGTGGTTTTAATATGATTTGACTCTTTGCAGGCTGTCAAGCTGTCTAGTCACAGAGGAAGGCTGTGCTTCTCTGGTCTCATCTCTGAAGTCAAACCCCTCACACCTGAGAGAGCTGGACCTGAGCTACAATCACCCAGGAGACTCAGGAGTCAGACTGCTCTCTGCTGGACTGGAGGATCCACACTGCAGACTGGAGAAACTCAAGTATGTAGAGGGTTTATGGCAATGTTCATATCAGACATGTTGGAGTTATCAGGCTAGTTAAGACAAACATTCTGACCACCACTTGGACTAAGTTATATAAAGACTGTGTATGTGTGTGTGTGTGTGTCCAGTGTGTGTGTGTGTGTGTGTGTGTCCTGTGTGTGTGTGTGTGTGTCCTGTGTGTGTGTGTGTGTGTGTGTGTCCTGTGTGTGTGTGGGTCCAGTGTGTGTGTGTGTCCAGTGTGTGTGTGTGTCCAGTGTGTGTGTATCCAGTGTGTGTATGTGTGTGTTTCTGTGTCTGTGTGTGTGTGTGTCTAGTGTGTGTGTGTGTGTGTGTGTGTGTGGGGGGGGGGGTCCAGTGTGTGTGTGTGTGCATGTGTATCGATACACACACTGGACACACACACACACACTGGACCAACAAACACACACTGGACTTACAAACACACACTGGACAAACACACACACACACACACACACACACAAACTGGACACACACACACTCACTCACTCAAACTGGACACACACTCACACACACACACACACACACTGGACGGAGACACAAAAAGGAAACAAACACACACACTGGACACAAACACACTCACACTGGACACACACACACTGGACACACACACACACTGGACACACACACACTGGAAAAACACACACACACTGGACACACACACACACACACACACTGGACACACACACACACACACACTGGACACACTTGACACACACACACACACTGGACACACATATACACTGGACACACACAGACACACACACTGTTCACACACTGTACACACACACACTGGACACACACAGACACACACACAAACACTCACACTGGACACACACACACAAACACACACAATGGACACACACATTCACACAGACACTGGACACACACACACTGGACACACACACACACACACACACACACACACACTGGAAACATACGCACAAAGGACACACACACACACACAAAGGAAACACACACACACAAAGGAAACACACACACACTGAACACATACACACACTGGACACTGACACACACTGGACACACACACACACATACACTGGACACACACACACACACACACAAACACACACACACACGAACACACACACTGGACACACACACACTGGACACAGACACACACACACACACACACTGCACACACAAACACACACACTGGACACGCACACACATTGGACACACACAGAGTGGACAAACACTGGACACACACAGACACACACTTGGACAAAGTTATATGCTGTTATATGCTGACAGTGTGTGTGTGTGTATGTGTGTTTGTGTTTGTGTTTGTGTTTGTGTTTGTGTGTGTGTGTGTGTGTGTGTGTGTGTGTGTGTGTGTGTGTGTGTGTGTGTGTGTGAGAGTTCAGGTGTATCCCTCAATGACTGTCTGTTCTTCTGCTTACCGCTACAGTGTGGAACATGGTGGAGAGAACACAATGAAACCTGGACTTAGAAAATGTGAGTGTTGACTGCTGTGAAGAATATGACTAAGAATAAGTCTTAATTCAAGTGAAGTCAAAGTCAAAGACCACCATCATTACTTACTTGGTCATATTAAATATCAGCTGTAGTTCTACAGAAGCACAAATCAGGGACACCAAAGTTTACAAAGGGTTGCTTTGACAATGTGTGTGTCTGTTTGTGGCGTGTTCCTGTTACATTAGAAATGTGTGTGTGTGTTCATGCATGCATACAGGTGTGTGTTTGTGTGTGTGTGTGTGTGTGTGTGTGTGTGTGTGTGTGTGTGGCGTGTTTGTGTTACTTTAGAAATGTGTGTGTGTGTGTTCATGCATGCATGAAGGTGTGCGTGTGTTCAGGGTGTGTGTGTCCATGGTGTTTGTGTGTGTGTTCAGGATGTGTGTGTGTGTGTGTTTGTGTGTGTGTGTTCAGGATGTGTGTGTGTGTGTGTGTGTGTGTGTTCAGGATGTGTGTGTGTGTGTGTGTGTTCAGGATGATGATGATTTCTAATATTGTGTCTGGTTTCATCCCATCAGATGTCTGTGATCTCACACTGGACCTAAACACAGTAAACAGATTCCTCTCTCTGTCTGAGGAGAACAGAAAGGTGACACGTAGGAGAGAGAAGCAGCCGTATCCTGATCACCCAGAGAGATTTGAGTTCTGGGGACAGGTGCTGTGTAGAGAGGGTCTGACTGGGCGCTGTTACTGGGAGGTAGAGTGGAGTGGGAGATGGGTTGGTATAGGAGTGACATATAAAGGAATCAGCAGGAGAGGAGCGGGTGATGACTGTGGGATTGGATACAATGACAAGTCCTGGAGTCTTTTCTGCTCTGACAACCGTTACTTTGCCTGGCACAATAATAAGCCCACTACCATAGACGTCCCGTCCTCCAGCTCCCACAGAGTAGGAGTGTATCTGGACTGGCCAGCCGGCACTCTGTCCTTCTACAGAGTCTCCTCTGACACACTGACCCACCTGTACACATTCCACTCCACATTCACTGAGCCCCTCTATCCAGGGTTTGGGGTTTTTGATGTTGACTCCTCAGTGTCCCTGTAAATAATAACCATGGTAACACTGACACACACACACACACACACACACTGGACACACACAAACACTGGACACACACACACACACACACACACACACACACACACACACACACACACACACACACACACACACATACTGAACACACACACACACACACACTGGACACACACACTGACACACACTGGACACATACAAACACTGGACACACACACACACACACACACACACACTGGACGGACACACACACACACATACTGAACACACACACACACACTGGACACAAACACTGACACAAACTGGACACACAAAAACACTTGATACACAAACATTGTACACACACACACACACACACACTGAACAAACACACTGAACACACACACACACCGGACAAACACACACTGGACACACACACACACACACACACACAGGACACACACACACTGATCACACACACACACACACACTGGACACACACACACAATGGACACACACACATTCTGGACACACACACACACTGGACACACACACACACACACTGAACACACACACACTGGACACACACACAATGGACACACAAACACTGGAAACACACACACACAGAGGACACACACACACTGGACACACACACACACAAATACACACACACACTGGACACACACACACACACAGGACACACACTCATACACACTGGACACACACACATACACACTGGAAACACACACACAGGACACATACATACACACTGGACACACACACACCTGACACACACACACACAAACACACAGGACACACACACACACTGGACACACACACATACTGGACACACACACTCAAACACACTGGACACACACACCTGACACACACAAACACACACAGGACACACACACTGGACACACACACACACACACACACAGGACACACACACAGGACACACACACACACTGGACACACACACACACACACACACACACACACACACACTGGACACACACACTCAAACACACTGGACACACACACACACACCTGACACACACACACACAGGACACACACACACACACACAGGACACACACACACTGGAAACACACATACACACCTGACACAAACACACACAGGGGACACACACACACTGGACACACACACACACATACTGGATACACACGCTCACACACACTGGACACACACAAACACACACACACACTGGACACACACACTGGACACACACACATACACTGGACACACACACACTGGACACACTCACACTGGACCCACACACATACACATTGGACACACACACACACACGACACACACACATACACACTGGACACACACACACCTGACACACACACACACAGGACACACACACTGGACACACACACACACTGGACACACACACACACACACTGGACACACACACACACATACACATGACACACACACAGGACACAAACACACTGGACACACACACTCACACACACTGTACACACACACTCACACACACTGGACACACACACAGACACTGGACACACACACATACACACTTACACACACACTCACACACACTGGACACTCACACACACACTGGACACACACACACTCACACACACTGGACACACACAAACACACACACACACTGGACACACACACACACACACACACTCACACTGGACCCACACACATACACACTGGACACACACACACACATACACACTGGACACACACACCTGACAAACACACCCACAGGACACACACACACACTGAAAACACACACACACACACACTGGACACACGCACACACACACACTGGACACAAACACACACACACTGGACACACACTGGACATACACACACAAACACTGGACACACACACACACACACACACACTGGATACACACAAACACACACACACACACTGGACACATTTCCATGTGTTGTATTTTGATGAAAGGAAATCCCATATAGCCTACTGGACAGGACTTTGCTATGGCATCTTCTGTTTGGGTGTCTCAGGTCAGGTCTGAGGCATGATCAGAATGTGTCTCTGTGTCTATTTCCAGCCCTGCCATTTCTACCTGTCCTGATATAGTGTTTCACCCCTGACCTCCTCACACCGTCTCACTGTCCATGTCTGCTTTTAGCTTCCACCTCTACTTCACTGTGTTATAATGGACCTTATGCTTGTTATGTCACCTCTGTAACCAGTTATCAAACATACTGACCTTTCTGACCCTATCCCATGGCCCTACTTTCTAGAAATGAACATTTAAATTCCTCTATGAGTTTTGTTATGTGTCCATTTACTTATGTATTTGTTGTATATTGGGGTTGTGCTGCAGAGCATCATGGGGGTTTGTATGTGTTGAGATGATCACGTTCCAGATAAATGGTTGAACTGATTCCTGTCTCCTATCTCATCATTATTGAATTGTTATACAGACGTGGTTATGAAACCCACGAGACATAACAAAAGATTGGTGATGAGTAAGTCTGAATCTACAGGAACTATTCTGTCTGGAAGAAGTGGGTTTTTACAACTGTTTAAAACTGTTATTTTCTGTGGTACAGTCTAGGCTAATGTTAGCACAGTGTATTGATAGCAGAGGCAAGTGCATAGTCGAGCTAGCTAAGAAAGAGAGTTAACCAGTGGTTTAAAGTACTTAAGTAAAAATACTTTAAAGTACTACTTAAGTAGTTTTTTGGGGGTATCTGTACTTGACTTTACTATTCATATTTTTGACTACTTTTACTTTCACTTCACTACATTCCTAAAGAAAATAATGTACTTTTTACTCCATACATTTTCCCCTGACACCCAAAAGTACTCGTTACATTTTGAATGCTTAGCAGGACAGAAAATGGTCCAATTCACACACTTATCAAGAGAACATCCCTACTGCCTCTGATCTGGCAGACTCACTAAACACAAATGCTTTGTTTGTAAATTGTCTGAGTGTTGGAGTGTGCCTTGGCTGAATGTAAATTTTAAAAACAAGACAATCGTCTGGTTTGCTTTATGTAAGGAATTTGAAATGATTTATACTTGTACTTTTACTTTTGATACTTTAGTATATTTTAGCAATTACATTTACTTTTGATACTTAAGTACATTTAAAACCAAATACTTTTAGACTTTTACTCAAGTAGTATTTTACTGGGTGTCTTTCACTTTTAGTTGAGTCATTTTCTATTAAGATATCTCTACTTAACTGGACAAGACAAACTTATCAGAACTGTGCTGACAAAGGGAGTCGCTGGCATTGGAAAAACAGTCTCTGTGCAGAAGTTCATTCTGGACTGGGCTGAAGGAAAAGCAAATCAGGATGTCCAATTTGTATTTTCATTCCCTTTTCGGGAGCTGAATTTGATGAAAGGTGAAAAACACACTTTGATTGAACTTCTCAATCACTTCTCACAGGAAACCAAACAATCAAGAATCTCCAACTACGACAAGTACAAAGTTCTGTTCATCTTTGATGGTCTGGATGAGTGCCGACTGCCCCTAGACTTCCAGAAGAACAAGATCTGTTGTGACGTCACAAAGTCAACCTCAGTGGATGTTCTGCTGACAAATCTCATCAAGGGAAATTTGCTTCCCTCTGCTCTCCTCTGGATAACTACCCGACCTGCAGCAGCCAATCAGATCCCTTCAGGGTGTGTTGACCAGGTGACAGAGGTACGAGGGTTCAATGACCCACAGAAGGAAGAGTACTTCAGGAAGAGATTCAGTGATGAGGATCTGGCCAGCAGAATCATCTCACACATAAAGACATCAAGGAGCCTCCACATCATGTGCCACATTCCAGTCTTCTGTTGGATTTCTGCAACAGTCCTTGAACACATGCTGAAACATAAGAGAGAAGAGATGCCCAAGACCCTGACTGAGATGTTCATACACCTTGTGGAGTTTCATACCAAACAGAAGAATGAAAAATATCTTGGGAAAGAAGAGACAGATCCACACTGGAATAAAGAGAGCATTCTGTCACTGGGAAAACTGGCTTTTCAACAGCTTGTGAATGGCAATCTGATTTTCTATGAAGAAGACCTGAAAGAGGCTGGCATTGATGTCAATGAAGCCTCAGTGTACTCAGGATTGTGCACACAGCTCTTTAAAGAGGAATGTGGGCTGTACCAGGACAAGGTGTACTGCTTTGTGCATCTGAGCATTCAGGAGTTTCTGGCTGCTGTATATGTGTTCCTCTCATTCATCAACAACAATGAGAATCTAATGGCCAAACCTCAATCAACGTCCAGGAACTTTTCTGTGAGAATCAGACACAAGCGTAAAGTTACTGTCTACAAGAGTGCTGTGGTTAAAGCCTTACAAAGTGAGACAGGAAACCTGGACCTTTTCCTCCGCTTCCTTCTGGGCCTCTCACTGGAGTCCAATCAGAAGCACTTACGAGGTCTACTGACAAAGACAAGAAGCAGCTCACAGAGCCATGAAGAAACAGTCAAGTACATCAAGGAGAAGATCAGGGAGAATCCCTCTCCAGAGAGGTGTATCAATCTGTTTCACTGTCTGAATGAACTGAATGACCATTCTCTAGTGGAGGAGATCCAACGCTACCTGAGATCAGGAAGTCTCTCAGAAGAAGAACTGTCACCTGCACAGTGGTCAGCTCTGGTCTTTGTGTTGCTGACTTCAGAAAATGAGCTGGATGTGTTTGACCTGAAGAAATACTCCAGATCAGAGGAAGGTCTTCTGAGGCTGCTGCCAGTGGTCAAAGCCTCCAGAGCTGCTCTGTGAGTACATAACATGACATTTAAGTACTAATCATCAGGAAGAAATGTTCAGAGAAATATATGTATTATAATATGTATATAATATATCATATTACATTGAAAAACGTACTGAATCAATGCATTGATGTTCATATTAGTATAACAATATGACCATGCAATTCTAGGAGACGGAAGATGAATCTATATGTTGTTTAAGAGAATAAACCAAATGCATCTGCCATTGTCCTTCTACACTACTGGTGTTAAATTAACAGTGTGTTTGTGATATCATGATGATCTCTTTGTCAGGCTGTCAGGCTGTCTAGTCACAGAGAAAGGCTGTGCTTCTCTGGTCTCAGCTCTGAAGTCAAACCCCTCACACCTGAGAGAGCTGGATCTGAGTAACAATGACCTGAAGGATTCAGGAGTGAAGCTGCTCTCTGCTGGACTGGGGAATCCCCACTGTAAACTGGAGACTCTGAGGTCAGTATTCCTGTAGTTGGTCAACAAGTGATAACTGTTCACCAGATCCACATGTGTTTACCAGGCACACATAGTCCACACCATATGTGTTTGGACAGTGAAGCTTACAGTTTTAAATTTGGTGCTATACTCCAGCATTTTGGATTTGAGATAGAATGTTTCATATTATGCGGCCAAGATTGCGTAGTAGTGCAGTTGTGTTTTTATCGTCTGTCTGTAAATAGCCTGTAAATACCCAATTTTTCGTACATATTTCCCTATCAGACTTTTCATCCTTCTACAAGATATACTTTCCTGCAACCCGCCTCACTCAATGTGGAACGGATTCTATTATTGACTTACCTTGACTTACCTTTATCTAGAATCTAGAATCTCCAGATGAAACTAGCTAGCCAGCTAACTAGCTACTTGCTATTTGCTATTAGCCACAGCTAGCAGTGTTTCACCCAGGACATTGGATTTTTTTTTCTGCGGGATTAATTTTAATCACTGGACATTGATCACCGGATATTCGGCCAGTCTGCACAGCGCGTTATCGACCCAGAACATATCAGTTTTTCCGCCGGAATCACTGAATCACTGGACCTTTAACTCCGGATTTCATCGCTACCAGCTAGCTACCACCAGCCAGCTACAACAAAACGGACGCTGTGGTCTGGCTAATCAAATCATCCTGAGCTAGGCCCATCGCCCATCTCCTGGCTATCTACCTCTCTGTCAACCGGACGGGACCACCTAGTGTTGACACGGAGCCCCGCCGATCCTACACGACTGGTCTGCGGACGAAATCGTCTGATGTGGTTACGACGTTAACCACGAAGATTCCATCCATCTGCTAGCCCTGGCCCGCTAGCCGTGGCCTCTTACTAGTGCTTCACCACCGGACCTTATGATAACTCAGCTATACAGCTGATATCTGCTGGACTGTTCCTTTTTACGGTACTACATCCTGTTTATGTTTAGCCTCAGCCCAAACATGGTTAGTTTATTGTTGTTTCGGTTATTTCTAATTGTACTATATCACTGTAGACCCCCCAGCCTAGCTAAACCTGCATTAGATAGCTCCTTTGCACCTCCCCCTATACACGCGGAGACCGACTCAATTGATGACTCTAGCGATGCTATCTCTTTCATTGTTACCCAACGCTTAGGGTTACCTCCACTTTACTCATATCCTTCCATATCCTTGTCTGTACATAATGCCCTGAATCTTTTCTATAACACCCGGAAATCTGCCCCCTTCATTCTATGTACCCAACGCACTAGAAGACCAGTTCTTAAAGCCTTTAGCCGTATCCTTATTCTAGTCCTCCTCTGTTCCTCTGGTGATGTAGAGGCTAACCCAGGCCCTGCAGTCCTCAGTATCACTCCTACTCCCCAGGCGCTATCATTTGATGACTTCTGTAATCGCAAAAGTCTTGGTTTCTTGCACATAAATATCAGAAGTCTACTTCCTAAGTTTGAGTTATTCACTGCGTTAGCACACTCTGCCAACCCTGATGTTCTAGCAGTGTCTGAATCCTGGCTCAGGAAGGCCACCAAAAATTCTGAAATTTCCATCCCCAACTATAACATTTTCCATCTAGATAGAACTGCCAAAGGGGGTGGAGTTGCAATCTACTGTAGAGAGAGCCTGCAGAGCTCTATCATACTATCCAGGTCTGTGCCCAAACAGTTTGAGCTTCTACTTCTAAAAATCCACCTTTCCAGAAATAAGTCTCTCACTGTTGCCGCTTGCTACAGACCCCCCTCAGCCCCCAGCTGTGCCCTGGACACCATATGTGAATTGATTGCCCCCCATTTATCCTCAGAGTTTGTACTGCTTGGTGACCTAAATTGGGATATGCTTAATACCCCAGCCATCCTACAATCCAAGCTAGATGCCCTCAACCTCACGCAAATTATCAACGAACCTACCAGGTACAACCCTAAATCCGTAAACATGGGTACCCTCATAGATATCATCCTGACTAACATACCCTCTAAATACACCTCAGCTGTCTTCAACCAGGATCTCAGCGATCACTGCCTTATTGCCTGCGTCCGTAACGGGTCCGCGGTCAAACGACCACCCCTCATCACTGTCAAACGCTCCCTAAAACACTTTAGCGAGGAGGCCTTCCTAATTGACCTGGCCCAGGTATCCTGGATGGATATAGATCTCATTCCGTCAGTAGAGGATGCCTGGTTGTTCCTTAAAATTAATTTCCTCTCAATCTTAAATAAACATGCCCCATTCAAAAAATACAGAACTAAGAACCGATATAGCCCCTGGTTCTCCTCAGACTTGACTGCCCTTGACCAGCACAAAAACATCCTCTGGCGTACAGCATTAGCATCAAATAGCCCCCGCGATATGCAACTTTTCAGGGAAGTTAGGAACCAATATACACAAGCAGTCAGGAAAGCAAAGGCTAACTTTTTCAAACAGAAATTTGCATCCTGTAGCACTAACTCCAAAAAGTTTTGGGACAATGTAAAGTCCATGGAGTATAAGAGCACTTCCTCCCAGCTGCCCACTGCACTGAGGCTAGGAAACACTATCACCACCGATAAATCTACAATAATCGAGAATTTCAACAAGCATTTTGCTACAGCTGGCCATGCTTTCCATCTGGCTACCACTAACCCGGCCACCAACTCTGCACCCTCTGCTGCAACTTGCCCATGCCCCCCCCGCTTCTCCTTCACACAAATTCAGACAGCTGATGTTTTGAAAGCGCTGCAAAATCTGGACCCCTACAAATCAGCTGGGCTAGACAATCTGGACCCTTTCTTTCTAAAACTAGCCGCCGAAATTGACGCTACCCCTATTACTAGTCTGTTCAACCTCTCTTTCATAACGTCTGAGATCCCTAGAGATTGGAAAGCTGCCGCGGTCATCCCCCTCTTCAAAGGGGGTGACACTCTAGATCCAAATTGCTACAGACCTATATCCATCCTGCACTGCCTTTCGAAAGTATTCGAAAGCCAAGTTAACAAACAGATAATTGACCATTTCGAATACCACCGTACCTTCTTCGCTATGCAATCCGGTTTCCGAGCTGGTCACGGGTGCACTTCAGCCACGCTCAAGGTCCTAAACGATATTATAACCGCGATTGATATTAGACAGTACTGTGCAGCCGCCTTCATCGACCTGGCCAAGGCTTTCGACTCTGTCAACCACCGCATTCTTATTGGCAGACTAAATAGCCTTGGTTTCTCAAATGACTGCCTCGCCTGGTTCACCAACTACTTCTCAGATAGAGTTCAGTGTGTCAAATCGGAGGGCCTGTTGTCTGGACCTATGGCAGTCTCTATGGGGGTGCCACAGGGTTCAATTCTTGGGCCGACACTTTTCTCCGTGTATATCAATGATGTCGCTCTTGCTGCTGGTGACTCTCAGATCCACCTCTACGCAGACGACACCATTTTGTATACATCTGGCCCTTCATTGGACACTGTGTTAACAAACCTCCAAACGAGCTTCAATGCCATACAACAATCCTTCAGTAGCCTCCAACTGCTCTTAAACACTAGTAAAACTAAATGCATGCTTTTCAATCGAACGCTGCTGGCACCCGCCCACCCGACTAGAATCACCACTCTCGACGGGTCTGACCTAGAGTATGTGGACAACTACAAGTACCTAGGTGTCTGGTTAGACTGTAAACTCAACTTCCAGACTCACATAAAGAATCTCCAATCCAAAGTTAAATCTAGAATCGGCTTCCTATTTCGCAACAAAGCCTCCTTCACTCATGCTGCCAAACATGCCCTCGTAAAACTGACTATCCTACCGATCCTTGACTTCGGCGATGTCATTTACAAAATAGCCTCCAACACTCTACTCAGCAAATTGGATGTAGTCTATCACAGTGCCATCCGTTTTGTCTCCAAAGCCCCATACACTACCCACCACTGTGACCTGTACGCTCTTGTTGGCTGGTCCTCACTACATGTTCGTCGTCAAACCCACTGGCTCCAGGCCATCTATAAATCACTGCTAGGCAAATCCCCGCCTTATCTTAGCTCATTGGTCACCATAGCAGCACCCACCCGTAGTCTGCGCTCCAGCAGGTATATCTCACTGGTCATTCCCAAAGCCAACACCTCCTTTGGCCGCCATTCCTTCCAGTTCTCTGCTGCCAATGACTGGAACGAATTGCAAAAATCTCTGAAGCTGGAGACTCTTATCTCCCTCAATAACTTTAAGCATCAGTTGTCAGAGCACCTTACCGATCACTGCACCTGTACACAGCCCATCTGAAATTAGCCCACCCAACTACCTCATCCCTATATTGTTATTTATTTTGCTCATTTGCACCCCAGTATCTCTATTTGCACATAATCTCTTGCACATCTAGCATTCCAGTGTTAATACTATTGTAATTATTCTGCACTATAGCCTATTTATTGCCTTACCTCCATAACTTGCTACATTTGCACACACTGTATATATATTTTCTGTTGTATTTCTGACTTTATGTTTTTTACCCCATATGTAACTCTGTGTTGTTGTTTTATTGCACTACTATGCTTTATCTTGGCCAGGTCGCAGTTGTAAATGAGAACCTGTTCTCAACTGGCTTACCTGGTTAAATAAAGGTGAAATAAAAAAATTAAAAATAATAATAATGTCACATTTTATTTCAGGATATTTTCATACATATCTGTTTTACTGTTTAGAAATGAAAGCACTTTATGTATCTAGTTCTCCCATTTGAAAAAGTCGTAATCATTTGGACACATTCACTTATATTGTATTAAAGTAGTCATAAGTTTAGTATTTGGTCCCATAATCCTTACCTGCAGTGATTACATCAAGCTTGTGATTCTACAAACGTGTTGAATGCATTTGCAGTTTGTCTTGGTTGTGTTTTGGATGATGTTTTTCCCAATAAAAACTGAATGGTGAATAATGTGTCATTTTGGAGTCACTTCACTTGTATTGTCAGTAAGAATAGAAGATGTTTCTGAACACTTCTACATTCATGTGGATGCTACCATGATTATGAATGAGAAAGTTACAGAGGAACAAGAATCATACCCCCTCTGTTATTGGTAATGGTGAGAGGTTAGCATGTTTTGTTGTAGCCTCTGTAACTTTCTCACTCATTATTATTCATGATTCATTCATGATCTTTCTCAATCATGGCAGTCACAGGCTTGATTTAGTCATTGCATTCAAAGAATATGGGACCAAATACTAAACTTTTGACTACTTTAATACACTATAAGTGAATTTGTCAGAATACTTATGACTTCTTCAAATGGGGGGACTAGATACATAAAGTGCTTCATTTCTAAATGTTGAAACAGATATGTATTAAAATACCCTCAAATAAAAGGTGACATTATATACTGTCACCTCATATGAAACATTTGATCTCAAATCCAAAATGCTGGAGTATAGAGCCACATTTAAAATGTTAGCTTCACTGTCAAAATAGATATGGTGTGGACTGTATACTCAATACAATCTAAATTTGATACCTCACTGTCTGTCTTTTGACTGATACTGCTTTTTAAACTGCTCTGGTCAGTCTACTCAAATATTTGTACTTTATGTTTTTCTCTCTACAAGCAATACTTTGATAATGTGTCATTTCTAATAATGATACATTAATTTATGAATGGATATGGCAGGTTTCAGGACACGGATATATCTGAAAATGTTGAAAAAATATACTGCCACTATTTTCACCACCAAAGAATAGCAGTGTGGTTTTAATATGATTTGACTCTTTGCAGGCTGTCAGGCTGTCTAGTCACAGAGGAAGGCTGTGCTTCTCTGGTCTCAGCTCTGAGTTTAAACCCCTCACACCTGAGAGAGCTGGATCTGAGTAACAATGACCTGAAGGATTCAGGAGTGAAGCTGCTCTCTGCTGGACTGGGGAATCCTCACTGTAAACTGGAGACTCTGAGGTCAGTATTCCTGTAGTTGGTCAACAAGTGATAACTGTTCACCAGATCCACATGTGTTTACCAGGCACACATAGTCCACACCATATGTGTTTGGACAGTGAAGCTTTCAGTTTTACAGTGGTGTGAAAAAGTGTTTGCCCCCTTTCTGATTTCTTATTTGTTTGCATGTTTGTCACACTTAAATGTTTCAGATCATCAAACAAATTTAAATATTAGTCAAAGATAACACAAGTAAACACAAAATGCAGTTTTGAAATGAAGGTTGTTATTATTAAGGGAAAACAAAATCCAAACCCACATGGCCCTGTGTGAAAAAGTGATTGCCCCCTACAACCTAATAACTGGTTGGGCCACCCTTAGCAGCAACAACTGCAATCAAACATTTGAATTCCAATGAAGTTTTTACAGCGCTGTGGAGGAATTTTGGCCCACTCATCTTTGCAGAATTGTTGTAATTCAGCCACATTGGAGGGTTTTCGAGCATGAACTGCCTTTTTAAGGTCATGTCACAGCATCTCAATAGGATTCAGGTCAGGACTTTGACTAGGGCACTCCAAAGTCTTCATTTTGTTTTCCTTCAGCCATTCAGAGGTGAACTTGCTGGTGTGTTTTGGATCATTGTCCTGCTGCAGAATCCAAGTTTGCTTCAGCTTGAGGTCACGAACAGATGGCCGGACATTCTCCTTCAGGATTTTTTGGTAGACAGCAGAATTCATGGTTCCATTTATCACAGCAAGTCTTCCAGGTCCTGAAGCAGCAGAACAGGCCCAGACCATCACACTACCACCACCATATTTTACTGTTGGTATGATGTTCTTTTTGTGAAATGCGGTGTTACTTTTATGCCAGATGTAATGGGACACACACCTTCCAAAAAGTTCAACTTTTGTCTCGTCAGTCCACAGAGTATTTTCCCAAAGGTCTTGGGGATCATCAAGATGTTTTCTGGCAAAAACGAGGCGAGCCTTAATGTTTTTTTTGCTCAGCAGTGGTTTTCCTCTTGGAACTCTGCCATGCAGGCCATTTTTGCCCAGTCTCTTTCTTATGGTGGAGTCATGAACACTGACTTTAACTGAGTAAGTGAGGCCTGCAGCTCTTTGGATGTTGTTGTGGGGTCTTTTGTGATCTCTTGGATGAGTCGTCGCTACGCTCTTGGGGTCATTTTGGTCGGCTGGTCACTCCTGGAAAGGTTCACCACTGTTCCATGTTTTCGCCATTTGTGGATAATGGCTCTCACTGTGGTTCGCTGGAGTCCCAAAGCTTTAGAAATGGCTTTATAACCTTTTCCAGACTGATGGATCTCAATTACTTTCTTTCTCATTTGTTCCTGAATTTCTTTGGATCTCGGCATGATGTCTAGCTTTTGAGGATCTTTTGGTCTACTTAACTTTGTAAGGCAGGTCCTATTTAAGTGATTCCTTGATTGAGAACAGGTGTGGCAGTAATCAGGCCTGGGTGTGGCTAGAGGAATTGAACTCAGGTGTGATAAACCACAGTTGAGTTGTGTTATAACAGGGGGTGCAATCACTTTTTCACACAGGGCCATGTAGGTTTGGATTTTGTTTTCCCTTAATAATAACAACCTTCATTTCAAAACTGCATTTTATCTTTGACTAATATTTAAATTTGTTTGATGATCTGAAACATTTAAGTGTGACAAACATGCAAACAAATAACAAATCAGGAAGGGGGCAAACACTTTTTCACACCACTGTATTTGTACTTTTATATTTGTCTCTCTACAAGCAAAACGTTGATAATTTGTCATTTCTAATAATGATACATTCATTTATGAATAGATATGGCAGGTTTCAGGACACTGATATATCTGAATATGTAGAAAATATATACTGCCACTATTTTCACCACCAAAGAATAGCAGTGTGATTTTAATATGATTTGACTCTTTGCAGGCTGTCAGGCTGTCTAGTCACAGAGGAAGGCTGTGCTTCTCTGGTCTCAGCTCTGAAGTCAAACCCCTCACACCTGAGAGAGCTGGATCTGAGTAACAATGACCTGAAGGAAAGAGAAGTCCCTGTTTCCATTTGCTAGAATGTATGAATCAAATATTGAGGACTTGGGGCATGAAACTACATCAGTTCAGAAGAATTTGACAAAGGAAAATCCAGAGTGGCATGCAGAGACCCCCCAGTGTAGTAGAGATAGCATTATTCATTCAGCCTTATAAAGAAGTTTTCTTTCAGCTCTTTAAACTGTGCAGAATATCTGTTTCAATCACTGTTAGTACCGCTTCTTATGAACATAGTTTTTCTGCTCTAAAGCTGGTGAAAACGTATCTCAGGTCCACAATGTCAGATGAGAGATTAAGCAATTTAGGTGTATTAAGGTTTGAGTCAAGGAAGGCAAAGGCCTTAAATCCAGATGAATTTGCGAATCTTTTTGTAAGAAACCACAAAAACCGTAGAATACAGTTGATGTAACTGATAGTGAATATGTAATGCAAATGACAAAATGTAAATGCAAATAATAAATAGTTGAATGATTATAAACATGGTCATTTGTCTATTGATGCCTGCAATGCAGTGAAGAAAACGACATGACAACAATAATGTGTGATGTAACTGGCCCCTCTAACAGTACAACTGGCCCCAGCCTGGCCCCTCCCACTGGGAATGTTCTAGAACCACCACTGCTGCTACGGCGACATTGGCCCAGTTATTGTTGAATAATAATGAAGCTATGTCAATTCAATTCAAATAATATAGCTAGTCACTTCAAAATACTTACAGCTGAAATACACTGCCGTTTTCTTTGTGAACATGGTGAGATGGAGGAAGCCGCATCCACATGTAGAGTTGTGGGGGAGGGGACAAGTTTCCCAAATAGACACTGGCTTTGGATCAGGTTTAAATTCCTCCCACTAATGATCCTTGTTAGGTTTGGGGGAGGGGAAGCTGATCCTAGATCTGTATCTAGGGGAAACTTCACCCCAGCAAAGAGAGATGGGGGAAGGGGAGGAGAGAGAGCGTTGCTCTCAGGATTGACAGATCATGTACAAAATCTACCAGTAGGAAATTGGTGTCAGAATATAATATCTGACCTTTAGCAGTTCTAATCTCTTCATTTGCTCCATTTCATTAGTCTTGTTGATTGATTGCTGATATCTAGTTTCACAGGTGAGATGGTGTTGATGAAGAGCGTCCATCCGTTTTAGTACTGCATTAATAGTAATGCATTCATAGACATATAGTTGATACTGGTGGTCCTACCCATCCCCCACTTCACTCCATTAACCCTACACTTGCTGCTCACATGGTGGTTTGTCTCAATGTATCTGACTTTAGGTCAGTTTTTAAGGTTCAGAAGGTAAAGATTGTGTTAGGCTGTGTCAGGAGCACTAGTGGTAGTGCTGCCGCTCCCAGATCACACATTGCCCTATATAAGTATATACTGTAGCAAGCTGAACCCAACACCTACCAATTACCACCTTCTGATCTCTTGGTGTAATGGATAAGCTGTTAGCTTGATAGTCGCTGGACCCGGGTTCGAGTCCCGGTTGGAGCTATCCCTTAATTCGTTACATTGGTGTCAGAAGTGGGATAGTGCCTGTGAGGCCATCAAAGAGGCATGTAAACATGAGAGACTTGCCAGAAAGAAGTGTGGGGGCATGCTCTCCCCAAGGAAGGGGGTAATGTAGCGACCTTAATCCAACACCTAGCCACATCATCGAGAGGTTCGGACCTCTTGGCGTAGCGCTTGTTGGGTTCTGACTTCTAAACATGAAATAGGCTTATTCATGTCACTGAGGGAGAGAGGGGAATGTATAACGTTTCCATTCTGTCAGGATATGTTATTGTTAGCCATCAGGGATTCTATTGGAGGAGAAGAGACACAGTCTGGTACAAGTCAACATGACAGCCGTGAGTTGGGGAGGAGTGAGCAATTTGCGCAGAGGTCAGGTTAGATGAAGTGAGGAAGAACATATATCACTAATATTCTGGATAGCAACAGAGGTGTATTGGCTGTTCAGATGTGGAAGGAGGGGCTCAGCATAGGAGAAAGGGTTAAATACCAGTGCTTGTGTGAATATGTTCTTTGTCTTATGCAGCTGTATGATCCAATGGGTGAATAAAACTTGGTTTGAGCTTTACTAAACGTCCCTGAGTTTTACTAGGTTCATTTAGAACCTAACACACTTAAGGTGTTGGCTTGACAGTTGATGGACCCAGGTTCAAAACCCGTTTGGGGCTACCCCCTGAATTCACTACAATATATTTGTTTGCCTACGGGCAGGGAGACCCGGGTTTGAGACGAAAGGGGCATTACACCGTTGCTGTTTGCAAAAACAACACTATATTGGTGGAATCAGTGGAATGGTGCATTGGGAGAGGTGTGCACATTTCATGGGCGGGATCTGTACCCAGGTGTCCCATGGGAAAAACCAGTGTCTTGACCATTAGACCAAGAGGTAATGCCCTCTTGAGCTGAGGGTGACACTGATTTTGAAGTTGAAGGCAGGACTACCTCATTACCAGATCATGAGACAGACTCATGTTTTCTACACACATGGGATAGTGTAAAAGGAACTTTGCCTAGGAAGCCCATGCTAGAAGTGTTAGGAGGTGGAAGTTAGAGAATTAGTCCAGTAACTGAAAGGTCACTGGTTTGAGTCCTGAGCCAGACAACAAAACGTGGGATTGGATCTGAACTGGCAGATCTGTGACCAACCCCTTCAGAAAGACAAATTCCCTTTGTTCCCTGTAACATGGACTAATAAAGTTGTACTGTACTGTGCTGTGCTGCACTTTATTGAACAGAACCTGAGAGTCCAGCATGTCAGGGGATGGGGTGGGGGGTGGGGGGTGAGAGCAGCAGTGGGGGATGGGTAGCTAGTCCTTGATTGGCTGTAGACCTGGGAGCCACAACTGCCAAGAGAAATTCAATCTACCCTTTTATCAGCCAAGCCAACATACTGTTTTACACACCATTTTTGTGGACTGTTAATGTTTATATTTAAAATCAACACTGAGTTTTTCATGTTATAATCTGTTGTTTATCAAATCTGATAGTAAGAGGTTAACTGATTTAATAGTTCAATATTGAAACCGTATACAATATGCACGAGAAATGGTTGTAATGAAAACCTGAGACACTCCCATAGACCTATGGAATTATGAGGGGGGGGGGGGGGGGAATAATGTATTTCTGAAAGATATCAAGTAATTTAGGATTTGAAGTCAATTTTTGCGTGGGAAACTGCAGTCTGGTTTGTTTGTCTGAGTGAACAGAGCAGTTGGGGGAAGGGAATACACATACAATGTTTCAATCTCCAACTGTCTTGTTTCACAGACTCCTGTGAGAGAGAATATAGTAGACGGTTGCTGTCAAAAAGTGATTGGTGAGTTTTCCTGTGTCCTGTGTTTATGACCTTTTAAGGACATCCTGTCCGGACGTTCTCTTCACTATTTAGGGTGTGCTTATGTAACTTGATAGTGCAGCTGTTTCTTTGAAGTAAAGCACATTGATGAGGAATATATGATCTATTATGCTGTGAGAGAAAGAGCACATATTTACCTAGATTTGTTAAATATTAATAGTTAACAATGAATATGCTTAACAATAGTAGAGCCATTTCTTAACTACCAATGCTGTGCTTTTGGTAAGGATGGTTCCCTCTAGCTCCCTGCAGCTGGTCTGGGCGTGTAGTCAAGGACATGGGATAGAGATCAACTGGAGGAACAGGTAGACCTGGTAGCTCCCTGCAGCTGGTCTGGGCGTGTAGTCAAGGACATGGGATAGAGATCAACTGGAGGAACAGACAGACCTGGATTGTTTCAATTTCTCGTTGCTTCCACACAGACACAAGTAGAAAACATGGTGGCTCCTGATCTGCCAGGGAGGGGCGTGCTTGTATGAAAAGCAGAGATTGTTTTGGACAATTTGCAGAACTTATGAAGAGCTATACAAATCCTGTTGACTCTGTATTAACTTCTGCCTGCAATTGCATAACTAAGGATATTTTACATATACTCAGAAGCCGTTGTCTGTGTCATTTTCTAAAGTTTAAAGTTTGTTTAAGAATAAGAGAATATCAGCACTGTGCAAAGAACCCTCTACAACATGTTGGAAAAAAAAAGTAATGGCCTGGTGATTGATGTGTCGTGTACTGACCTAGTTGAACTTAAAGTTTGAACTGTTTGAAAAATGTGAAACAGTTGGGAATTTTTGTAGTGGACTTATGGAGCTGCTGTGTAGTGAGCTTGTGACCCCTTGTAGAATGAAAAAGTAATTTCCGGGTAGGTCTGCCTGAGTATAAGTAAGCGTTAGACTTGTCCTGTGAACACTACGAGCGACAAGAAACCTCAAGAGAGATCAACCACAGAAAACTCCAGAAAACACGTCTCCTAGACTAGTTATAGGTGTGTTGTGTCCTTCATGTCTGGGCCACAAGGACAAAACCATCGATGCCATTCTTTGTGATGCACCTGATTGTTTTAATGGTGGAATTGATATGAGTGGAGGCCAACCGGGCGATTCAACAGTGAAGATTTTCACACACAGCTGTCTCAACAACCTTTTTCAGCCAAAAACCGGGAGTTTTTCTCCTGCGTTTCGCATTAGGGAATGTCTTAAGATGAGACTTGCTCTATGTCAGATCTAAAAGGCCCTGAATGGACCATCCCTGCCTGGGTACGCACTGGAAGAGGAAGTCTGTGGGCCAGATGATTTGAAAGTCATACGAATCTCTTCAGTAGCGTATAGTCCAGACTCCAAAGTGACAATTTTAGGTTGTTCTGAATTCAATAGCTCAAATGCCACCAAATCTGTTAGTTCGTATGTATTTTCAAACGCTTGCACAGAGGTCAACTATTTTGTTGCCTGTCTTTAGCTTCAAGTGGCGAGATTGGTTTTATGGTGCTTGATATGATGAAATAAGTGCAACAGTTTTTCCACCATTGTGAACATTTACGAAGATGGTCCCTTCTGTCCTCAAGACAAAACTTGGGCTTATCGGCAAGAAGGTTGATCTATCATGGAAAAGAAAACATGCGAAACCTTGAAGGCCATGGAGAGCCTGGTGGAAGAGGCAACGTCTGAGTCCCTCACAGCTTGAAGATGGGGATTTGGAGACTGATGGGGAATGTCTGGGAGAAGTCCGAGGATGGAATGTCCAGTGGATGTCTCAGTCAATAAAAAACAAAAAAGGTAATTGTATTCTTAAAGATGTCCCGTTTTACTGCTGACCTAAACAGATCCATTTGACCCCATAAAAGAGTGTCCGTGGGATGTCTCTGTCAACCAAGAAAAAAGACCCAGAGGACCAGAAGGCCTGAAGACATACATCTTAAAGAGACTCCTTGAATCATTTATTCCTCATGGAGCATTTTGAAGGTGAGTTGAATTTTCAATATGATGAAGGCTTCTATATCTAACTATGCATATATATATATATATATATATCTTATTTATGTTGTATATTATAAATGAATGTTTTTAATAATGTATTGTATAAAATGATATAGTATATAATGAATGAGATGTTGTGTTATTGATTTTTTTAAACGAGAATGGACTCTACCTACATATGTATATGTCCTACTGTTTATACCAAACAAATGTCAATTTTTATGTGACATGTCTCAAGGTGTCTCAGAACCCATGAAAATGCATGCCAAACCAAGTCTCTACTCAAGAGTGGACCACTGCCTCCACCTAGTGGATGTACAGTTACATCACAGTTATAGAAAAATTACTAGTCAATAGAATATGTGTGTGTGTGTGTGTGTGTGTGTATCTAGAATGTTAGTATAATATTATATAAATATATATATATATATATATATATATATATATATATATATATATATATATATATATATATATATATATCTACCTACATATGTATTTATCCTACTGTTTTTACCAAACAAAATTCTATTTTATGTGAAGTGTCTAATCATGAGTGGACCACTGGCTCCACCTAGTGGATGTTCAGTTACATCACAGTTGTAGAAAATAAATTACCTAGCACGTTAGTATACTATTCTATATCCCTCTCTCAATGGATAACAATACACATACATATACACACATATATATATATATATACGTCTCCTGAGTGGCGCAGTGGTCTAAGGCACTGCATCGCAGTGCTAACTGTGCCACTAGAGATCCTGGTTCGAATCCAGGCTCTGTCGCGACCGGGAGACTCATGGGCGGCGCACAATTGGCCCAGGGTAGGGGAGGGATGTAGCTCAGTTGATAGAGCATGGCGTTTGCAACGCCAGGGTTGTGGGTTCGATTCCCACGGGGGGCCAGTATAAAAAAAATTAAAAAATAGAAAATGTATTCACTAACTGTAAGTCGCTCTGGATAAGAGCGTCTGCTAAATGACTAAAATGTAAATATACACACTGGCCGAGGGAGATGGAAAGTTATTTTGTGTTTCTTCCATTTGCAAATAATCGTACCAACTGTTGTCACCTTCTCACCAAGCTGCTTGGCGATGGTCTTGTAGCCCATTCCAGCCTTGTGTAGGTCTAC
Source organism: Coregonus lavaretus (assembly GCF_964263955.1). Lineage (NCBI taxonomy): Eukaryota > Metazoa > Chordata > Actinopteri > Salmoniformes > Salmonidae > Coregonus > Coregonus lavaretus. Next base: position 73,458,651 of record NC_139989.1, read on the forward strand.
AATCTTGTCCCTGACATCCTTGGAGAGCTATTTGGTCTTGGCCATGGTGGAGAGTTTGGAATCTGATTGATTGATTGCTTCTGTGGACAGGTGTCTTTTATACAGGTAACAAACTGAGAATGTGTACTTCCTAATATAAAAGGCTTATCAGGACTGATAAGAAGACAGGATGAAGTAGCATGCTGTGTATCAACTAACAATGTTATGCAGACTTTCTTTTGAAAAGGTGAAGGTTTGTCTGCCAGACCTACCAGGAGAATCTGGACATTTTCTGCGACTTGGAGACTATGTGGTGGTAAAGGATTAAGGAAGTCATTGATGGACAACACCCAAGTGGGAAGGTTAGTAATAGGTGTTGATGGCTACCCTGATGGAGGGCCAAGTAAGAGAGAGAGATTCCTAGATCTATATGGACCATTGTAGGACTTTTCTAACGCAGAGGAGGAAGGTGGCACCGCTTCGGCGGAGCATTGTTTTGTTTTGTCTGTGTGTTTTTGCAGCAGAGAATATTGGTACGATGACAGAAGGACACAACAACAGAGAGATGGTGATAAATGGAGAAGGACTCTGCATGATCATAGAACTAGTGAAGGAAGAAGGTTCATGCATCATCACACAGTCTACACCAACGGAGGTATGGATAGAGGGGAGATTAAACAGGCATCATGTCAACCGATGCTACAGATGGCTACGAGGAAACTGACGATCTGGAGATGATAGTAGGTATATACACTGCTAAAGTGATAGTATTGAGAATGCATTGAGATAATGATCTGTATTTATTTTCAGGATGAGGAAAGTCATAATTGAATTCTGAATGTTTATAATGTATGTTAATATAAGTATACATTCTGAAAGTTGTAATCGGTGATTAAGTTGAGAGTTTTCATTATCAGTGGTAAGGATAAAGTGAATAAGAATTGTCATTTTACATTTGGTTGAGTTCAGTAATTTGGTTGGTTATAATTTATAAGATTAATGAGTGATTTAAGTGAATTATTAGTATGTATCAGCATAGAAATGTTTTCTATAGATATTAGGGGTTTAAACAGTGATACATTAAGGTCATGTCTTAGGATACATTTATATGATTTATTGAATAGACATTGTTGAATCATACTGTTTGAAACATGGAAGTTAAGGTGAGGATTGTGAATGAAATCATGAATATGTGATTAATTGGGTTAAAGTATTAACATATTAGTAATGATATAGATTTGAAGTATGGGGTGATATTGATATGGATGTTTAGAGTGGTAAATATCTATGTTGATAGGAAAGTACTTAATTGGTTATTATCATGGGGTTTTTATATTTTCATATGATGTGATTTTGGTTGAATTATTGAAGCAGGAATAGTCTAGGGATGTGATGATGTAACAGGGAGTGATAATAGAGTGTTATAATGTGTATGTTATATTAGGTATATTAGGAGGACAAAGGCAGAGTTTAACATTGTATATTTTAACAATCATGGGTTGTTAAGCAATTGGGTCTGAGATGTTAATCATTAGAATGTGTAATTGATAATCACATAGAATTGGAGGCTATTATATTAAGATTAGGAGGACATGGCAATTTGAATGTTGTTGGAGTCTTTTCAAGGTTTTTTAGTGGTAATTCCATAGGAACATGGATGGCAAGTATTATATGTCCTCTAGTGGCAATAGTACTTACTGTAGCTATAGTTATGGGGTGGGGAGAGGACTAATTATAGATGTATCAGTTAATGGTAATCCAAGGAGGGAGAGGACTAATTAGAGATGTATCAGTTAATGGTAATCCAAGGAGGGAGAGGACTAATTATTATTATTCTACATCATCTTATTGCAGTTTAGAGTCCATTGATAATGTTGATTGAGGACAAGGAATGTTAAGGTGTAATTGTATTCCATGGAATTAAGGGTTACAGGAAGAAGATGTGGACAGATGACTATCTTAGTGGATCAGATAGAGCCCCTTGCTATCTCAGTGGATCAGATAGAGCCCCTTGCTATCTCAGTGGATCAGATAGAGCCCCTTGCTATCTTAGTGGATCAGATAGAGCCCCTTGCTATCTTAGTGGATCAGATAGAGCCCCTTGCTATCTTAGTGGATCAGATAGAGCCCCTTGCTATCTCAGTGGATCAGATAGAGCCCCTTGCTATCTTAGTGGATCAGATAGAGCCCCTTGCTATCTCAGTGGATTAGATAGAGCCCCTTGTGACCAGGGAGAAACTTGGGGTTCCTCTGACAGAGCGTGGATGAAGTAGACGGATTTTATTGTTATTTTTATATTCACGTGTTCAGATTATAAAATCCATGTAATTTACAAAGGGTCATGGATCTTTGTATTTGTGGGGATGATGTCATGATGGTCACAATTTCGTTGATGTATGTTTTCTTGGTAGCATGAATAAGTAATGGTATATATTTGATTAGCATGTATCAGAAAAAGGGGTCATTTTAAAAGGGGGGATGATGTCTATGTGGGATTTTTCCTTATACATAAAAATAAGGTTTTGACTACATAGATTATTAGCATGAATATATAGTAGTTAATTATCTGTTTATCTTTTATTCAGACTGAGTTTATAGAGGTTTGAGAGGTTTGATATCACATAAGATAGATGACTGAGAATTTATACCTTTGTTGATTAAATATTGATGGACAGGATGTAGTGACCTGGGGGCAAGAGTAATAACAACAGAGACAGGGAGGCCTATGATGGTTTCCAGATTAACTGTATACACCTGGGCTGAAAGGCCCCAGAGTCTGCAACACCACTAAGCAAGGGGCACCACCAAGCAAGAGGCACCATGAAGACCAAGGAGCTCTCCAAACAGGTCAGGGACAAAGTTGTGGAGAAGTACAGATCAGGGTTGGGTTAGAAAACTAATCTGAAACTTTGAACATCCCACGGAGCACCATTAAATCCACTATAAAAAAATTGAAAGAATATGGCACCACAACAAACCTGCCTAGAGAGGGCCACCCACTGAAACTCACGGACCAGGCAAGGAGGGCATTAATCAGAGAGGCAACAAAGAGACCAAAGATAACCCTGAAGGAGCTGCAAAGCTCCACAGCGGAGATTGGAGTATCTGTCCGTCGGACCACTTTAAGCCGTACACTCCACAGAGCTGGGCTTTACGGAAGAGTGGCCAGAAATAGCCATTGCTTAAAGAAAAAAATAAGCAAACACGTTTGGTGTTCGCCAAAAGGCATGTGGGAGACTCCCAAAACAAATGGAAGAAGGTACTCTGGTCAGATGAGACTAAAATGTAGCTTTTTGGCCATCAAGGAAAACGCTATGTCTGGCGCAAACCCAACTCCTCTCATCACCCCGAGAATACCATCCCCACAGTGAAGCATGGTGGCGGCAGCATCATGCTGTGGGGATGTTTTTCATCGGCAGGGACTAGGAAACTGGTCAGAATTGAAGGAATGATGGATGGCGCTAAATACAGGGAAATTCTTGAGGGAAACCTGTTTCAGTCCTCCAGAGATTTGAGACTGGGATGGAGGTTCACCTTCCAGCAGGACAATGACCCTAAGCATACTGCTAAAACAACATTTGAGTGGTTTAAGAAGAAATATTTAAATGTCTTGAGGAGTCACCTGTGACAGTATTCATAAAGAGTATGAGTACTGATCTAGGATCAGTTTTTCCTTTTAGATCATAATGAAACAGATTAGAATGACAGGGGGGACCTGATCCTAGATCAGCACTCCTCCTCTGAGACACTGCCTTTATGAATAAGGGCCCAGGAGTCACCAAGACCAAGAAACCGAACACATACGGTTGAAAAGTCTATTTACAGCAGGTGTTTACTGCCATCTAGTGGAAGATACCAATAAAACACTTGATTGTCAGGGTGGGGAGATGGCTGAGCTGAAACAGAAAGTAAAGAAGACTATCCTGCTCAGAACAGTGAACAAACAAAGGCAGAAGCTGCTGGTAAAGCAACACTCACGGTGTGATGGAGAGTGGTAAAGCAACACTCACGGTGTGATGGAGAGTGGTAAAGCAACACTCACAGTGTGATGGAGAGTGGTAAAGCAACACTCACTGTGTGATGGAGAGTGGTAAAGCAACACTCACGGTGTGATGGAAAGTGGTAAAGCAACACTCACGGTGTGATGGAGAGTGATAAAGCAACACTCACGGTGTGATGGAGAGTGGTAATGCAACGCTCACGGTGTGATGGAGAGTGGTAAAGCAACACTCACAGTGTGATGGAGAGTGGTAAAGCAACACTCACTGTGTGATGGAGTGTGGTAAAGCAACACTCACGGTGTGATGGAGAGTGGTAAAGCAACACTCACGGTGTGATGGAGAGTGATAAAGCAACACTCACGGTGTGATGGAGAGTGGTAAAGCAACACTCACGGTGTGATGGAGAGTGATAAAGCAACACTCACGGTGTGATGGAGAGTGGTAAAGCAACACTAACCATGTGATGGAGAGTGGTAAAGCAACACTCACTGTGTGATGGAGAGTGGTAAAGCAACACTCACGGTGTGATGGAGATTGGTAAAGCAACACTCACGGTGTGATGGAGAGTGGTAAAGCAACGCTCACGGTTTGATGGAGAGTGGTAAAGCAACGCTCACGGTGTGATGGAGAGTGGTAAAGCAACACTCACGGTGTGATGGAGAGTGGTAAAGCAACACTCACGGTGTGATGGAGAGTGGTAAAGCAACACTCACGGTGTGATGGAGAGTGGTAAAGCAACACTCACAGTGTGGTAGAGAGTGGTAAAGCAACACTCACTGTGTGATGGAGAGTGGTAAAGCAACACTCACGGTGTGATGGAGACTGGTAAAGCAACACTCACGGTGTGATGGAGAGTGGTAAAGCAACACTCAATGTGTACAGATGTAAAATAAATAAGTGTTAGCTTCCTCAGCACCATGCACCCCACTGTTGCCACCGGCAGTGACCAGAAGAAGAAACCGGAGACAGTGACAGACTGCAATCACACAAAGGTATATACAGTATCTCTACCATATACATATAGCCTTCCCATCTACCAAACACCAAATAGGATCCCCTTTTATTATATTACATTCATATTATTACTATTAGTATTATCATTATATATAATTATAACCTTTTCTATTCTATTTTATTTTATGTTAAAGCTTGGTGTGGATGCTAGACCAGATGTCCAGACTGTACTCTGTAAAAGGGGGTACTCTCCTCTGGCCTGTTGACTGTACTCTGTAAAAGGGGGTACTCTCCTCTGGCCTGTTGACTGTACTCTGTAAAAGGGGGTACTCTCCTCTGGCCTGTTGACTGTACTCTGTAAAAGGGGGTACTCTCCGCTGGCCTGTTGAGGTGTTCTACAATGTGCTCGACATGGCTGCTATCAACACGTGTTGTACAAGCAATGCCTTGACAAGACAGTCAGCAGGAGACATTGCATCATGGATCTGGCATGTGAGCTTGGTGAGAACCACATTAACGCAGAGAAAGAAGCTACAGTCACCAAGCAGGCCGCCAAGTCAGCAGGTCCTGTTCTCCCTCTTCCCCAAGCACCACAGCTCCCACTGGGGAAAAATACACAATGTCAAGACAGCAGGTCCTGCTCTCCCTCTTCCCCAAGAACCACAGCTCCCACTGGGGAAAAAGACACAATGTCAATACAGCAGGTCCTGCTCTCCCTCTTCCCCAAGAACCACAGGTCCCACTGGGGAAAAAGACACAATGCCAAGACAGCAGGTCCTGCTCTCCCTCTTCCCCAAGCACCACAGCTCCCACTGGGGAAAAATACACAATGCCAAGACAGCAGGTCCTGTTCTCCCTCTTCCCCAAGAACCACAGCTCCCACTGGGGAAAAATACAATGTCAAGACAGCAGGTCCTGCTCTCCCTCTTCCCCAAGAACCACAGCTTCCACTGGGGAAAAATACACAATATCAAGACAGCAGGTCCTGCTCTCCCTCTTCCCCAAGCACCACAGCTCCCACTGGGGAAAAATACACAATATCAAGACAGCAGGTCCTGCTCTCCCTCTTCCCCAAGCACCACAGCTCCCACTGGGGAAAAATACACAATGTCAAGTTGGCAGGTGAACACCGAACAACACCCATGAAAACTGTGTGCAGGGCAACCGATTTGATTTGTTTGTGGACCTGAAGCATAAAGAGAAGACGTGATTGGTTCATGTGTAAAGGCTCGGTACAGTGTCTGATACAAGCAACACATGATTGTTTTTATATCTTGTCATCAATATATTTCCACAAATATTTATTTATGCAATTAATCCTTTACAATTGTTAATGCACTGGTGCTTTTGTTTAGGAATACAGCAAATAATTTCACCTGAGCACCTGGCTAGTTATATTATTATTATTATACTTTTTTTGATTTGTACTTTGTCAAAATAAACTGTAAATGGACTTTATTAAGTACTAAAACTCTATTACTAATTTAATCTACAAATAAAGTTTATCAAATGGATTATACTGTAATGTTTTTATTGTAAAGGAAACAGAAATAGGATATAGGCCGAATTTATTTTTACTTTGTAGAATTAACTATTGTTGTTATTTTTTTATTGATATATTTCCACTAATATTTCTTCATGCAATAAATAGTTTACAACAGTTAATGCACTATTTATCAAGCGTTTATTTATCAACCATGTTTGAACACCTTGCACCTTGCTGGTTGATATGCATCTGATGCATATGCTAAAGTGGACGCCTGGTAACTTTCTCTAGCGGGTTCTGATATGCTGAAAGAACAGGCGGTTCTAGTGTTAAGGACTGGTAGATGGGTGATGCTCATGCATTCACTCATGCTGACCGGCTCCAGTACTTTGTTCTTGACTAAAGCGTCCAAGTCAGCCTTGACTTATGGTCTGATAGCATAATGTACAGGTCGTGCTTTCAGAAACGTTGGTTTACTGTCTGGCTTAATGCTAAGCTTCCCTGTAATGTCGTTCATACTACCCAGCTGTCCATTAAAGACTTCTCCATGTTTTTTTTTAAGATGGCAGGTAGGTCTGTGTCTCCATGTGTCATTGTATGCACTGATGGCCAGTCCAGTGTGATTTTCTCCAACTATGAACATCCCAGTAGTGATGCATAGTCTCCTTTCACAACATAGAGTGGCATCTTTTCAGTTTGTCTGTTTACCTGAACTGTGACATCAGTGATGCCTCTCACAGCGACAGATTCACCTGTGTAAGTCTTTAACACGAGGTGCGCTGGTTGAAGTGGAAGGTGTTTCAGTGTCTTTTTTCTGACACGAGATACAGCTGCCCCTGTGTCAATCTCCATACCCACCGGCTGTCCCTCTAGCAAGGGGGAGACATAGTAGCCGTGCGGCCCGCCAGGAAAAAGTCTGGATTTTCAGTGTGACTTCCTGGTCTGATGAGTCACTCACCTCAGTGTTCTCTTACTCAACAGTGTGAACATGTCTATGTGTCTTCGTTGGAATGCCTGTTTCTTGTTTCCCGTTTTTGTGATTTCTCTGTTCTCTTTTTGTTTCTGGAGACTTGTCCGATGTTGCCCTTTTTACCACAGACTGGACAATCCATGTCCTTACACCAGCATGTGACTTGATTTCCCGGTCTCTGATTTTCAGTTGAAACTCTGTTGAAACTTTTTATTTATTTGAAAGGAACACAGACAAGAACAAATAGCAGCAGGAATGGTTATACAGCTAGAGACACAATACTGTTAAAATATATATCAGAACAAATAGCAGCAGGAATGGTTATACAGCTAGAGACAGAATACTGTTAAATTATATATAAAATATATATCAGTATATTATGGAAACCACTTATTGCATGTAAATACAATTATAATAATAAAATCAGTAAGGTACACATTTGCACGAAATGATCATGAATGGGCAATCTGTTGGGTAAAACCCACTACAGGAGTTATTTTATGGTTTCAGCTGCAATTGTTGTTTGGCTAGCCCCATGGATCCTAGCAGTGGATAGTTCTAAATAAATGATATCTATAAAAGTGCTGATCCAATGAGGTGTGGTGGTTGCCATCTTAGTTCCAACGTCTTTATAGCTGCTGTCAAACCTGACAACATTATACGTCTTTGCTGTAATGACAGTGGTGAGTTTGGGGGAACAAGGTATGAGGATACCTCTTTCCAAAACGTGTCCCCTGGTCACTCCCAGTACATATGATTAAAGGAGCCCAAGGCACCTTGATTACATAGATCACACAGAGGAGCGGTTGTGATTTCTATTAAATGATGTTTTCTAGGTGGAAGGTTTACCCTGTGTATGAAATTAAAATGTATCAGCTGGTGATTAGGATTGTTAGATGAACCCACTAAGTTCCTGATGAACTCAACTGGTGAGCCTCTTTAGCAGCTAGTTCCGTGGACACACTGATTCCAATGTCCTTTGCCAAGGTCAGATGACTTTCAGTCAACAGTCTCTTTTGTGTAGCTTCACTCCATAGCCCACAGAGCTCACACCCAGTGGCTCTCCAGGACCAGGTTCAGAGAACACCTGACTCACTGATAATAGTCTAACACCTGGAAGGACAAGGGATTCACTAAAATTATATTTAGTGGGTTTTAATGAAGGGTTTTAATTGAAGATATTGTTTAAAGATATTGTCCATCATGTTGTGTGCAGAAGAGGCTTTGGCCTTCTGGGCTTGTTCAATGACAAGGCCATTATGGAAAGAGTTGTTCAGCTGTAGAGACACATCAACACAGTAATTCAGTATATCTGGTCCTCCATTATGGAAAGAGTTGTTCAGCTGTATAGACACATCAACACAGTAATTCAGTATATCTGGTCCTCCATTATGGAAAGAGTTGATCAGCTGTATTGACACATCAACACAGTAATTCAGTATATCTGGTCCTCCATTATGGAAAGAGTTGATCAGCTGTATAGACACATCAACACAGTAATTCAGTATATCTGGTCCTCCATTATGGAAAGAGTTGTTCAGCTGTATAGACACATCAACACAGTAATTCAGTATATCTGGTCCCCCATTATGGAAAGAGTTGTTCAGCTATAGAGACACAACAACACAGTAATTCAGTATATCTGGTCCTCCATTATGGAAAGAGTTGTTCAGCTGTAGAGACACATCAACACAGTAATTCAGTATATCTGGTCCTCCATTATGGAAAGAGTTGTTCAGCTGTAGAGACACATCAACACAGTAATTCAGTATATCTGGTCCTCCATTATGGAAAGAGTTGTTCAGCTGTAGAGACACATCAACACAGTAATTCAGTATATCTGGTCCCCCATTATGGAAAGAGTTGTTCAGCTATAGAGACACAACAACACAGTAATTCAGTATATCTGGTCCTCCATTATGGAAAGAGTTGTTCAGCTGTAGAGACACATCAACACAGTAATTCAGTATATCTGGTCCTCCATTATGGAAAGAGTTGTTCAGCTGTATAGACACATCAACACAGTAATTCAGTATATCTGGTCCTCCATTATGGAAAGAGTTGTTCAGCTGTAGAGACACAACAACACAGTAATTCAGTATATCTGGTCCATTATGGAAAGAGTTGTTCAGCTGTAGAGACACATCAACACAGTAATTCAGTATGCCTGGTCCTCCATTATGGAAAGAGTTGTTCAGCTGTATAGACACATCAACACAGTAATTCAGTATATCTGGTCCATTAGGGAAAGAGTTGTTCAGCTGTAGAGACACATCAACACAGTAATTCAGTATATCTGGTCCTCCATTATGGAAAGAGTTGTTCAGCTGTATAGACACATCAACACAGTAATTCAGTATATCTGGTCCCCCATTATGGAAAGAGTTGTTCAGCTGTAGAGACACAACAACACAGTAATTCAGTATATCTGGTCCTCCATTATGGAAAGAGTTGTTCAGCTATAGAGACACATCAACACAGTAATTCAGTATATCTGGTCCTGGTTGCCATAGTTACAGTAGGAGCCCATGTTGATGAGCTACAGGGATTTAGAATTTTAACACAAAAGCTTAAATGAAGAGAAAAGTATCCTGTTTCAGGTCAGGGGCCGTATCCACAAATCATCTCAGAGTAGGAGTACTGATCTGGGATCAGTTTAGCCTTTTAGATCATAATGAATAAGATTATATGGGCAGATCCTAGATCAGCACTCCTACTATGAGGCCCAGTATCCTGTTTCAGGTCAGTTCTACCTTTCTGTCTGAAAATGGAATGTTCTGAACATCCTGAAATCATAGCTTCATACTAGACTTGGGTAAAGGATTCATAATGTTAGTTACTGTATTTTAGATGAACTTGATTTCCCCTGATCTTTGCACCTTTGGGACTATTCCATTCCGTTTAAACAATAACTCGTAGTTGTGGTGAGAATAAATTGTGGTGTGACAGTGGCACTCTGACTCCACCTAGTGGTGTAACCACAGAGTTATATATGGGGATCACTCTCCACCTGCCATGTCATATCAACAAATATGGTTGAGGGTTTGCATCACTGGGTTCCCTCAGCTGCTGTAGTACAGGACGTGTTCTGGATCTCTTTCTACACTGAGGACAGTCAGAGTCTCCTGAAGGAGCAGGTTTCTCCCAGTATCTGGTGATGCACTGTCTGCAGAACCAGTGTCCACAGGTGATAGAGACTGGATCCCTCAGCACCTGCTGACACACTGCACACCTGGACTGATCCTCTGGCAGAGAGCTGAAGGAACATTATAAAAACATAAGGACATTGAGATTGTTCACTGCTATTTCTCAATGAATGTGATGTCATGATGAACATTTTAACAGAGCAGAGTAAGCAACAGGTACTGATATATAGTTCTGTCCCTTTCTCGCTGACCCAGGAAGTGAACTCAAAACCCTCTGAACAATAAAAGGTACTGTTGAAAGTGCTGTCTCTCTCATATTACCTTTGATCAAATGGCGTAGTTCTGCTGATAAAATGTGGAGATTGTCCATGGACCAGTCACTCTTCATAGAGACAGCTGGGTACTGGAGACTCTACTCTCTGGGTCTGGTTGGAGTCTCTGACAGCTGGGTACTGGAGACTCTACTCTCTGGGTCTGGTTGGAGTCTCTGACAGCTGGGTACTGGAGACTCTACTCTCTGGGTCTGGTTGGAGTCTCTGACAGCTGGGTACTGGAGACTCTACTCTCTGGGTCTGGTTGGAGTCTCTGACAGCTGGGTACTGGAGACTCTACTCTCTGGGTCTGGTTGGAGTCTCTGACAGCTGGGTACTGGAGACTCTACTCTCTGGGTCTGGTTGGAGTCTCTGACAGCTGGGTACTGGAGACTCTACTCTCTGGGTCTGGTTGGAGTCTCTGACAGCTGGGTACTGGAGACTCTACTCTCTGGGTCTGGTTGGAGTCTCTGACAGCTGGGTAATGGAGACTCTACTCTCTGGGTCTGTTTGGAGTCTCTGACAGCTGGGTACTGGAGACTCTACTCTCTGGGTCTGGTTGGAGTCTCTGACAGCTGGGTACTGGAGACTCTACTCTCTGTGTCTGGTTGGAGTCTCTGACAGCTGGGTACTGGAGACTACTCTCTGGGTCTGGTTGGAGTCTCTGACAGCTGGGTACTGGAGACTCTACTCTCTGGGTCTGGTTGGAGTCTCTGACAGCTGGGTACTGGAGACTCTACTCTCTGGGTCTGGTTGGAGTCTCTGACAGCTGGGTACTGGAGACTCTACTCTCTGGGTCTGGTTGGAGTCTCTGACAGCTGGGTACTGGAGACTCTACTCTCTGGGTCTGGTTGGAGTCTCTGACAGCTGGGTACTGGAGACTCTACTCTCTGGGTCTGGTTGGAGTCTCTGACAGCTGGGTACTGGAGACTCTACTCTCTGGGTCTGGTTGGAGTCTCTGACAGCTGGGTACTGGAGACTCTACTCTCTGGGTCTGGTTGGAGTCTCTGACAGCTGGGTACTGGAGACTCTACTCTCTGGGTCTGGTTGGAGTCTCTGACAGCTGGGTACTGGAGACTCTACTCTCTGGGTCTGGTTGGAGTCTCTGACAGCTGGGTACTGGAGACTCTACTCTCTGGGTCTGGTTGGAGTCTCTGACAGCTGGGTAATGGAGACTCTACTCTCTGGGTCTGTTTGGAGTCTCTGACAGCTGGGTACTGGAGACTCTACTCTCTGGGTCTGGTTGGAGTCTCTGACAGCTGGGTACTGGAGACTCTACTCTCTGTGTCTGGTTGGAGTCTCTGACAGCTGGGTACTGGAGACTACTCTCTGGGTCTGGTTGGAGTCTCTGACAGCTGGGTACTGGAGACTCTACTCTCTGGGTCTGGTTGGAGTCTCTGACAGCTGGGTACTGGAGACTCTACTCTCTGGGTCTGGTTGGAGTCTCTGACAGCTGGGTACTGGAGACTCTACTCTCTGGGTCTGGTTGGAGTCTCTGACAGCTGGGTACTGGAGACTCTACTCTCTGGGTCTGGTTGGAGTCTCTGACAGCTGGGTACTGGAGACTCTACTCTCTGGGTCTGGTTGGAGTCTCTGACAGCTGGGTACTGGACACTCTACTCTCTGGGTCTGGTTGGAGTCTCTGACAGCTGGGTACTGGAGACTCTACTCTCTGGGTCTGGTTGGAGTCTCTGACAGCTGGGTAATGGAGACTCTACTCTCTGGGTCTGTTTGGAGTCTCTGACAGCTGGGTACTGGAGACTCTACTCTCTGGGTCTGGTTGGAGTCTCTGACAGCTGGGTACTGGAGACTCTACTCTCTGTGTCTGGTTGGAGTCTCTGACAGCTGGGTACTGGAGACTCTGCTCTCTGGGTCTGGTTGGAGTCTCTGACAGCTGGGTACTGGAGACTCTACTCTCTGGGTCTGGTTGGAGTCTCCGACAGCTGGGTACTGGAGACTACTCTCTGGGTCTGGTTGGAGTCTCTGACAGCTGGGTACTGGAGACTCTACTCTCTGGGTCTGGTTGGAGTCTCTGACAGCTGGGTACTGGAGACTCTACTCTCTGGGTCTGGTTGGAGTCTCTGACAGCTGGGTATTTTTCCCCCATAATATTTTCAAATCAAATCAAATTTGCCACAAGTACAATATTTCCACAACGTATTTTTGTTTGTTATTAAACCCCATAGTATTTCATTCAGTAATGTTGATCAGTAGTATTAGAAATCACCCTGGATCATTATTAAACCCCATAGTATTTCATACAGTAATGATGATCAGTAGTATTAGAAATCACCCTGGATCATTATTAAACCAAACAGTATTTCATACAGTAATGATGATCAGTAGTATCAGAAATCACCCTGGATCATTATTAAACCCCATAGTATTTCATACAGTAATGATGATCAGTAGTATGAGAAATCACCCTGGATCATTATTAAACCCCATAGTATTTCATACAGTAATGTTGATCAGTAGTATCAGAAATCACCCTGGATCATTATTAAACCCCATAGTATTTCATACAGTAATGTTGATCAGCAGTATTAGAAATCACCCTGGATCATTATTAAACCCCATAGTATTTCATACAGTAATGATGATCAGTAGTATGAGAAATCACCCTGGATCATTATTAAACCCCATAGTATTTCATACAGTAATGATGATCAGTAGTATGAGAAATCACCCTGGATCATTATTAAACCCCATAGTATTTCATACAGTAATGATGATCAGTAGTATCAGAAATCACCCTGGATCATTATTAAAACCCATAGTATTTCATACAGTAATGATGATCAGTAGTATGAGAAATCACCCTGGATCATTATTAAACCCCATAGTATTTCATACAGTAATGATGATCAGTAGTATGAGAAATCACCCTGGATCATTATTAAACCCCATAGTATTTCATACAGTAATGATGATCAGTAGTATCAGAAATCACCCTGGATCATTATTAAACCCCATAGTATTTCATACAGTAATGATGATCAGTAGTATCAGAAATCACCCTGGATCATTATTAAACCCCATAGTATTTCATACAGTAATGATGATCAGTAGTATCAGAAATCACCCTGGATCATTATTAAACCCCATAGTATTTCATACAGTAATGATGATCAGTAGTATTAGAAATCACCCTGGATCATTATTAAACCCCATAGTATTTCATACAGTAATGATGATCAGTAGTATGAGAAATCACCCTGGATCATTATTAAACCCCATAGTATTTCATACAGTAATGATGATCAGTAGTATCAGAAATCACCCTGGATCATTCATCATGTCAGACATTTCCCTCAATTTCTCCCCATATGGAACTGCTGATGTAAAAGGGCTTCATAAATAAATGATTGATATAACGTTGAACTCCCAACCTCCCAACCAGACTACAGTCTGTTACATTCTCACATTCTCCACAGATCTGGGAGGAATTCCCCTTTTACAACCTATAATGTATGGCAATAATCTTACTTTGGGTCAAAGGGCATTGGTCCACTGATAACATTGAGAGGATTGTACATGGACCAGTCATAGACAGACAGCTGGGTACTGGAGACTGCTCTCTGGGTCTGGGGGTTGGCAGTGCCCCCCTCCTCTCTCTCCTCAGACACTCATCTTAGGAGTGGGTTCCAACTTCCAGAATTACAGTGTGATAAAAAGACTCACACACCATTTAGGAGACACACACTTCCTTGATTAAACATATACTTACTAGAGTTTACAGGACATCCTGCTCTGTCCTCTCTCCAGTTTAGAGTTTATAGGATATCCTGCTCTGTCCTCTCCAGTTTAGAGTTTATAGGATATCCTGCTCTGTCCTCTCTCCAGTTGAGAGTTTATAGGATATCCTGCTCTGTCCTCTCTCCAGTTTAGAGTTTATAGAATATCCTGCTCTGTCCTCTCTCCAGTTTAGAGTTTATAGGATATCCTGCTCTGTCCTCTCTCCAGTTTAGAGTTTATAGGATATCCTGCTCTGTCCTCTCTCCAGTTTATAGTTTATAGGATTTCCTGCTCTGTCCTCTCTCCAGTTTAGAGTTTATAGGATATCCTGATCTGTCCTCTCTCCAGTTTAGAGTTATAGAATATCCTGCTCTTTCATCTAAAAATATGTAATGGCTGGACAAGAACAAATATACTTTTATATAGGTATGCTTTCTACACACCATGAGGATAAACCATTAACCATGAGGTGTAGCTAACTGTTTTCTTTACTGACAACTGGGGTTAGAGACAGACAGAGACTGAGAGAGACACAGACATCAAATACTCGTGATCTTTGACCTTCCACCATTTCAGGCTTTTTTCACAGAAATTGCATGGTAACACTTTATATGGCAGATGATAGGCATTAAAATCCATTCATAAAGCCCTTGACCATTTTAAATAATAGTATTTACATTTTCGTCATTTAATATACGCTCTTATCCAAAGATACTCAAGGGCACATCTACCGTTTTTTTACCTAGTCAGCTCAGGGTTTCGAACCAGCAACCTTTTGGTTACTGGTCCAACACCCTTATCCGCTAGGCTACCTGCCACCAGTGTATGATGGGCATCTTACAACAACTATAGCTGACATTATTGTGGTCATGTTAAGTATTTAGTTTTTTATTGGCATCCCCAAATAGACGTTGCCAAGGCAATCATTTTTTTTATTTTTTTTTTATTCAGGCTGCAAAGTAAGGATCCTAACAGGGATTGTTGATGAATGATGTTGGTAGAATGTATACATTGGGATAGTAGTAAGGATCCTACCAGGGATTATTTATGTATGATGTTGGTAGAATGTATACATTGGGATAGTAGTAAGGATCCTACCAGGGATTATTGATGTATGATGTTGGTAGAATGTATACATTGGGATAGTAGTAAGGATCCTACCAGGGATTATTTATGTATGATGTTGGTAGAATGTATACATTGGGATAGTAGTAAGGATCCTACCAGGGATTATTGATGTATGCTGTTGGTAGAATGTATACATTGGGATAGTAGTAAGGATCCTACCAGGGATTATTTATGTATGATGTTGGTAGAATGTATACATTGGGATAGTAGTAAGGATCCTACCAGGGATTATTGATGTATGATGTTGGTAGAATGTATACATTGGGATAGTAGTAAGGATCCTACCAGGGATTATTTATGTATGATGTTGGTAGAATGTATACATTGGGATAGTAGTAAGGATCCTACCAGGGATTATTGATGTATGATGTTGGTAGAATGTATACATTGGGATAGTAGTAAGGATCCTACCAGGGATTAAAATGGTATGATGTTGGTAGAATGTATACATTGGGATAGTAGTAAGGATCCTACCAGGGATTATTGATGTATGATGTTGGTAGAATGTATACATTGGGATAGTAGTAAGGATCCTACCAGGGATTATTGATGTATGATGTTGGTAGAATGTATACATTGGGATAGTAGTAAGGATCCTACCAGGGATTATTTATGTATGATGTTGGTAGAATGTATACATTGGGATAGTAATAAGGATCCTACCAGGGATTATTTATGTATGATGTTGGTAGAATGTATACATTGGGATAGTAGTAAGGATCCTACCAGGGATTATTGATGTATGATGTTGGTAGAATGTATACATTGGGATAGTAGTAAGGATCCTACCAGGGATTATTTATGTATGATGTTGGTAGAATGTATACATTGGGATAGTAGTAAGGATCCTACCAGGGATTATTTATGTATGATGTTGGTAGAATGTATACTTTGGGATAGTAGTAAGGATCCTACCAGTGATTATGTATGTATGATGTTGGTAGAATGTATACATTGGGATAGTAGTAAGGATCCTACCAGGGATTATTGATGTATGATGTTGGTAGAATGTATACATTGGGATAGTAGTAAGGATCCTACCAGGGTTTATTCATGTATGATGTTGGTAGAATGTATACATTGGGATAGTAGTAAGGATCCTACCAGGGATTATTTATGTATGATGTTGGTAGAATGTATAAATTGGGATGGTAGTAAGAGGCCGGTGGGTAAATGACTGAGATTCAAGCCTCCCGTCAGTTAGGGAGATTTGTTTCTTTATTGTGTGTTTAGTTGTACCTTTACCTTCCTGTAGTCGCTCATTTGGAAGGATTCTGTATGTAGGAATTGTCTAATATCCCTCCCAATGTGTTTTCGCAAGGGAGGTATTGAACGGGGGTGTCGATTTTGACCGCTACCTTTTTGAGAAAAAAAGTATTACTTGTTAAACAATCTCTTTCTCTGAGCAATTGTATTAGTATAAAATCATTTAATTTAATATTTTAACTTCTAAGTTAGAGATATGTTGAAACTGGATCCGTCATAATGATTCAACATTTTATAGTATGCCATGGCCTTTACTGGCCAAAGGTTAAACTACTGTTCTGTTAATGCTATACTATGGTGTTGAGTCACTGGACTTTGACCAGATATTATTGCATCCAAAGATCAACTGTACCTAGAACACAGATACAGAGCCACTTGTCATCAGGAAGGTGCTCTCTCAGCACAACGGAAAATATCTCAATGACTTGACATGTTCTGGTTGTGAATACAGGCTGCAAGGTAAGACTCTTCCAAGGGATTATTGTAAAGTGTGTAGGGAAATTAAATATATGGTGTTATTATAGTATAGAGAATGACAGTAAAACACTCAGATCTAACAGTCCATTGCACCTGGGACAGGTACGTGACAGTTCAATCATACAAAATGGCGCTAACTGGGCGTAGGCAAGTCAGATTCAAAAACATATTGTTGTTCATATCTCGTATTATATGATTCGTATATCGTGGTTATTTTACAATTTGTAAAAATTTTAATGTATCATAGTTCTAAATCATCTTTCAGAATATCAGAACATTTGTTGTTTTCTAAATTACAATGAGCTCCTGCTTCCTGTGTAATTTGGTATGAAACTTGAACGTACTTTTCTTAACATTGATATTATGAATTAAATTAAATAATATCATAATTATAGCAGACCTGTTGAACAAAGCAACACACTAGAATGAGTGGAATTATTACAAGAGAAAGTGAGACATTATTATCATTTTTATTTTATTTTATTTTAGTTTTAGATCAGCTTTAATATTTCAGATAGATTGTAACTTCCATCAATCCCCCATTATTATTATTATTACTATTATTATTATTAGTTCCACTACATGGAGAAAAGGTTAACAATATCAGTCATGACATTTACGTCATTTAGCAGACGCTCTTATCCAGAGCGACTTACATGAGCAATTAGGGTTAAGTGCCTTGCTTAAGGGCACATCGACAGATTTTTCACCTAGTCGGCTCGGGGATTAGAACCAGCTACCTTTCGGTTACTGGCACGACGCTCTTACCCACTAAGCTACCTGCTCACTAAACTACGTGTTGATGTGATTGCATTAAATCACCTGACTGTTTGGACGTGTCTGTTAGTAAATGTTTTATTTCTAAGAGATAATGAATAAAATAGAACAATTGACCTTCAATAATTAGTTGTCACTGTGTTAACCACAACCAAACTGTTGGATCTCTGTTTAGGGGTCAGTGCTCTAAAATGAGTCTCTCTGGGGAGAGAGAGGAGGGGGGCTCTGCCTCTAAAATGAGTCTCTCTGGGGAGAGAGAGGAGGGGGTCCCTGCCTCTAAAACAAGTCTCTCTGGGGGACATGACACCAAAGCTAAGAGGTGAGATGACAATGTTGTTTAAGAATTTATAAGGAGTTTATTTCTAAAACGTTATATCCACAATTTTTTCACGTTTGTTATTTTACATCAGAAATGATTGCTTATGGGTACCTTCATGTGCGTGTAAAATATTGTTGTTCTAAGATTTTAATTAATATATTTTTGCGTATTAATTTTTGTTAAGCAAAACGCTATATAGCTGGAATGAAATGTTTGTATCCTGTATATTTGACTGTGATATGTGGATGTCTCACCAGCACACACACACACACACACACACAGACACACACACAGACACGTACCCACATCTTTACCACATACACACACACATCTATAGAAGTTTTGCATGACACAATCATTTATCCTACTCTTAGTTATTGTCTAATATGATGTCATGCAGAACCTTATTGTTTTTACTAATTCTGATCGTTGTTACAAGTGGAATTTTGACAATACTACCGTCAAATCAACACACTCTTCACTCCTGTTTTAACCAAAAAGGGTTCTATCGCTTGCTTAATATATGGAACCACTAAAAGTTCTACATAGAAACCTTTTATAGGGTTCTTTAATCAGAACTCTAGAGGTTCTTCTTCACTGAACCAAAATGGTTCCATATAGAACCCTGCATGGTGCCATTTATGAATTATGGCTACTACTATTAAATAGGAATATTTTTTGCTCAGAATATAATTTATAGGAAAATAGGAATGGTTGAAAAATCCCAATAGTCATTAAAAATTATCCTTAGAAATAGCAGTGCTGGGGGTTTGGAAAGCCATAGTCAGTCAATCAACAATATAATAATACTCTTATGAAAAATATTGATCTTTAATTTAGTCTGTGGATACTATGTGACTAGAAAGGTTAAACATGCATG
Source organism: Coregonus lavaretus (assembly GCF_964263955.1). Classification (NCBI taxonomy): domain Eukaryota; kingdom Metazoa; phylum Chordata; class Actinopteri; order Salmoniformes; family Salmonidae; genus Coregonus; species Coregonus lavaretus. Next base: position 73,478,083 of record NC_139989.1, read on the forward strand.
TAAGAAATCACAGCACAGTTGAAAAAAATATGGCAGGTGGAAATCAAAAGAGGATGTTCTACGGAGATAGGTGGGCGGGGCTGAGAGTAGCAGAGGGGTGGGATTAAAAAATATAATGATCGGTAATAGTCATTACTGTAAACACTATAGATATCTGAGTACTATCTATCCAAAATGTAATGTGTATAATTAATTATTATTATTATATATATAAAAAAGTAATTACTGTGTATGAAAGTATTGTATGGGGGGTAGAATTTATCTTCGTTATATTCAAACACACTGGTGGCCAGGGAGGCATCTCTTTGTTCGAACGATGGCCCAACTCTGGCTGACTTCTTTACAATACAATACATTACAATACAGTAGAACTTTGTCCATTAGTTCCAGCAAACAACAAAAATGTATTTTCTGCTCCGTTCATAACCCCCCCAAACAGCAGACCTCACACATACAGTTGAGACCAGCACAGGTTCAAGCTGCAGTGCAGCGCCCCTGGATGGAGAGCATGTTGTGGGGTTAAGGGCCTTGCTCAAGGGCCCAACGAAAGGTGATTGTTTTGAGTATGTGAACCCATTAGCTCTCCAGGGGTCAGATCAATTCCGCCCGTTCTTTCCAGCGCCCGGCCCGGGATTCAAACTGGACACTTTTCGGCCACTGGTCCAACGCCTGCCACAGCTCCAACATATTTGCCGCTGGGCGAAAACCTGAGTTAATATTCAGAAATAAGCATGAGTTAATCTGCCAAAATGAAGACAAAATGTTATGCAGACATCATTATTATGATAACATACATGCAGTTGTCATCAGCAGCAGCCACAAGAGAGAGCCTCTGATAGTTCTGGGTAACTGCCAGACTGAGCAAAACATAGATAGTGTGTTAAAAGTCATGTAATGATTAAATAGGCTATTGAATCACCAACACTTATTATACATAATTATTATACAGAAATCATTGCCAAAAGCTGAAGAGAAACTGTTGCATGTAGGTCTATATTATTTATGGATTGATCATATAGAAATATAGAAACATTATTTTAACTACTCCAAAGCAATTTCATGTGGTGCAGGAACCACTGACTCGCTGCATTATTCTATAGTATTATCAAGACACCTGCTGTTAATTCTTAACTGGTTAGGACAGCTCATGAGGTGTCCTAAATATCTACCGACTAGAGACTTCATGCATAGCTTTAATTTATACCCATAAGAGTAGAATGGCTGATACAACACTTATACCAATTTTCTACTCTGAGACGCTTTTTTGGATATGGGCCCAGATCTCAAAATATTGTTATAAAAAAACTTTGAATGTTTGTTTTACATATAAAAAAATAAAAAAATGCATTTGTAAGCCACTGTAAAGACTGGGTTTAGTTTATTGTGTGGCTCTGCTCATGTCCGCGTTCTGGAACTGCCCGCGTCCACGTACAGAACTGTCCACGTCAACGTACGGTTTGGCGCCAAGCATATTGTCCAGTTACGCGCAGAGTGGTCTGAGGTGATGTTGGGGAACAACGACAGAGTTCGTTACAGTGTTGAGATGCCGAAGTTTATTGTTCAATTAGCTTTTTTGCGTAATGGTCAGTGACAGTATGAGTGTAGCCAGATCCTTTTCACTCGCTATCCTTGTTTCATCTTGTCGTTCACCGGATTCGTCATCATCCTCGAGGGACAGACGAACGACCTGCTAGTTAGCCAAGCTAGTCGGTACAGCTAGCTAAGCTAGCTACTCTACCAGCAGCATCCTAGTTATCCTAGCTACCACTACATCATCACCGGCTGCCTGCATTTCTTGTGGACCGATGGAGCTCCCTGGTTGTTTCTTCCACCTGTTAAATACGGTGGAGGGCTTCTCCCTCTCTCATTGACGGATGCTAGCTACCAACCATCCCTCTGTCCGGTTCTCCTCTTCACTAGATGGACGGTAACTTTAGTGTTTAACCCCTCTGTGTCCAAGGACTGAACCTTTTGAATATTATTTTCGGGGCGCCTCAAGTTACATTTTTTACAATGTTTATTGCTGATAAAATTAGTTCATTGCATCCGCCATGGAGCCCAGTTTCATAATATTACCTTCTATCCCTGGTTATGAAGTAATCGCGAAAAAACAGGCCTTATGTTTGGGCATTTTTCACCCTACCAGCTCCTATTAGTTCTATTGAGCTCCGTGACACCGACTCGCCTTCAGAACGTTCTATTCCCAGCCCATTGTTTTGCGTCACAATGCCAGCTTCACTATTGTTATCAATGAGACCTGCCTGCGTTAACCCTGTAGGTTTACCTCAGGTAACTTATTATTAACAAGGTTACGGTTACTTGGTGAGCGCGCTCAATGTTAACCTGAGTACATGTTGTGGTGAGCCACATAAGAGGTGTTGTCTGTCGCAAAGCCATCAAATGTTAAACAATTTCTGGTCATGGTTAAACATATTTGTTTTAAGAAAAAAGTGTACAATCTAAACAAAACGCATGTCCCTGTCCTCTTTTTCAATATGTGGCAGATTTAAACAGCCAGAAGACATTTTTTAATTAAGAAATAAAAAACATTCTGATTTCTTGTTGTTTCTAAAAGGCTGCTGGGTAATTTGATATGCATCGAAATCTTTGTTCGTGGCATCAAATTGAGCGAATGCTGCGCAGGTTCACTGAGTTGCAAACCAAATGGGTATAATGGGGTGATTGTTGTCCAATCGAGTGGTCTAGCTAATGGATTTGTAGATCTGACGCAGTTGCTACCTCAGATTATGAGCCTAGCAAGTGTCATATAGCTCAGTTGGTACAGCATGGCGCTTGCAACACCAGGGTTGTGGGTTCGTTTCCCACGGGGGGCCAGTATGAAAATGTATGCACTCACTAACTGTAAGTCGCTCTGGATAAGAGCGTCTGCTAAAATGTAAAATGTAAATGTAAAATATTTCATGAATGAGTTATGTAGTACCCACATATGGCCAAAGGGAGGAGCAAGAGTGCTATAAACCCATACAGTTTTTTGCCATAAAAACCCTAAACCTAACAATCAATCAAATGTATTTATAAAGCCCTTTTACACCAGCAGATGTCACAAAGTGCTATACAGAAACTCTTACCCTACTTATAACCTATTTTAGCCGTAACCCCTAATTCTAGGGTAGGGTAGCCTAGAACACTTTTAGAAACTATTTTAGTAATAATATTATCTTAGTAAATACAATTATAGTATTAAATAGTGTTTTGATTATTTTGTTGTTATTTTATTATATGTATAATAGCAAGACAGAACACTTGATAAATAAGACACATTCGTTTTATTTTTCAAATGTGGTTTGAATTGGGTGACCTAGTAACCTCTGTGTGAAAGTCCAGCAATTGGCGTGGGGCAGGTTTGAGACTGATCTAATACACTTTATTTCTCAGCTGCCTCACCAATGTCTGTACATGAATTAATAACTTTTAATTGCTAATTATTTCCAATAGATGGCAGCATAAGACCACGAAGCATCAGTTATAGGCTACAAGCAGCAATATGATTGACATAAAATAGCATGCAACCAAATACTATATGTCCCATGAGTTTCTAAGATGGTCACTCATTACTTTAGTTAGCTATATATCTCGTATTAGGCCTGTGATGCTTTTGGAAGAGCAATTAAATAGTGACTATAGCAGGTGTTGAACCCCGGGTAAATATATATTATTATTGTGTAAAACCTAGTAGTACTACTTATTTCTCTGAGAGTGAGGCAGATATGTAGCATTTTGCAAAAAAACATGATTATTTGTCTATTTGAAATGAAAGCATCAAATTATAGATTTTAAACAAATACATGTCTGTCATTGAACAACCCCATGCCATGATTACATAGTGAAAAAACACACCAATCTCTTTCATAATTTCTTTAAACAATAAAAGCTAATTTACCAACATTTCTGAAAATGGATATATAGCGTTTTGGAATGAAACTCTTCTTATGTTTCCCCATCTGAGCTCAGAGTAGATGAGAGACGTAATGTTTGTCTCTGTTGTGTTGAAGCCCAATCAAGCAGGAGAGACCAGCCTCCCCTGTACCCAGCTGTGTGTCCATGAAGAGTGACCGGTCTATGGGTCAACCTATACAGTTTAGAGAGGGAGCCTTTTCTACTGAACAAAGGTAAGAAGAACTCATGGGTCATGGTCAGTGAGTTAAACAACACTGTCTCTAGTCATTTCTCCTCTCCCATTTTCCCATTTATTTTTGTTATTTTCATAATCCATAGGCCAATCCTTTTTTTCCATTTTCATAGTCCTGAAACAATATTAAACAAACACAACATTCCCTCCCTGTGTGTATGTGTATGTGTATGTGTGTGTATGTGTATGTGTGTATGTGTATGTGTGTATGTGTGTATGTGTGTATGTGTGTATGTGTGTATGTGTGTATGTGTGTATGTGTGTGTGTGTGTGTGTGTGTGTATGTGTGTGTGTGTGTGTGTACTCCCTGGATGAGGAGATGTAATCTCATGTTTTGTCCACAGAAACCAACAGGAGAGATCAGAGTCAGAGATTCTCAGTGGTCAGTCTTCCCAGAGTCATCAAACAGACCTGGACTCCATATTCAGTGTATGTGGTCCTGTTATGTACATTTGTTTTTTGTTTACCTCAAGTAAAGTTGATCTGTCAATCATTCATTAATGTGTTAATGAGAAAGCATTTAGTCTCTTGCTTAACTTATTTACTTGATTTATTTCAGTTGCTTGAAGAGAATATTATGACATTTGTGAAGAACGAGCTGAAGATGTTCAAGAGGATTCTTAGTCCAGAACTCCCAGAAGGCTTTGAGAGTCAGAAGCAGGATAAGGAAGTGGTGGATGCTGAAGATGAGAAGCAGGAGAGCAGTGCCAGAGAGGGGGCTCTGAAGATCACACTGCACGTCCTGAGGAAAATGAACCAGAAGGAGCTTGCTGACACACTGGAGAAAAGTAAGAGCTGTCTGCCTCATGTTGAATGCTGTTTTAGAACATTTAAAAGCTGTAGCTAAAGTAGCTGTGTAACTAAATGATATTGTAGCAGCCTTAACACAACACCTAGTGACCTCATCAAGTAGCAGCAGGGATGTGTTGTGTTGATTAATAGAGAGAGAGAGAGAGAGAGAGAGAGAGAGAGAGAGAGAGAGAGAGAGAGAGAGAGAGAGAGAGAGAGAGAGAGAGAGAGAGAGAGAGAGAGAGAGAGAGAGAGAGAGAGAGAGAGAGAGAGAGAGAGAGAGAGAGAGAGAGAGAGAGAGAGAGAGAGAGAGAGAGAGAGAGAGAGAGAGAGAGAGAGAGAGAGAGAGAGAGAGAGAGAGAGAGAGAGAATAATATAATCAGTCACACCAGTCTGTAATGCATTATGAAAACATTTATACAGTCAGTTAAGAGAATAAAGTATTATAATTTAAAATGTTATAACAGTCCTAGAACACTGTAGGCATTAAAACAGACGTAATATTAATATCCTCTGTGTTATTTCTTCATTCAGATGAGCTTGCTGTGATTCTTCAACGTGAACTCAAATCTAATCTAAAGAAGAAGTTTCAATGTGTATTTGAGGGGATCGCTAAACAAGGAAACCCAACACTTCTCAATAAGATCTACACAGAGCTCTACATCACAGAGGGTGGAACAGGAGAGGTCAATAATGAACATGAGCTGAGACTGATTGAGACAACAACCAGGAAACAAGCGAGACCAGAGACTGCAGTCAAATGTAACGACATCTTCAAACCCTTAACTGGACAAGACAAACCTATCAGAACTGTGCTGACAAAGGGAGTTGCTGGCATTGGAAAAACAGTCTCTGTGCAGAAGTTCATTCTGGACTGGGCTGAAGGAAAAGCAAATCAGGATGTCCAATTTGTATTTTCATTCCCTTTTCGGGAGCTGAATTTGATGAAAAAGGAAAAACACACTTTGATTGAACTTCTCAATCACTTCTCAACGGAAACCAAAGAATCAAGAATATCCAACTACGACAAGTACAAAGTTCTGTTCATCTTTGATGGTCTGGATGAGTGCCGACTGCCCCTAGACTTCCAGAAGAACAAGATCTGTTGTGACGTCACAGAGTCAACCTCAGTGGATGTTCTGCTGACAAATCTCATCAAGGGAAATCTGCTTCCCTCTGCTCTCCTCTGGATAACTACCCGACCTGCAGCAGCCAATCAGATCCCTTCAGGGTGTGTTGACCAGGTGACAGAGGTACGAGGGTTCAATGACCCACAGAAGGAGGAGTACTTCAGGAAGAGATTCAGTGATGAGGACCTGGCCAGTAGAATCATCTCACACATAAAGACATCAAGGAGCCTCCACATCATGTGCCACATTCCAGTCTTCTGTTGGATTTCTGCAATAGTCCTTGAACACATGTTGAAACACAAGACAGAAGAGATGCCCAAGACTCTGACTGAGATGTACTCACACCTTGTGGTGTTTCATACCAAACAGAAGAATGAAAAGTATCTTGGGAAAGAAGAGACAGGTCCACACTGGAATAAAGAGAACATTCTGTCACTGGGAAAACTGGCTTTTCAACAGCTTGTGAATGGCAATCTGATTTTCTATGAAGAAGACCTGAAAAGGGCTGGCATTGATGTCAATGAAGCCTCAGTGTACTCAGGATTGTGCACACAGCTCTTTAAAGAGGAATGTGGGCTCTACCAGGACAAGGTGTACTGCTTCGTGCATCTGAGCATTCAGGAGTTTCTGGCTGCTGTATATGTGTTCATCTCATTCATCAACAACAATGAGAATCTAATTGATGAATCTCAATCAACGGCCAGGAACCTTTTTGTGAGGATCATACACAAGCGTAAATTTACCTTTTATAAGAGTGCTGTGGATAAAGCCTTACTAAGTGAGACAGGAAACCTGGACCTGTTCCTCCGATTCCTTCTGGGCCTCTCATTGGAGTCCAATCAGAAGCACTTACGAGGTCTACTGACAAAGACAAGAAGCAGCTCACAGAGCCATGAAGAAACAGTCAAGTACATCAAGGAGAAGATCAGGGAGAATTCCTCTCCAGAGAGGTGCATCAATCTGTTCCACTGTCTGAATGAACTGAATGACCATTCTCTAGTGGAGGAGATCCAAAGCTACCTGAGATCAGGAAGTCTCTCAGATGCCAAACTGTCACCTGCACAGTGGTCAGCTCTGGTCTTTGTGTTGCTGACTTCAGAAAAGGAGCTGGATGTGTTTGACCTGAAGAAATACTCCAGATCAGAGGAAGGTCTTCTGAGGCTGCTGTCAGTGGTCAAAGCCTCCAGAGCTGCTCTGTGAGTAAATACAATTATATTTCAGTACTAATCATCAGGAAGAAATATTCAGTTGAGAGAAAACTATGTATTATAATGTATGTAATATTCTATTGAAAAACATATTGAATAAATGCATTGATTTTCACATTAGTATAACAATATGACCATACAATTCTAGGAGACAGAAGATGAATCTATATGTTCTTTAAGAGAATGAACCAAATGCATCTGCCATTGTCCTTCTACACTACTGGTGTTAAATTAACAGTGTGTTTGTGAAATCATGATGATCTCTTTGCAGGCTGTCAGGCTGTGGAGTCACAGAGGAAGGCTGTGCTTCTCTGGTCTCAGCTCTGAAGTCAAACCCCTCACACCTGAGAGAGCTGGATCTGAGTAACAATGACCTGAAGGATTCAGGAGTGAAGCTGCTCTCTGCTGGACTGGGGAATCCCCACTGTAAACTGGAGTCTCTGAGGTCAGTATTCCTGCAGTTGGTCAACAAGTGATAACTGTTCACCAGATCCACATGTGTTTACCAGGCACACATAGTCCACACCATATGTGTTTGGACAGTGAAGCTTACAGTTTTACATTTGGTGCTATGCTCCAGCATTTTGGATTTCAGATATAATGTTTCATATTAGGCAACAGTACAGAATGTCACCTTTTATTTGAGGTTAATGGTGAGAGGTTAGCATGTTTTGTTGTAGCCTCTGTAACTTTCTCATTCATTATTATTCATGATTCATTCATGATTTTTCTTAATCATGTCATCATCAGGATTAATTTAGTAGTGTTTAGAAAAATGTTATCTACTCACTTAGAAAGTAAATTACTCAAAACCAAAGAATAGCAGTGTGGTTTTAAAATGATTATATTTTTCTCTCTACAAGCAATACTTTGATAATTAGTTATTTCTAATAACAATAAATCCATTCATGAATAGATATGGCAGGTTTCAGGACACTGATATATCTGAATATGTTTAAATAATATACTGCCACATTTTTCACCACCAAAGAATAGCAGTGTGGTTTTAATATGATTTGACTCTTTGCAGGCTGTCAGGCTGTGGAGTCACAGAGGAAGGCTGTGCTTCTCTGGTCTCAGCTCTGAAGTCAAACCCCTCACACCTGAGAGAGCTGGATCTGAGTAACAATGACCTGAAGGATTCAGGAGTGAAGCTGCTCTCTGCTGGACTGGGGAATCCCCACTGTAAACTGGAGACTCTGAGGTCAGTATTCCTGTATCACTCAATGAACACACACACACTGGACACACACTGGAAACACACACACACACAGGACACCCACACAATACACACACACACACTGGACACACACACACTAGATACACACACAAACACCCACACTGGACACACACTCATTGGACAACACACACACACACACTGGACACACACACAAACACACACTGGACACACACACATACACACACACACTGGAGACACACACACATGCAATGATTAATTTAGTAGTGTTTAGAAACATGTTATCTACTGTTAATAATTATACATTCATTCATTTATATACAGTACCAGTCAAACGTTTGGACACACATACTCATTCAAGGGTTTTTCTTTATTTTTACTATTTTTTACATTGTAGAATATTAGTGAAGTCATCAAAACTTTGAAATAACACATATGGAATCATGTAGTAACCAAAGAAGTGTTAAACAAATTAAAATATGTTTTATATTTGAGATTCTTCAAATAACCACCCTTTGTCTTGATGACAGCTTGCACACTCTTGGCATTCTCTCAACCAGCTTCACCTGGAATGCTTTTCCAACAGTCTTGAAGGAGTTCCCTCATATGCTGAGCACTTGTTGGCTGCTTTTCCTTCACTCTGCGTTCCAACTCATCCCAAACCATCTCAATTGGGTTGAGGTCGGGTGATTGTGGAGGCCAGGTCATCTGATGCAGCACTCCATCACTCTCCTTGGTAAGATAGCCCTTACACAGCCTGGAAGTGTGTTGGGTCATTGTCCTGTTGAAAAACAAATGATAGTCCCACTAAGCGCAAACCAGATGGGATGGCGTATCGCTGCAGAATGCTGTGGTAGCCATGCTGGTTAAGTGTGCCTTGAATTCTAAATAATTCACAGACAGTGTCACCAGCAAAGCACCCCCACACCATAACACCTCCTCCTCCATGCTTCACGGTGGGAACTACACATGCTGAGATCATCCGTTCACCCACACCGCTTCTCACAAAGACACGGCGGTTGGAACCAAAAATCTCAAATTTGGACCCATCAGACCAAAGGACAGATTTCCACCGGTCTAATGTCCATTGCTCATGTTTCTTGGCCAAAGCAAGTCTCTTTCTTCTACAATGTAAAAATTAGTTTTAAATGTAAAAAATACATTTGAATGAGTAGGTGTGTTCAAACTTTTGACTGGTAGAGTATACAGTTGAAGTCGAAAGTTAACATACACTTAGGTTGGAGTCATTAAAACTTGTTTTTCAACCACTCCACACATTTCTTGTTAACAAACTATAGTTTTGGCAAGTCGGTTAGGACATCTACTTTGTGCATGACACAAGTAATTTTTCCAACAATTGTTTACAGACATATTTTTTCACTTATAATTCACTGTATCACAATTCCAGTGGGTCAGAAGTTTACATACACTAAGTTGACTGTGCCTTTAAACAGCTTGGAAAAATCCAGAAAATGATGTCATGGCTTTAGAAGCTTCTGATAGGCTAATTGACATCATTCGAGTCAATTGGAGGTGTACCTGTGGATGTATTTCAAGGCCTACCTTCAAACTCAATGCCTCTTTGCTTGACATCATGGGAAAATCAAAGGAAATCAGCAAAGATCTCAGAAATAGAATTGTAGACCTCCACAAGTCTGGATCATCCTTGGGAGCAATTTCCAAACACCTGAAGGTACCACGTTCATCTGTACAAACAATAGTACGCAAGTATTAACACCATGGGACCACGCTGCCGTCATACTGCTCAGGAAGGAGATGTGTTCTGTCTCCTAGAGATTAACGTACTTTGGTGCGAAAAGTGCAAATAAATCCCAGAACAACAGCAAAGGACCTTGTGAAGATGCTGGAGGAAACAGGTACCAAAGTATCTATTTCCACAGCAAAACAAGTCCTATATTTACATTTTAGCAGACGCTAATATCCAGAGCGACTTACAGTTAGTGAGTGCATACATTTTTCATACTGGCCCCCCGTGGGAATCGAACCCACAACCCTGGCGTTGCAAGCACCATGCTCTACCAACTGAGGTACAGGAGGCCTATATAAACAGGTATAAATGTATCTATATCCACAGTAAAACAAGTCCTATATCGACATAACCTGAAAGGCTGCTCAGCAAGGAAGAAGCCACTGCTCCAAAACTGCCATAAAAAAGCCAGACTACGGTTTGCAACTGCACATTGGGACAAAGATCGTACTTTTCTGAGAAATGTCCTCTGGTCTGATGAAACAAAAATATAACTGTTTGGCCATAATGACCATCGTTATGTTTGGAGGAAAAAGGGGGATGCTTGCAAGCCGAAGAACACCATCCCAACCATGAAGCACGGGGGTGGCAGCATCATGCTGTGGGGGTGCTTTGCTGCAGGAGGGCCTGGTGCACTTCATAAAATAGATGACATCATGAGGAAGGAAAATATTATGTGGATATATTGAAGCAACATCTCAAGACATTAGTCAGGAAGTTAAAGCTTGGGTCTTCCAAATGGAAAATGACCCCAAGCATACTTCCAGAATTGTGGCTAAATGGCTTAAGGACAACAAAGTCAAGGTATTGGAGTGGCCATCACAAAGCCCTGACCTCAATCCTATAGAAAATGTGTGGGCAGAACTGAAAAAGTGTGTGCGAGCAAGGAGGCCTACAAACCTGACTCAGTTACACCAGCTCTGTCAGGAGGAATGGGCCAAAATTCACCCAACTTATTGTGGGAAGCTTGTGGAAGGCTACCCGAAACGTTTGACCCAAGTTAAACAATTTAAAGACAATGCTACCAAATACTAATTGAGTGTAGGTAAACTTCTGACCCACTGGGAATGTGATGAAAGAAATAAAAGCTAAAATAAATCATTCTCTCTACTATAATTCTGACATTTCATATTCTTAAAATAAAGTGGTGATCCTAACTGACCTAAGACAGGGAATCTTTACTACGATTAAATGTCAGGAATGATGAAAAACTGAGTTTGAATGTATATGGTTAAGGTGTATGTAAACTTCCGACTTCAACTGTATATACATATATGAATAGATATTCCAGGTTTCAGGACTCTGATGTATCTGAAAATGTTGAACAAACATATAGCAGTGTGATTTTAATAGGATTTTATTATTGCAGGCTGTCGGGCTGTCTAGTCACAGAGGAAGGCTGTGCTTCTCTGGTCTCAGCTCTGAAGTCAAACCCCACACACCTGAGAGAGCTGGATCTGAGTAACAATGACCTGAAGGATTCAGGAGTGAAGCTGCTCTCTGCTGGACTGGGGAATCCCCACTGTAAACTGGAGACTCTGAGGTCAGTATTCCTGTAGTTGGTCAACAAGTGATAACTGTTCACCAGATCCACATGTGTTTACCAGGCACACATAGTCCACACCATATGTGTTTGGACAGTGAAGCTTACAGTTTTACATTTGGTGCTATGCTCCAGCATCTTGGATTTGAGATATAATGTTTCATATTAGGTGACAGTACAGAATGTCTCCTTTTATTTGAGGATATTTTCATACATATCTGTGTTACTGTTTAGAAATGAAAGCACTTTATGTATCTAGTTCTCCCATTTGAAAAAGTCGTAATAATTTGGACATAGTCACTTATATTGTATTAAAGTAGTCATAAGTTTAGTATTTGGTCCCATATTCCTTACCTGCAGTGATTACATCAAGCTTGTGATTCTACAAACTTGTTGAATGCATTTGCAGTTTGACTTGGTTGTGTTTTGGATGATGTTTTTCCCAATAGAAACTGAATAGTGAATAATGTCCTGTCATTTTGGAGTCACTTCACTTGTATTGTCAGTAAGAATAGAAGATGTTTCTGAACACTTCTACATTCATGTGGATGCTACCATGATTATGAATAGTCATGAATGAATCGTGAATGATGATGAATGAGAAAGTTACAGAGGAACAAGGATCATACCCCCTCTGTTATTGGTAATGGTGAGAGGTTAGCATGTTTTGTTGTAGCCTCTGTAACTTTCTCACTCATTATTATTCATGATTCATTCATGATTTTTCTTAATCATGTCATCATTAGGATTAATTTAGTAGTGTTTAGAAACATGTTATCTACTCACTTAGACAGAAAATTACTCCAGTCATCATCCACCATTCAGTTACTATTGGACAAAACATAACCCAAAACACAACCAAAACAAACAGCAAATGCAATCAACGAGTTTTGGACCAAATACTCAACTTTTGACAACTTTAATGAATTATAAGTGAAATGGTCAGAATACGTTTGACTTCGTCAAATGGGGGGACTAGATACATAAAGTGCTTTCATTTCTAAACGGTGAAACAGATATGTATGAAAATACCCTCAAATAAAAGGTGACATTATATACTGTCACCTCATATGAAACGCTTGATCTCAAATCCACAATGCTGGAGTAAAGATACACATTTAAAATGTTATCTTCACTGTCAAACTAGATACAATGAGGGAAAAAAAGTATTTGATCCCCTGCTGATTTTGTACGTTTGACCACTGACAAAGACATGATCAGTCCATAATTTTAATGGTAGGTTTATTTGAACAGTGAGAGACAGAATAACAACAAAACAATCCAGAAAAACACATGTCAAAAATGTTATAAATGTATTTGCATTTTAATGAGTGAAATAAGTATTTGACCCCTCTGCAAAACATGACTTAGTACTTGGTGGCAAAACCCTTGTTGGCAATCACAGAGGTCAGACGTTTCTTGTAGTTGGCCACCAGGTTTGCACACATATCAGGAGGGATTTTGTCCCACTCCTCTTTGCAGATCTTCTCCAAGTCATTAAGGTTTCGAGGCTGACGTTTGGCAACTCGAACCTTCAGCTCCCTCCACAGATTTTCTATGGGATTAAGGTCTGGAGACTGGCTAGGCCACTCCAGGACCTTAATGTGCTTCTTCTTGAGACACTCCTTTGTTGCCTTGGCCGTGTGTTTTGGGTCATTGTCATGCTGGAATACCCATCCACGACCCATTGTCAATGCCCTGGCTGAGGGAAGGAGGTTCTCACCCAAGATTTGACGGTACATGGTCCCGTCCATCGTCCCTTTGATGCGGTGAAGTTGTCCTGTCCCCTTAGCAGAAAAATACCCCCAAAGCATAATGTTTCCACCTCCATGTTTGATGGTGGGGATGGTGTTCTTGGGGTCATAGGCAGCATTCCTCCTCCTCCAAACACGGCGTGTTGAGTTGATGCCAAAGAGCTCGATTTTGGTCTCATCTGACCACAACACTTTCACCCAGTTCTCCTCTGAATCATTCAGATGTTCATTGGCAAACTTCAGACGGCCCTGTATATGTGCTTTCTTGAGCAGGGGGACCTTGCGGGCGCAGCAGGATTTCAGTCCTTCACGGAGTAGTGTGTTACCAAATGTTTTCTTGGTGACTATGGTTCCAGCTGCCTGGAGATCATTGACAAGATCCTCCCGTGTAGTTCTGGGCTGATTCCTCACCGTTCTCATGATCATTGCAACTCCACAAGGTGAGATCTTGCATGGAGCCCCAGGCTGAGGGAGATTGACAGTTATTTTGCGTTTCTTCCATTTGCAAATAATCGCACCAACAATTGTCACCTTCTCACCAAGCTGCTTGGCGATGGTCTTGTAGCCCATTCCAGCCTTGTGTAGGTCTACAATCTTGTCCCTGACATCCTTGGAGAGCTCTTTGGTCTTGGCCATGGTGGAGAGTTTGGAATCTGATTGATTGATTGCTTCTGTGGGGTGGCAGGTAGCTTAGTGGTTAAGAGCGTTGTACCAGTAACCGAAAGGTCGCTGGTTCTAATCCCCGAGCCGACTAGGTGAAAAATCTGTCGATGTGCCCTTGAGCAAGACACTTAACCCTAATTGCTCCTGTAAGTCGCTCTGGATAAGAGCGTCTGCTAAATGACCAATTTATTTTTCTGTGGACAGGTGTCTTTTATACAGGTAACAAGCTGAGATTAGGAGCACTCCGTTTAAGAGTGTGCTCCTAATCTCAGCTCGGTACCTGTATAAAAGACACCTGGGAGCCAGAAATCTTTCCCTCATTAAAATGCAAATCAATTGGTAACATTTTTGACATGCGTTTTTCTGGATTTTTTTGTTGTTATTCTGTCTCTCACTGTTCAAATAAACCTACCATTAAAATTATAGACTGATCATTTTTTGTCAGTGGGCAAATGTACAAAATCAGCAGGGGATCAAATACTTTTTTCCCTCACTGTATGGTGTGGACTGTATAGTCAATATAATATAAATCTGATACCTCACTGGTCTGTCTTTTGACTGATACTGCTTTTTAAACTGCTCTGGTCAGTCTACTCAAATATTTGTAACATACATTTTTCTATCTACAAGCAATACTTTGATAATTTGTCATTTCTAATAATGATACATTAATTTATGAATAGATATGTTAAGTATCAGGACACTGAAATATCTGAATATGTTGAAAAAAATATACTGCCACTATTTTCACCACCAAAGAATAGCAGTGTGGTTTTAATATGATTTGACTCTTTGCAGGCTGTCAGGCTGTCTAGTCACAGAGGAAGGCTGTGCTTCTCTGGTCTCAGCTCTGAAGTCAAACCCCTCACACCTGAGAGAGCTGGATCTGAGTAACAATGACCTGAAGGATTCAGGAGTGAAGCTGCTCTCTG
Source organism: Coregonus lavaretus (assembly GCF_964263955.1). NCBI lineage: Eukaryota > Metazoa > Chordata > Actinopteri > Salmoniformes > Salmonidae > Coregonus > Coregonus lavaretus. The sequence goes on from NC_139989.1 coordinate 73,493,218, forward strand.
CTGGACTGGGGAATCCCCACTGTAAACTGGAGACTCTGAGGTCAGTATTCCTGTAGTTGGTCAACAAGTGATAACTGTTCACCAGATCCACATGTGTTTACCAGGCACACATAGTCCACACCATATGTGTTTGGACAGTAAAGTTTACAGTTTTACATTTGGTGCTGTGCTCCAGCATTTTGGATTTGATATCAAATGTTTCATATGAGGTGACAGTATATAATGTCACCTTTTATTACAGGATATTTTCATACATATCTGTTTCACCGTTTACAAATGAAAGCACTTTATGTATCTAGTCCCCCATTTGAAGAAGTCTTAATAATTTGGACATATTCACTTATATTGTATTAAAGTAGTCATAAGTTTAGTATTGGGTCCAATATTCTTTGCCTGCAGTGATTACATCAAGCTTGTGATTCTACAAACGTGTTGAATACATTTGCAGTTTGTTTTGGTTGTGTTTTGGATTATGTTTTTCCCAATAGAAACTGAATGGTGAATAATGTCCTGTCATTTTGGAGTCACTTCACTTGTATTGTCAGTAAGAATAGAAGATGTTTCTGAACACTTCTACATTCATGTGGATGATACTATGATTATGAATAATCATGAATGAATCGTGAATGATGATGAATGAGAAAGTTACAGAGGAACAAGGATCATACCCCCTCTGTTATTGGTAATGGTGAGAGGTTAGCATGTTTTGTTGTAGCCTCTGTAACTTTCTCACTCATTATTATTCATGATTCATTCATGATTATTCTTAATCATGTCATCATCAGGATTAATTCAGTAGTGTTTAGAAACATGTTATCTACTCACAGAATAAAAGTGCTTTAATTTCTAAATGGTGAAACGGATATGTATTAAAATACCCTCAAATAAAAGGTGACATTATATACTGTCACCTCATATGAAACATTTGATCTCAAATCCAAAATGCTGGAGTATAGAGCCACATTTAAAATGTTATCTTCACTGTCAAAATAGATATGGTGTGGACTGTATACTCAATACAATCTAAATCTGATACCTCACTGTCTGTCTTTTGACTGATACTGCTTTTTAAACTGCTCTGGTCAGTCTACTCAAATATTTGTACTATACATGTTTCTCTCTACAAGCAATATTGTGATCATTTCTAATAATTATACATTAATTTATGAATAGATATGGCAGGTTTCAGGACACTGATGTATCTGCAAATGTAGAAAAAATATACTGCCACTATTTTCACCACCAAAGAATAGCAGTGTGGTTTTAATATGATTTGACTCTTTGCAGGCTGTCAGGCTGTCTAGTCACAGAGGAAGGCTGTGCTTCTCTGGTCTCAGCTCTGAAGTCAAACCCCTCACACCTGAGAGAGCTGGATCTGAGTAACAATGACCTGAAGGATTCAGGAGTGAAGCTGCTCTCTGCTGGACTGGGGAATCCCCACTGTAAACTGGAGACTCTGAGGTCAGTATTCCTGTAGTTGGTCAACAAGTGATAACTGTTCACCAGATCCATATGTGTTTACCAGGCACACATAGTCCACACCATATGTGTTTGGACAGTAAAGTTTATAGTTTTACATTTGGTGCTGTGCTCCAGCATTTTGGATTTGAGATCAAATGTTTCATATGAGGTGACAGTATATAATGTCACCTTTTATTTCAGGATATTTTCATACATATCTGTTTCACCGTTTACAAATGAAAGCACTTTATGTATCTAGTCCCCCATTTGAAGAAGTCTTAATAATTTGGACATATTCACTTATATTGTATTAAAGTAGTCATAAGTTTAGTATTGGGTCCAATATTCTTTGCCTGCAGTGATTACATCAAGCTTGTGATTCTACAAACGTGTTGAATACATTTGCAGTTTGTTTTGGTTGTGTTTTGGATTATGTTTTTCCCAATAGAAACTGAATGGTGAATAATGTCCTGTCATTTTGGAGTCACTTCACTTGAATTGTCAGTAAGAATAGAAGATGTTTCTGAACACTTCTACATTCATGTGGATGCTACTATGATTATGAATAATCATGAATGAATCGTGAATGATGATGAATGAGAAAGTTACAGAGGATCAAGGATCATACCCCCTCTGTTATTGGTAATGGTGAGAGGTTAGCATGTTTTGTTGTAGCCTCTGTAACTTTCTCATTCATAATTGTTCATGATTCATTCATGATTATTCTTAATCATGTCATCATCAGGATTAATTCAGTAGTGTTTAGAAACATGTTATCTACTCACAGAATAAAAGTGCTTTAATTTCTAAATGGTGAAACGGATATGTATTAAAATACCCTCAAATAAAAGGTGACATTATATACTGTCACCTCATATGAAACATTTGATCTCAAATCCAAAATGCTGGAGTATAGAGCCACATTTAAAATGTTATCTTCACTGTCAAAATAGATATGGTGTGGACTGTATACTCAATACAATCTAAATCTGATACCTCACTGTCTGTCTTTTGACTGATACTGCTTTTTAAACTGCTCTGGTCAGTCTACTCAAATATTTGTACTATACATGTTTCTCTCTACAAGCAATATTGTGATCATTTCTAATAATTATACATTAATTTATGAATAGATATGGCAGGTTTCAGGACACTGATGTATCTGCAAATGTAGATAAAATATACTGCCACTATTTTCACCACCAAAGAATAGCAGTGTGGTTTTAATATGATTTGACTCTTTGCAGGCTGTCAGGCTGTCTAGTCACAGAGGAAGGCTGTGCTTCTCTGGCCTCAGCTCTGAAGTCAAACCCCTCACACCTGAGAGAGCTGGACCTGAGCTACAATCACCCAGGAGACTCAGGAGTCAGACTGCTCTCTGCTGGACTGGAGGATCCACACTGCAGACTGGAGAAACTCAAGTATGTAGAGGGTTTATGTCAATGTTCATATCAGACATGTTGGAGTTATCAGGCTAGTTAAGACAAACATTCTGACCACCACTTGGACTAAGTTATATAAAGACTGTGTGTGTGTTTGTGTGTGTGTCCAGTGTGTGTCCTGTGTGTGTGTTTGTGTGTGTGTGTGTGTGTGTGTGTGTGTCCAGTGTGTGTGTGTGTGTGTGTGTGTGTTTGTGTCCAGTGTGTTGGTGTCCAGTGTGTGTGTGTGTGTGTATCCAGTGTGTGTGTGTGTCCAGTGTTTGTGAGTGTGTCCAGTGTGTGTGTGTGTGTGTGTGTGTGTGTGTGTGTGTGTGTGTGTTTGTGTGTGAGTGTGTGTGTGTGTGTGTGTGTGTGGGTCCAGTGTGTGTGTGTGTCCCAAGTGTGTGTGTGTGTGCACGTGTATCACACACACACTGGACAAACACACGCACACTGGACACACCCAAACACACACTGGACACACACACACACACACACACACACACTGGACACACACACACACACACACTGGACACACACACACACAGGACACACAAACACATTGGACACACACAGGACACACACACATACTGAACTCACACACGCATCCTGTACACACACACACACGAACAAACTCACACTAGACACACACACTGGACACACACACACTGAACACACACACAGATTGGACACACACACACACACTTGACACACACACACACTCACACTGGACACACACACACACACTGGACACACACACAGATTGGACACACACACACACACACTTGACACACACACACTCACACTGGACACACAAATTCACTTGACAAACACACACAAACTGAACACACACACACACTGGACACACATACTGGACACTGGACACACACACACAATGGACACACACACACACACAGGACACACACACACTGGACACACACACACACACAAACTGGACACACACACACAAACACACACACTGGACACACACACACACTGGACACACACACACACTGGACACACACACACACTGGACACACACACACACTGGACACACACACACTGGACACACACACACACACACACTGGACACACACACACGCACACTGGACACACACACACTGGACACACACGCTGGACACACACACACACACACTGGACACACACACTGGACACACACACAGACAAACATTCTTACCACCGCATGTTCAAAGTTATATGCTGAATGTGTGTGTGTGTGTGTGTGTGTCCAGTTTGTGTGTGTGTGTCCCCTGTGTGTCCAGTGTGTGTGTGTGTGTGTCCAGTGTCCAGTATGTGTGTCCAGTGTGTGTCCAGTGTGTGTGTGTTCAGTTTGTGTGTGATTGTCAAGTGAATGTGTGTGTCCAGTGTGTGTGTGTGTGTGTGTGTGTGTGTGTGTGTGCACTGGACACACACATACACTGGACACACACACACACCAGACACACACACATACACTAGACACACACAAACACACACTAGACATACACACACACTGGACACACACACACAATGGACACACATATACACACTGGACACACACACACAATGGACACACATACACACACTGGACACACACACACACTGGACACACACACTGGACACACACACACTGGACACACACACACTGGACAGACACACACACACACACTGGACACACACCGGACACACACACACACACACACACACACCCTGGACACACACACTGGACACACACTGGACACACAGTGTCCAGTGTGTGTGTATACAGTGTGTGTATACAGTGTGTGTGTGTGTGTGTGTGTGTGTCCGGTGTGTGTCCAGTGTGTGTGTGTGTGTCTGTCCAGTGTGTGTGTGTATGTCAAGTGTGTGTGTTTGTGTGTCCAGTATGTGTGTGTGTCCAGTGTGTGTGTGTGTGTGTGTGTGTGTTTGTCCAGTGTGTGTGTGTCCAGTGTGTGTGTGTCCAGTGTGTGTGTCCAGTGTGTGTGTGTGAGTGTGTTTGAGTGTGTGTGTGTGAGTTCAGGTGTATCCC
>NC_139989.1:73503125-73513485 GCF_964263955.1 Coregonus lavaretus
CTACAGGAACTATTCTGTCTGGAAGAAGTGGGTTTTTACAACTGTTTAAAACTGTTATTTTCTGTGGTCCAGTCTAGGCTAATGTTAGCACAGTGTATTGCTAGCAGAGGCAAGTGCATAGTCTAGCTAGCTAAGAAAGAGAGTTAACCAGTGGTGTAAAGTACTTAAGTAAAAATACTTTAAATTACTAATTAAGTAGTTTTTTGGGGTATCTGTACTTTACTTTACTATTTATGTTTTTAACTACTTTTACTTTTACTTCACTACATTCCTAAAGAAAATAATGTACTTTTTACTCCATACATTTTCCCTGACACCCAAAAGTACTCGTTACATTTTGAATGCTTAGCAGGACAGAAAATGGTCCAATTCACACACTTATCAAGAGAAAATCCCTACTGCCTCTGATCTGGGGGACTCACTAAACACAAATGCTTTGTTTGTAAATTGTCTGTGTTGGAGTTTGCCTCTGGCTCAACGTACATTTTAAAAACAAGAAAATCCTCTGGTTTGCTTTATGTAAGGAATTTGAAATGATTTATACTTGTACTTTTACTTTTGATACTTTTGTATATTTTAGCAATTACATTTACTTTTGATACTTAAGTATATTTAAAACCAAATACTTTTAGACTTTTACTCAAGTAATATTTTACTGGGTGACTTTCACTTTTAGTTGAGTCATTTTCTATTAAGGTATCTTTACTTTTACTCAAGTATGACAATTGGGTACTTTTTCCACCACTGGAGTTAACATCATCATGGACGGCAGAAAAGGACTCGAGACGGACATCGGAGCGGGAAAACAACGTGATTAAAAAGGAGGAACCGGAGTGCCAAGTCTAGGTCCAAAAGACTTCTCAACGGCTTCTACCCCCAAGCCATAAGACTCCTAAACAGCTAATCATGGCTACCCGGACTATTTGCACTGCCCCCCCCCCCCCCCCCCCCCCATCCTTTTTACGCTGCTGCTACTCTGTTAAGTATTTATGCATAGTCACTTTAACTCTACCCACATGTACATATTACCTCAACTACCTCAACTAGCCGGTGCCCCCGCACATTGACTCTGCAACGGTACCCCCCTGTATATATAGCCTCCCTACTGTCACTTTATTTTACTGTATATATAGCCTCCCTACTGTCACTTTATTTTACTTCTGCTCTTTTTTTCTCAACACTTTTTTTGTTGTTTTATTCTTACTTTTTTTGTTTAAAATAAATGCACTGTTGGTTAAGGGCTGTAAGTAAGCATTTCACTGTAATGTCTGCACCTGTTGTATTCGGCGCATGTGACCAATACAATTTTATTTTATTTTATTTTATTTGAATTGAATATACAGTGATTAAAGGAAAGGACATTTATTCAACTGTGAAGACAAACCTTTTAATTAAAACTGTTAAATGAGCGAATTTAGGAGGAAACATCAGTGAGTGAAGTCAATGAAGATCACGTGACTGAGGAAAATATTGCTTTGGTTGAGGACAATATTGAAGTGAGTGACAATCAGGAGCTTATTGAGAAATGAAAAATTATTGGAACTGTTGGAAACATTGGACAGTTTGATGAAAGTATTGATCAGTGGAGCTCATATACAGAACGGTTTGAATATTTTGTTCTTGTAAATGACATGGATGAGGACAACATTGTGCCTCCATGTTTTAGTGTAATGGGGTCAAAGACATTTAATTTACTAGGCAGCCTGCTACAGCCAGACAGAACAGGTAATAAGACGTATGGGGATATTGTGGAGATACTTAAAGGACATTTTTCACCAGAACCACTAGTTAATGCTGAAAGGTTCAGGTTCCACAGGAGACATCAGGAAGAGGGAGAATCAGTAACAATGTTTGCTGCTGCATTAAAGAAACTACCAGAACACTGAGTTTAATGCTGTTCTAAATGACATCATTAGAGACAGACTAGTATGTGGGCTACGGAGTGAAGCTACACAAAAGAGACTGTTGACTGAAAGTTATACTTATATTAACATACATTATAAACATTCATAATTCAATTATGACTTTCCTCATTGTGAAAATAAATACAGATCATTATCTCAATGCATTCTCAATACTATCACTTTAGCAGTGGATATTCCTACTATCATCTCCAGATAGTCAGTTTCCTCGTAGCCATCTGTAGCATTGGTTGACCTGATAACTGTTCAATCTCCCCTCTATCCATACCTCCGTTGGTGTAGACTGTGTGATGATGCATGAACCTTCTTCCTTCACTAGTTCTATGATCATGCAGAGTCCTTCTCCATTTATCACCATCTCTCTGTGGAGTGTATCCTTCTATCAGCGTACCAATAGTCTCTGCTGCAAAAACACACAGACAAAACAAAACAATGCTCTGCCGAAGCGGTGCCACCTTCCTCCTTTGCGTTAGAAAAGTCCTCCAATGGTCCATATAGATCTAGGAATCTCTCTCTCTTACTTGGCCCTCCATCAAGGTAGCCATCAACCCCTATTACTAACCTTCCCCCTTGGGTGTTGTCCATCAATGACTTCATTAATCCTTTACCACCACATAGTCTCCAAGTCACAGAAAATGTCCAGATTCTCCTGGTAGGTCTGGCAGAGAAGCCTTCACCTTTTCTAAAGAAAGTCTGCATAACATTGTTAGTTGAGACACAGCATGCTACTTCATCCTGTCTTCTTATCAGTCCTGATAAGCCTTTTATATTAGGAAGTACACATTCTCAGTTTGTTACCTGTATAAAAGACACCTGTCCACAGAAGCAATCAATCAATCAGATTCCAAACTCTCCACCATGGCCAAGACCAAAGAGCTCTCCAAGGATGTCAGGGACAAGATTGTAGACCTACACAAGGCTGGAATGGGCTACAAGACCATCGCCAAGCAGCTTGATGAGAAGGCGACAACAGTTGGTGCGATTATTCGCAAATGGAAGAAACACAAAAGAACTGTCAATGACAAAATGTGTGTATGTATGTGTGTATATATGTATATATATATATATGTGTGTGTATATATGTATGTATGTGTATTATCTCCCGAGTGGCTCAGTGGTCTACTAGAGATCCTGGTTCTAATCCAGGCTCTGTCGTAGCCGGCCGCGACCGGGAGACCCATGGGGCGGTGCACAATTGGCCCAGCGTCGTCCAGGGTAGGGGAGGGAATGGCCGGCAGGGATGTAGCTCAGTTGGTAGAGCATGGCGTTTGCAACGCCAGGGTTGTGGGTTCGATTCCCACGGGGGGCCAGTATGGAGAAAAAAATAAAATAATGTATGCACTCACTCACTCTGGATAAGAGCGTCTGCTAAATGACGTAAGTGTAAATATGTGTGTGTGTGTATATGTTTATATAAAAAACATGGGGTACTGGAAGTGATGCAGACAATTACATTGATGGAAGATACAATCTATCTGCAATATTAAGCTGATCTACCCCCTTAAAAAAAACAAATAAATAAAATAATAATATTAATTACCTGAAAATTGTATGTCATCCAGTCCTAAAATGTCTGCAAAAACCAAATATTTAAATACTGTTAAATATTTTAAAAAACATTGTTAAACATTGAGTGAATTGTTATCCATAGAGAGAGGGATATCTGTAGCTCAGCTGGTAGAGCACGGCGCTTGTAACGCCAAGGTAGTGGGTTCGATCCCCGGGACCACCCATACACACAAAAATGTATGCACGCACGACTGTAAGTCGCTTTGGATAAAAGCGTCAGCTAAATGGCATATTATATTATTATATTATGGATATAGAATAGTATACTAACGTGCTGGGTAATTTTTTTCTACAGTGGTCCACTCTTGATTAGACACTTCACATAAAATGTATTTATTTTTGGTAAAAACAGTAGGATAAATACATATGTAGGTAGATTATATATATAACATATATAATATTATACTAACATTCTAGATACACACACACACACACACACACACACACACACACACACACACACACACACACACACACACACACACACACACACACACACACACACACACACACACACACACACACACACACACACACACACACACACACACACACACACACACACACACACACACACACACACACACACACACACACACACACACACACACACACACACACACACACACACACACACACACACACACACACACACACACACACACACACACACACACACACACACACACACACACACACACACACACACACACACACACACACACACACACACACACACACACACACAATCTCCTGAGTGGCGCAGTGGTCTAAGGCACTGAATTGCAGTGCTAACTGTGGCACTAGAGATCCTGGTTCGAATCCAGGCTCTGTCGCAGCCGGCCAGCGTCCAGGGTAGGGGAGGGAAAGGCCGGCAGGGATGTAGCTCAGTTGATAGAGCATGGCGTTTGCAACGCCAGGGTTGTGGGTTTGATTCCCACGGGGGGCCAGTATAAAAAAGTAATATGTATTCACTAACTGTAAGTCGCTCTGGATAAGAGCGTCTGCTAAATGACGTAAATGTAATGTAATCAATTGACTAGTAATTTTTCGATAACTGTGATGTAACTGAACATCCACTAGGTGGAGCCAGTGGTCCACTGTTGAGTAGAGCTGGCATGTCATTTCATGGTTATTGAGACAGCTGTGTGTGAAAATCTTCAATGTTGAATCGTCCAGTTGGAAAATGTAACCCATATGGCCTCCACTTATATCAATCCCACCATTAAAACAATCAGGTGCATCACAAAGAATGGCATCGATGGTTTTGTCCTTGTGGCCCAGACATGAAGGACACAACACACCTAGAATTGGTCTAGGAGACGTGTTTTCTGGAGTTTTCTGTGGTTGATCTCTCTTGAGGTTTCTTGTCGCTCGTAGTGTTCACAGGACAAGTCTAACACTTACTTATACTCAGGCAGACCTACCCAGAAATTACTTTTTCATTCTACAAGGGGTCACAAGCTCACTACACAGCAGCTCCATAAGTTCACTACAAAAATTCCCAACTGTTTCAAATTTTTCAAACAGTTCAAACTTTAAGTTCAACTAGGTCAGTACACGACACATCAATCACCAGGCCATTACTTTGTATTTAAAACATGTTGTAGAGGGTTCTTTGCACAGTGCTGATATTCTCTTATTCTCAAACAAACTTTAAACTTTAAACTAGAAAATGACACGGCTTCTGAGTATATGTAAAATATCTGTAGTTATGCAATTGCAGGCAGAAGTTAATACAGAGTCAACAGGATTTGTATAGCTCTTCATAAGTTCTGCAAATTGTCCAAGACAATCTCTGCTTTTCATCCAAGCACGCCCCTCCCTGGCAGATCAGGAGCCACCATGTTTTCTTCTTGTGGCTGTGTGGAAGCAACGAGAAATTGAAACAATCCAGGTCTATCTGTTCCTCCAGTTGATCTCTATCCCATGTCCTTGACTACACGCCCAGACCAGCTGCAGGGAGCTAGAGGGAACCATCCTTACCAAAAGCACAGCATTGGTAGTTGAGAAATGGCTCTACTATTGTTAAGCATATTCATTGTTAACTATTAATATTTAACAAATCAGGTAAATATGTGCTCTTTCTCTCACAGCATAATAGATCATATATTCCTCATCAATGTGCTTTACTTCAAAGAAACAGCTGCACTATCAAGTTACATAAGCACACCCTAAATAGTGAAGAGAACGTCCGGACAGGATGTCCTTAAAAGGTCATAAACACAGGACACAGGAAAACTCCCCAATCACTTTTTGACAGCAACCGTCTACTATATTCTCTCTCACAGGAGTCTGTGAAACAAGACAGTTGGAGATTGAAACATTGTATGTGTATTCCCTTCCCCCAACTGCTCTGTTCACTCAGACAAACAAACCAGACTGCAGTTTCCCACGCAAGAATTGACTTCAAATCCTAAATTACTTGATATCTTTCAGAAATACATAATTGTGTCTCAGGTTTTCATTACAACCATTTCTAGTGCATATTGTATATGGTTTCAATATTGAACTATTAAATCAGTTAACCTCTTACTATCAGATTTGATAAATAACAGATTATAACATGAAAATCTCAGTGGTGATTTTAAATATAAACATTAACAGTCCACAAAAATGGTGTGTAAAACATTATGTTGGCTTGGCTGATAAAAAGGGTAGATTTAATTTCTCTTGGCAGTTGTGGCTCCCAGGTCTACAGCCAATCAAGGACTAGCTACCCATCCCCCACTGCTGCTCCCACCCCCCACCCCCCACCCCATCCCCTGACATGCTGGACTCTCAGGTTCTGTTCAATAAAGTGCAGCACAGCACAGTACAGTACAACTTTATTAGTCCATGTTACAGGGAACAAAGGGAATTTGTCTTTCTGAAAGGGGTTGGTCACAGGTCTGCCAGTTCAGATCAAATTCCACGTTTTGTTGTCTGGCTCAGGACTCAAACCAGTGACCTTTCAGTTACTGGACTAATTCTCTAACTTCCACCTCCTAACACTTCTAGCATGGGCTTCCTAGGCAAAGTTCCTTTTACACTATCCCATGTGTGTAGAAAACATGAGTCTGTCTCATGATCTGGTAATGAGGTAGTCCTGCCTTCAACTTCAAAATCAGTGTCACCCTCAGGTCAAGAGGGCATTACCTCTTGGTCTAATGGTCAAGACACTGTTTTTTCCCATGGGACACCTGGGTACAGATCCCGCCCATGAAATGTGCACACCTCTCCCAAGGCAAGGTTTTGCAGGGGGCTGTATTGCAGTATCACATTGCTCAGCTGTGTTCAACACTTCATTCCAAAGGTCATCAGAAAATGACTCATCCCTGTAGTCATTCAATGTTTGAACTAAGGCTTCAACTAAATCAACAGCCTTTGACAGGTCAAGTGATGAAGACTGTAGCATCTCTGATAGAAATGTTGCTTCTCCAAAAACGTTATGGAGTGGAACAAGGAACACAATGAATTGTAAATCTATCTGTGCAAGCAGACCTCGTGCCTCAACAGATCAGTCACCGTTGTGTTCTTGGACTATGTCTTGCAGGACTCGCTTAATGGCAGGCAATCTATCCATAATAGTATGTAGAGCCATATATCGACATGCCCAGCGAGTGTCACTTAGTCTCTGAAGCTCTCTAGGTGCACCTGGGTACATCTCTCTTTGTACGCTAAGCCATTCTTGATGCACATATGACCCAGATGTGAAGACATACAGTCTTTCTAGTAAGGAGAAGAACTGTCCTACCTCAGGGACAGCTTTGACTGTCTCCACTAAAACTAAGTGTAGACAGTGTGCACTGCTGTGGAGGTAAAAGGCTTTGCTTGTTCTTTAATGCGTTGCCTGGACGCCTGAATGCTGCCACTCATAACTGAAGCACCGTCATATGCTTGGCCTAGTAGGTTGTTTTTGTATTCAAGACCATGACTTTCTAATATGTGTATGATTTAGTCAGTAAGCCCTGCTGCATCTAGTGGATCAGCCGATTCAAAGTGGAGACAGCTCTCATGGACAGCTCCACTGAAATAGTACCTGAGTACTGGAGATATCTGATCCTTTTGTTTTAAAATCTTTTGTTTTCCGTCTGCCATTATGCTGAAGACCTCATTGTCTTTCACTTCTTCTATCATCTCTGTTGGAACCATGTCTGCCAAACAACTCAGAACCTCATTCTGAATCCCTTTGCTTGTGTATTTTGCATTATGAATGGAAGTCAACCTTTTTTCCACAGTTGTGTCATGCTTAGCTATTGTTTCTAGGATTGCCATGAAGTTCCCTTTATTATCAGACTCTGCAGACTCATCGTGTCCTCTTTGTGCAATGTTTTGTGTGGCTGTAAGTTGTAGTACTTCTCCTATTGTTTTAATATAGTCCCCATTTTCTTGAACCTGTTTGTTGTGTTCCTTGTTTAGGGCATTTACCAGTGTTGCATTACTTTTTACAGCTTTCTGATAGACTCTCCACGTAATCGTTGCTTGTTTGTGCCACTCAGACCTTGCATGAATTGCAAATCCCCCCGTCTTTGTAAGTTGCCTTCTTCCAGTTGTTAAAACCCCATTTTGAATCAAATCCAGTCTCTGAGACAGGCGTAACAAAACCCAGAGTCTGATTTGTTTGAATATTGAAGCCAGGGGTGGATGTGGTACCAGGCCGCCTTGAAGCTCCTCCTCCTGTCCCCCATCAGAGTTCTTGGGTCCATGTTCATCACTGGCTGCACCGGTGGCTCCTCCCGGGATTGGCTGACATCACTCTCAGTCTCTCCAATGGTCTTCCTGCTGTCTCTCTCTGTTCTCTCTTGCTCTCTCCACACCTGAACCCTCTGGCTCTGTCTGACTTTCTGCCTTGTCTTTTCTTTGGAAGAAACATGAAGTCCTTTTTTCTCTTCATGTTGGTGACAACTATAGAGCAAAAGCAATGGGGACCAAGCTTATTCATTAATTTACTGAAAATAACTGACTCGCTAGGTCGCTAGCTTTCATGTCTAACCTTTTAACGTTACAATGCGTTTACTGAGTGTGGTTTAAGTAAAAGCACTCAGCAACATGCGTTTTTGATCAAATATTATATCCTTTGTCATATTGCCATACATTTTCGATGCCTGACTGTTAGAATTAGCTACACAACTAAACCAAAAACAATGCAAACGAATACATAGCCCAGGATTCAAGCCAATTCGTTAATTAATTCACAAAGAAAGTAACAAACGGACAGGTTAACATTAGCTGATCTAACGTTACACTTCTGTATTTAATAGTTAACGATGTTACAAATATAACATATTCAACATTTTGCTCACCTCTCTTTATTTCCTTCTTCTTGCTTGAACGATATTATTCGCGCCAAATTTCTTTCAACTTCTGAATAGAAAAAATCTTGCAGATCCATGTGGTACGATACTGTTGTGTTCCGCCTAAAGGAGTCCCACTAGAAAATGTGTTGGGTTACTTTAGTGTTCCGCTTTGCCACAGTCTAATAACGGATGTAAAAAAAATCAATAAAATAAAACATGATCGCAAAAATTAATTCTGTGATAATTATTTCAGACTCCGCATTTAGAGGGGCCACAAGGGGGTCCAAGCTTGTTGTCACAGGGGCACTGCCCCCCCCAGAACCGCTAGTGTCTCACAGCCCTTCTTCGGCCTAGGTGGATGCTAGCTCGGAAGAAGCACCAGCATTGTTCAGAATGGTAATGGACAAGGGTATAACTAAAATCCAAGAGACACTTTCCAAAATGAACATTTCCAAAAGTGCTCGAATTTGAGATTTCAATGTTTCCCGGAGGCCGTGGAGGGACGAGACGCCATCTCCTTTCTACAGGAATGGATTCCCAAAATTCTGGATCTACCCCCTTCCGTGCACGCACTGGAAATGGAGAGGGCCTATCGCACCCAGGGCATTTGTCGTTACATTTCTACGGTACCAGGACACTGTCCACATCCTCTCTGCTGCCCGAGCAAAGGGAGAGCTCAAGTACGGAGATGCCAGAATCATGATCGTTCCGGATCTTTCTCCCATACTATACAAGAGGAGGATGGCTTTCTCCCCACTGAAGAGGCTTCTGCGGCAGGCTGGCTCGGCATACGGCCTGCTGCTACCCGACGACTTTGTGGACGTAAACCAAGAATGGTGAGCGCACATTTGTGAAGACGGCTGAAACATACATGAGGAAAGAACTCCCTGACTTGTTCCCGTCTACTACATCAGGAGGAAATGTCTTTTGAACTTGGAAACAGTGGATAGTGAACTGTTAGAACATGAGGATACAACCAAATGACTCATAGGATCGGCTGGCTGGCTGGCTAGATGGCTAGCGCCATAATGACAGGCCAGGTAAAGTTGTATCATAGCTAATGTTGACTGCGCTATTTAGCCAGCTCGCTAAGTTTACCAGGGTGTTACTATAGCTACAGTCAGCCACACTATGCCAGGTAGTTACATTTTCTTTCTGGATACTTTTATTTTACCCATAGAGGTCCAGTGGGGTTTGGTTAAATAGTGATGTGGCTTTTGACTGGGTTTCAAGCCTAACTATGTAGTTTATATTACTTCAGGGAATTTTTTGCTACTATTACGTTTGCTGGCTTGTTTATTGTTAGAGATGTATGCTAGCGTTAGTGATACCGAGGCAGGGAGAAGCTACTCACTGGCTGGCCACCTAATTTCCAGCTAGCTGATAGCTGGACAGTTGTGTGTGTGTGTACATGTGTATATAAATATATATAATAGGGGGTTGGGAGGGTGAACTCAGGAGGATGGTGATTGTGTAACTAATTGTCTCTATTTTATATTTGAGGGATAATAGTTATCGTCTGGTAAAGGTTTCCATTTATTCATCATAGCTTGATGTCTTTTTTCCTGTGCTGCTTGGGTGCGTTGGTTT
>NC_139989.1:73513685-73583685 GCF_964263955.1 Coregonus lavaretus
ACTCAGGTCTTCCACTGCTGGACATCTCATCATCCAACCCACTGGGTCACTCAGGTCTTCCACTGTTGGACATCTCATCATCCAACCCACTGGGTCACTCAGGTCTTCCACTGCTGGACATCTCATCATCCAACCCACTGGGTCACTCAGGTCTTCCACTGCTGGACATCTCATCATCCAACCCACTGGGTCACTCAGGTCTTCCACTGCTGGACATCTCATCATCCAACCCACTGGGTTACTCAGGTCTTCCACTGCTGGACATCTCATCATCCAACCCACTGGGTCACTCAGGTCTTCCACTGCTGGACATCTCATCATCCAACCCACTGGGTCACTCAGGTCTTCCACTGCTGGACATCTCATCATCCAACCCACTGGGTCACTCAGGTCTTCCACTGCTGGACATCTCATCATCCAACCCACTGGGTCACTCAGGTCTTCCACTGCTGGACATCTCATCATCCAACCCACTGGGTCACTCAGGTCTTCCACTGCTGGACATCTCATCATCCAACCCACTGGGTCACTCAGGTCTTCCACTGCTGGACATCTCATTATCCCCAAACCCAACCTTCACCGTTTTGGCAACAGGACATTCTCCAGGGCAGCACACAGACAATGGAACTCCCTGCCTCCATCTGTCTGTGGCTGTTGGTAACCAATGGTTATTTAATTGGTTTAAACTTCAAATGTGAACTTTGACTATAGCATACTTTGCTGTCACACCTCGCACGCAAATACATTTTTCATATTGTGTGGAGTAGGGTGAATAATGGATGTGCCCGAATCAAATCTTTCCAAGAGAGGTGTGGCATCAAAGTAATGTGGTGACCACTTCAAGGTCGTAGGCTTTCATAATATAATATCTATAGAATATATGGATAATATCCATTCATTTAAATAAAGTGTTAACCACAAAGTATGGGCTTGTTGTTTTGTTTTGGATTCATTGTTTTCATGTTGATTCGTGTTGTTTCATGTTTCATGTTTAATATTGACAGATGTGTCATATCAATAAGCTGATTAAACAGCATTATCATTACACAGGTGCACTTTGTGCTGGGGACAATAAAACGGCACTCTAAAATTTGCAGTTTTGTCACACAACACAACGCCACAGATGTATCAAGTTTTGAGGGAGCATGCAATTGGCATCCTGATTGCATGAATGTCCACCAGAGCTGTTGAATGAGAATTGAATGTTGAATGTACATTTCACTACCATAAGCCGCCTCCAACATTGTTTTAGAGAATTTGGCAGTACGTCCAACCGGCCTCACAACCGCAGACCACGTGTAACCACGCCAGCCCAGGACCTCCACATCCGGCTTCTTCACCTGTGGGATCGTCTGAAACCATCCACCCGGACAGCTGATGAAACTGTGGGTTTGCACAACCAAAGAATTTCTGCACAAACTGTCAGAAACAGTCTCAGGGAAGCTCATCTGCGTACTCGTCGTCCTCACCAGGGTCTTGACCTTACTGCAGTTCGGTGTCATAAACGACTGCATCGGGCAAATGCTCACCTTCGATGGCCACTGGCACGCTGGAGAAGTGTGCTCTTCACAGATTAATCCGGTTTCAAATGTACTGGCGTCGTGTGGGCAGCAGCCTGATCAACTCTATGCGAAGGAGATGTGTCGCGCTGCATGAGGCAATTTACATTTTAATTAGGCCTACATGAAACATGAAACAACAATATTAAACATGAAACATGAAACAACAATAATAAACATGAAAGCAATAAATCCAAAACAAAACAACAAGCCCATACTTTGTGGTTAACACTTTTTTTTTTATGAATGAATATTATATATTCTATAGAAATTATATTATGAAAGCCTACGACCTTGAAGTGGTCATCACGTTACTTTGATGCCACACCTCATTCATGGAGGAACCAATGAGGTCAAAACGTTAGCTAGCTACACCAGGTAGACAAATTAGCCAGCTAGCTAGCAAAACTGTCGTTGACGTTCTTCTCCCTAAAGAAGGCAGGAGAACAGGGACTGTCACTAAGCAGGTTTCTTTTTGTGTACATTTCTAGAAACTGTTGTTGTTTTCCAGTGAGTGTTGTCGTGTAGCGACCAGTCTGTCTCCAAGGCCGTTCCTGGAATGGAATGTTGACGTGGGTGGTAGCAGTTGTGCAGGAGCTATTGATAATAAGAGGGCGCCAGCATGATTGTGTTCATGAGTGTGTTCTTCTGAAGTAGGCTACATTTTCTTCATGTCATGTGTCTGTATACCTATCTAAAATAAATACATAGAGTTATTGTGACGGTGTAGGCTATATTCAATGGGATTTATTAGACTTTTGCAAATGTAGATGTTCCAAAGGTCCGCATCAGTGGCTTGCAGGCTATGGGTGGAAGCCAGGAGATGCTAAATGTGTTGATGTTAATTAAGGTCAATAAGCATGAGACAGGCAGTTATCTGAATGACAATCACCGGCTGACAGAATGTCATGACCACCACAGTCCTCCGTAACATCAATAAGGGATCATAGCTTTCACCTGGATTCACCTGGTCAGTCTATGTCATGGAAAGAGCAGGTATTCCTAATGTTTTGTCCACACAGTGTATATCATGTGTATATAATAAATAAACACACTTGAACTTAGAAGGGAAGGAGGAGGTCAGCCAGAAAGGGAGGGGAAAAGATGGCCAGCTTTGTGGTTAGATTGTAGGTGAACAAAACATTGAAACTACATAGTCTTAAGTTATGTCCTCAAATGTTATGGAATCTAAAAATATCACATTAGCTGGTAGAACTGACGAATGAAATGAAAATGAGAGTGAGAGTGAGAGTGTGAGTGAGAGTGAGAGTGAGAGAGTGAGAGTGAGAGTGAGAGAGAGAGAGAGAGAGAGAGAGAGAGAGAGAGAGAGAGAGAGAGAGAGAGAGAGAGAGAGAGAGAGAGAGAGAGAGAGAGAGAGAGAGAGAGAGAGAGAGAGAGAGAGAGAGAGAGAGAGAGAGAGAGAGAGAGAGAGAGAGAGAGAGAGAGACAGAGAGAGAGAGAGTGAGAGAGTGAGTGGGTGAGAGTGTGAGTGAGAGTGAGAGTGAGAGGGAGGAACCTGATATGTAAATAGGTTCAGCAAACGAAAGTAACTTTCAGTGACCGAATGATCATTCTAGACTCTGCTTCTATTGAGAGACACATAAAAGGTAAGACGACGATTGTTATTATATTAATATAGTTGATGATATTGTTATGTGTATTAATATAGTTGATGATATTGTTATGTGTATTAATATAGTTGATGATGTTGTTATGTGTATTAATATAGTTGATGATATTGTTATGTGTATTAATATAGTTGATGATATTGTTATGTGTATTAATATAGTTTATGATATTGTTATGTGTATTAATATAGTTGATGATATTGTTATGTGTATTAATATAGTTGATGATATTGTTATGTGTATTCATATAGTTGATGATATTGTTATGTGTATTAATATAGTTGATGATATTGTTATGTGTATTCATATAGTTGATGATATTGTTGTGATATTAATATAGTTGATGATATTGTTATGTGTATTCATATAGTTGATGATATTGTTATGTGTATTCATATAGTTGATGATATTGTTGTGATATTAATATAGTTGATGATATTGTTATGTGTATTCATATAGTTGATGATATTGCTATGATATTAATATAGTTGATGATAATGTTATGTGTATTAATATAGTTGATGATATAGTTATGATATTAATATAGTTGATGATATTGTTATGTGTATTAATATAGTTGATGATATTTTGTTATGTGTATTCATATAGTTGATGAATATTTTGGTGGACAGAGTGTTATAATAGGCCTACTCTCCTTAAAATGTTTTGGATATAAATTAGATGCGGGATGTGAATTCGTTCTGTTTCCATTTGTGTGCCCCAGGGTGATCACTCCTACACTATCTAGAATCTAAAAGGGTTCTTTAGCTGTCCCCATGGGAGAACCCTTTGTAGAAACCTTTTTGGTCCTAGGTAGAACCCTTTTGGGTTCCATGAAGAATCCTTTCCACAGAGGGTTCTACATAGAAGCCAGAAGGGTTCTACCTGGAACCCAAAAGCGTTATCCTGTGGGGACAGCCAGAGGACCCTTTTGGAACTCTTTTTTCTAAGAGTGTACTGTATCATAGGTCTATAGACTTGTCTTCTCAAAACAGGCTTAAAACACAACAAGCAACAACATTTTCTCTTTCTAATCTACTGTTAACTCTTTTCACTCAGGAAGGTATTTTGTGTGAAAGAGAGACAAATAAATATTGTGGAAAGGCTGTGTGTTCATTAGTGCCCACCGTAGCAAAACGTTTGGCAACAGAAACCGTTTAGGTCACGTTGTACAGCGTTTGGAGTAAACTGTTTATGCAACATTTTAAAACTGTTGGCTGCTGTGTAAACGAATGAATACGACCCAGGTAGTAGCCTACAACTTGGCTGTTGATGCCTGCCTCATGCTGAAACCTGAACTTGGTGTACTATGTGTGAGAAAAGAACTTGGTGTACTATGATGCTAGCTAGATATACTGGTTAAAACCGATTTGTAGGTGATCAATCCTGCTACTGATAACCTATGTGAACTGATTTGAACAGGTTTAGGCTGGTCATCTAGGATATTGTATGCTATAGCCGAGGTATAGACCTTGATCTGCATATCACTAACAAACTGCTATTATACAGTAAAACCTAGCCTACTTTGCATAATATAAAATCTCGTACTTCTTGCAAAAAACCTTTCTGTACGGATCACTGATCACCCTCAGATCAATCATGTCCGTTTTAGCCCTTCTGTCTACATTCTCAGATACGTTTAGAAAAGAACAGATTGAAAAAAATAGTCTACTTTTAATAAATACACATTAGCCTGAGAGAGTGGAAGGCCTGAGAGGAATGTGGCCTTGTGTTGCTGCACTGTCTTTAACTACCTTAACAAACAGTAACAGGGAGATGAGGTGAAAGATATCAGTCACGACTACATGTTGTTACAGGCTTTGGTATTTCCATTTATATTTTGAGGTTGGACGTTAGCACGTTGGCCGCACCTCTTGGCGCCACCTCAATAGACAGTATGCTTATGCCTGTGCTGGCTTGTCATCTCTTTAGTCAGAAGGGTTCCATCTGTTATGTGATATTGAAGAGCAGCTGGCCCAGTGTTCTGGTTGGCCTTAGATATGTTAGAAGACTGGTACCTCTTTGTAGCTCTGCTTCTTTAAGTTGATGAACAAAGTCTTTCTGCCTTGTATCTCCCAGGTTTTTGTCTGGTTTGGTTTGGTCTGGTTTGGTTTGGTCTGGTTTGGTCTGGTTTGGTTTGGTCTGGTTTGGTTTGGTCTGGTTTGGTCTGGTTTGGTCTGGTGTGGTCTGGTTTGGTTTGGTTTGGTCTGGTTTGGTCTGGTTTGTTCCACTTGTTTTTTTACTCCATATTGTAAGTTGGAGGGTTTTATTTCAGATGTCCTCGTCTGGAGCCACTTCAATGGGCACTCATGGTGGGAGTCTTTTAGGTACCACTTTCTTGTTGCTAGTCAACATTCAGTGGACACTAGGGATTGGACGATTAATACCGGAGCTACGATGTGCCGTTGCAGTTTTCAAAGCACTACTGATTCGACACAACGTATCAATGCTTGTATCAAAGTAACAATACTACGTGATGATGACGGTCGAAGCTTCAGACATCACACTACCATCTGACAGGTGTCAGAAGAGCACCGACCTCTGCTGGAAGCTTTGTGTTTTTATCTATACAGGACAAAAATATAAACGCAACATGTAAAGTGTTGGTCCCATGTTTCATGAGCTGAAATAAAATATCCCAGAAATGTTCCATGTGCACAAAAAGCATATTTCTCTCCGATTTTGTGCACACATTTGTTAACATCCCTGTTAGTGAGCATTTCTCAGTTGCCAAGATAATCCATCCACCAGACAGGGGTGGAAAATCAAGAAGCTGATTAAACAGCATGATCATTACACATGTGCACCTTGTGCTGGAGACAGTAAAAAGGCCACTCGAAAATGTGCAGTTTTGTCACAAAACACAATGCCACAGATGTCTCAGGTTTTGAGGGAGCGTGCCATTGGCATGCTGACTGCAGGAATGTCCACCAGAGCTGTTGCCAGAGAATTACATTGGTGTCAGAAGTGGAACGGCGGCTGTGAGGTCATCAGACTGGCCCGGACGTGTGAGTAGTCGACTTCCTGGTCGGAGGGGGCAGTGTGAGCCACATTCCAATTCCCACCATGTGGGTTAACCCTATTGGTGCGATGCGTAGGTTGTTTGCCTTTTACACGTGCAACCTGGGTTCGCTTCCCTGCCCTGCTGTTTGCTACATTGGAGTCAGAATAGTATGGTGTCTGTGAGGCCATCAGAATGCACGGCCCGGATGTGTGAGGGGTCTGAGTAGACGAAGCACGGGACTTGCTTTTATAAGGGGCAGTGTGAGCCAGGTTACAATTCCCATCGCAGCAATAGGTTTAACCCTATAGACAGGTTATAATTAGGTTTAACCCTACTGCTGCGATGCTTAGGGTGTTTGCCTTTTTCGCCAGCGACCTGGGTTCACTGCCCTGCCCCGCTGTTTATTACAATATTAATATCACAGGCTACCCGACGTCCGTTGAACAAAGAGACACAACAATATGAGTGAAAGGATTTTAGGATAATATCAGTTAGTGTTTATTTAGAGTTGTCTTCTGGGTTCAGCCTTCTAGCTGGCTTTTTCAATAGGGTGAAATATAACAAATGACATGGTCTCAGAGTTTGGAGATAACCATTCCCAGTTTAAATCGCCCATGATTTCCATTTCATTATTTCCCCAGAGCAGCAAGGGAATCTAGAGACTCAACCTTTGCAGAATCAGAATCACCTTTAATCGCCTACAGTTGGCATGCTGACTGCAGGAATGTCCACCAGAGATGTTGCCAGAGAATTGAATGTTCATTTCTCTACCATAAGCTGCCTCCAACGTCGTTTTAGAGAATTTGGCAGTACGTCCAACCGGCCTCACAAAATGCGAGAGATCTCACTGATTTCTCCCTGGTGCCAGTGCTTTTTTTTTTGATGCAAAGTCTCTTTCAAACACTGACCTCTACTGGACACCGTATTTATACATTTAGTTTGATGTCTTCCAGTTTGTAGCCCCTGAATGGGAGCTCAGCAGGTAGGGACAGGGATTGGGATTTCCCATTGTTGTTTAAATAATGTGTTTTATTTAGTGTAACCTATGATAATCTTCTGTATTTAGTATCCTAAATAATACCACAGATGCATCGTTTTTGAAAACATAACTAACTAAATGTTATTTTTATTAGTACTCAAATCTATCCATGGCGTTTTCAGCAAAATTTGTTGAAAGCCCCAAAGGGTTCAGAAAGCCTCTGTTTCCCATCACTAGTGGACACCCCCATGAGTGTCTTTCAGAACCCCTCCTAAAACCACCTGTTTCGTTTTGGTTGTTGTTAGTGACTCTTTGTTAGTTCCTTCTTCTGTTTGAGAGACAATGTTTTATTTCTTGTTGAGGAACGTAACAATGTTCCTCAATAATGTGATTAAATTAAATCACCCAACTGTTTGGATACGTCTGTTAGTAAATGTTTTATTTCTAAGAGATCATGAGTAAAAGAGAAAAATTGACATTCTAGAATGAGTTGTCACTGTGTTCACCACAACCAACATTCTGCATCTCTGTTTAGGGGTCAGTGGTCTAAAATGAGTCTCTCTGGGGAGAGAGAGGAGGGGGGCCCTGCCTCTAAAATGAGTCTCTCTGGGGAACATGACACCAAAGCTAAGAGGTGAGATAACAATTATATGAATAATTTATTATGTTTATTTCCAAAACGCTATTTCCCCCAAAAAATCACATTTGTGTTTAAAAAAATATATAATTTATTGCTAATATTACTTTTCTCAGATTTGTTATTCATAGATTTTAAATGTGTATGCATTTTTTTTTGTTGTTGTTTGCAAAACACTACATTTCCATTGTTCAGCCAGAATAAAATGTTTATATCCTGTATATATGACTGTGATATGTGGTTGTCTCACCTAGCTATCGTAAGATGAATGCACTTACAGATGCCATATCTTAATTTGACCCAGTTTCTCTCAGCAGGAAAATAATCCTGCAGCATCCTGCAGCAACAGGAAATATGAATTATTATGTGGATTATAATTAATGGAAATTTGTTGTAGGGGTTGATACATTTTTCATTATAGCAAAATAAGTCTGACATTTTGAAGTGGAAATTATAAACTTTAGAAGCCTTTTTAAACCTTGAATACATTACAAGTATGCATTTCCTGATGTGTGGGAAAATTCATTTTCAAATTTCAACTAAAAAAAAGAGAAAAGTAAAAAGAAAGTAAAGTAAAAGAGAACAATGGCACTGAGTTTGAAGGTAGGCCTTGAAATACATTCACAGGTACACCTCCAATTGACTCAAATGATGTCAATTAGAATATCAGAAGCTTCTGAAGCCATGACATTCCAAGCTGTTTAAAGGCACAGTCAACTTAGTGTATAAAAACTTCTGACCCACTGGAATTGTGATACAGTGAATTATAAGTGAAATAATCTGTCTGTAATCAACTGTTGGAAAAATGATTGTGTCATGCACAAAGTAGATGTCCTTACCGACTTGCCAAAAATATAGGTTGTTAACAAGGAATTTGTGGAGAGGTTGAAAAACGAGTTTTAATGATTCCAAACTCAGTGTATGTAAACTTCCGACTTCAACTGTATGGAACCAATAAAAGTAATATATATTTTTGGGTTCAGTGAAGAAGAACCTCTAGCGTTCTGATCAACGAAAGGTGAATGTTTTGAGGATGTGAACCCAGCAGCCCTCCAGGTCAGATCAAGCCCGCCTGTTTTTTCCAGCGCCCGGCCCGGGATTCGAACCAGCCACCTTTCTGCCATAGGTCCAACTCCTGCCACTGCTCCAACTCCTTAGACACTGGGCGAAAACCTGAGTTAATCTTCAGAAATAAGAATGAGTTGATCTGCCAAAATGAAGACAAAATGCTATGCAGACATACACAGTATCAGTTGTTATACATAATTATTATACATAAATCATTGCCAAAAGCACAAGACATACTGTGCATGTAGGTCTATATTTATGGATTGATCATATAGAAATATAAAAATATTATTTTTAACTACTCCAAAGCAATTACATGTGGTGCAGGAACCACTGACTCGCTGCATTATTCTATAGTATTATCAAGACACCTGCTGTTAATTCTTAACTGGTTAGGACAGCTCATGAGGTGTCCTAAATATCTGCCGACTAGGTGGGACTAGAGGCTTCATGCATAGCTTTAATTTATACCCATAAGTGTAAAATGTCTTTATTCTCAGCACTTATACGACCAATGTTCTACTCTGAGACATTTTGTGGATATGGGCCCAGATCTCAAAATATTGTTATAAAAAAACTTTAAATATTTGTTATATATATATATATATGTAAATTAATATTAAAAATGAAAGTTACTAATGTAAGCCACTGTAAAGACTTGGTTTAGTTTGTTGTGTTGCACTGCTCATGTCCACGTTCTGGAACTGTCCGCGTCCACGTCTGGTGTGGCGCCAGGATATTGTCCAGTTAGGGCTGAGGTGATCTTGGGGAATAATGACGAAGTTCGTTTCAGTGTTTCAGTGTTGAGATGCCGGAGTTTATTGTTCAATTTGCTTTTTGGTCAGGGACAGTATGAGTGTAGCCAGATCCTTTTCACTCGCTATCCATGTTTAATTTTGTGGTTCACCGGATTCGTCATCATCCTCGAGGGACAGACAAACGACCTGCTGGTTAGCCAAGCTAGTCGGTACAGCTAGCTAAGCTAGCTACTCTACCAGCAGAATCCTAGTTATCCTAGCTACCACTACATCATCACCGGCTGCCTGCATTTCTTGTGGACCGATGGAGCTCCCTGGTTGTTTCTTCCACCTGTTAAATACTGTGGAGAGCTTCTCCCTCTCTCGTTGACGGATGCTGGCTTCCTACGCTCCCTCTGTCCGGTTCTCCTCTCTTCACTAGATGGACGGTAACTTTAGTGTTTAACCCCTCTCTGTCCAAGGACCGAACTTTTGAATATTATTTTCGGGGCGCCTCAACTGGGCTCCATGACATTTTTAACGCTTTTTATCTTGATAAAAACTAGTTCATTGCATCCGCCATGGAGCCCAGTTTCATAATATTACCTTATGTCCCTACTTATGGAGTAATTGTGAAAAAACAGGCCTTATGTTTGGTCATGTTTCACCCTACCAGCTCCTATTAGTTCTATTGAGCTCCGAGACACTGACTCGCATTCAGAACGTTCTATTCCCAGCCCATTGTTCTGAGTCACAATGCCAGCTTCATTATTGTTATCAATGAGACCTGCCTGCGTTAACCCTGTAGGTTTACCTCAGGTAACTTATTATTAACAAGATTACGGCTACTTGGTGAGCGGGGCTAATGTTCACCTGTGTACACGTTTGCATTCACCCATTCTACTATCGATAGCCATCAAAAGTTTTAAAAAAAAACGCATATCCCTGTCCTCTTTTTCAAGATTTTGCCGATTTAAACAGCCAGAAGACATTTTTAAATTAAGAAATATACTTTTTTTTGACGATTTGTTGTTTCTATATGGCTGCTGGGTAATTTGATATGCATCGAAATCTTCGTTTGTAGGCATCGAATTGAGCGAATACTGACCAGGTTCACTGAGTTGCAAACCAAATGGATATAATGGGGTGATCGTTGTCTAATCGGGTGGTCTAGCTAATAGATTTGTAGATCTGACGCAGTTGCTACCTCAGATTATGAGCCTAGCAGGTGTTGTGAATGAGGTATGTAGTACCCACATACGGCCACAAGGAGGAGCAAGAGTGCCATAAACCCATACTGTTTTTTGCCTTAAAAACCCTAAACTTAACAATCAATCAAATATATTTATAAAGCTCTTTTTACATCAGCAGATGCACAAAGTGCTATACAGAAACTCTAACCCTAGATATAACCTATTTTAGCCTTAACCCTAGGTATAACATATTTTAGCCTTAACCCATAAGTTATTTTATGAAATTTATTATTGCAAGGCTGTACGTGAATTAATAACTTTTAATTAATAAATATTTCCAATAGATGGAAGCATATGACCACAAATCATCAGTTATAGGCTGCAAGCAGCAATATGATTGACATAAAATAGCATGCAACCAAAGACTATATGTCCCGTGATTAACTAAGACTGTCACTCATTACTTTAGTTAGCTATATATCTCGTATTAGGCCTGTGTTGCTTTTAGAAGAGCAATTAAATAGTGACTATAGCAGGTGATGAACACTGGGTAAATAATCACTAGTCAGATGCGCTAACCTCAACCCTAGTATACATGCATTATAAAAAATGATCTTAATATCTGATATTGGGAGTAAACAACCTCGGAATAGAAAAGACAAGAGTGCATCTTCCAGCCCGCCAATAAATTACATCATGCAAATGTACCTCAACATGCCCCTCGCTTGTGCTAGAAGGCAGAGTGCTCGCTGCTGGTTGATGAATCTGACAATGAATGTACTAGGAAAATAAGTTTTCCTTGACCAGAGGTGACTAAATTAATGTTCAGGCTTATTTATAATCGTTATAGTAATGAAGTATAATTTCAAAACATGAGCATAAAACAGCTAATAATAAACATGAATCATCATTATATTATTTCACAGTAATCTGTTAAATGCTTTTTCAGTCGTTCCTCTTGCGTTAGCAGTGTGGAAAGGGACAGTAAAAAGCGTGTGCAGGAGTTTTCCTGTGAGGGGGAGTGGTGGTGTATCCAGGGAGAAAACTAAAGGAATATTCTGAAATGTCATTTGTGGTCTTATGCTGCCATCTATTGGAAGTAGTCAGAAACTGCAGTAGTACTGAATAAAGTGTATCCTTACTGAAGTAGTAATTACTCAGAATTTCAAAATATGACATTTTCTAGTTCATTGTACCACCTACAACCATAAAATAACAATTTATAGCATAACAAACAATGAAACTGACATAAACCAAAAACACTATACAAAAACACTATACCTAGCAGTACTACTTATTTATCTGAGAGTGGGGCAGATATATGTATTATTACTGTGTAAAACCTAGCAGTACTACTTATTTCTCTGAGAGTGAGGTAGATATATATTATTACTGTGTAAAACCTAGCAGTACTACTTATTTCTCTGAGAGTGAGGCAGATATATAGCATTTTGCAAAAAACATGATTATTTGTCTCTCTGAAATAAAACTGTTAAGTGATAGATTTTAAACAAATGCATGTCTCCAATCTCTTTCATAATTTATTTAAACAACAAAAGCTACTTTACAAACATTTCTGAAAATGGATATATAGCGTTTTGGAATGAAACTCTTCTTATTTTTCCCGATCTGAGCTCAGAGTAGATGAGAGACATAATGTTTGTCTCTGTTGTGTTGAAGCCCAATCAAGCAGGAGAGACCAGCCTCCCCTGTACCCAGCTGTGTATCCATGAAGAGTGACCGGTCTATGAATCATCCTATAATGTTTAGAGAGGGAGACTTTTCTACTGAACAAAGGTAAGAATAACTCATGGGTCATGGTCAGTGAGTTAAACAACACTGTCTCTAGTAATTTCTCCTCTCCCATTTTCCCATTTATTTTTGTTGTTTTCATAATCCATAGGCTAATCTTTTTTTCAATTTTCATAGTCCTGAAACAATATTAAACAAACACAACATTCCCTCCCTGTGTGTGTGTGTGTTTGTGTCAGTGAGTGAGTGTGTGTGTGTGTGTGTGTGCACTCCCTGGATGAGGAGATGTAATCTCTATCCTGATTGCCTAGTCACTTTCACCCCTACCTACATATACATATTACCTCAATTACCTCAACTACCTGGTACCCCTGCACATTGACTCAGTACTGGTACTCCTTGTATATAGTCTAGTTATTACCTCAACTACCTGGTACCCAGCACATTGACTCAGTACTGGTACTCCTTGTATATAGTCTAGTTATTACCTCAACTACCTGGTACCCTGCAAATTGACTCAGTACTGGTACTCCTTGTATATAGTCTAGTTATTACCTCAACTACCTGGTACCCCTGCACATTGACTCAGTACTGGTACTCCTTATAGCCTCATTATTGTTATTTTATTATGTTACTATTTCCTTTTTTATTTAGTGACTTTTTGTGACTTTTTAACTCTGCATTGTTGGGAAAGGGCTCGTAAGTAAGCATTTCAAGGTAAAGTGTACCACTGTTGTATTCGGCCCATGTGAGAAATACAATTTGATTTGATTTTAAGCTCATGCGCAGAAATACGTCATTGGGTCTAATGGTCGTCTTGTGCCGAACTGCACATGTGCAGGCCGTCAAATCAAAGGCACTCCTTCGATATGAAGTTGTTTTTGACTAACATGAAAATGTGTTAGTTTGTTAAACTACTTAAGACAGAACATTTTCAAAATTAACAACTAAGGAAGTCATTTTTACCTCTCATTGACTTCTCAAACCCCAAACCCTGGCCTGGTCTGCTTCATATGTATTCCCAGAAGACATTTTTTACATCAGCAGTTGTCACAAAGTGCTTATATAGAAACCCAGTCTAAAACCACAAAGGGCAAGGCACGCGTAGACAAGATGGCGTATTGAATAGAAATCGGTACAAAACACCTCAAGATAAAAACATAATATTCAAAATCAGTAAGTTAGACTAAATATTAGCATTTCATATATTCACAGTTAATATAATTCAATCTGGATAATAACACAAAACAGATCATAAGGCTAGAGAAATATATCGACAAATATTACAACAACACGCAACACCCAAACATGACTGAAGAGAAGCGTGGAGAGCCGATCCCCAAAAGGAAACGCGACTCATCGACTGATACAGATGATATATGCTTTTCATCACTGGGTATGGTAAGTGTGGAAAGCGACCTGTTGAAGTCGATAAATGACAAATTGGGCATACTAGAATTGGTCAGTAAAGACGTAAAAGATATGAAAGCTAGTCTTCAAATGAGTGACGAAAAAGCTTTGGTAATGGAGAAAGAAATCAAAGAATTAAAAGTGACAGTTTCTAAAATGGAAACGGACGTTAGGGAACTAAAAAAGGAGAACTACCTTCTGAGAGAAGCCTTACTAGACATCCAAACTAGATCGATGAGGGAAAATCTAGTACTTACGGGTATTCAGGAAAAGGAGGGAGAAATAACAGAGAATATTATGAAGGACTTCCTGCATACAGCGCTACAAATCCCACTCGAGGCTGTCGATAAAATCCAACTCGAACATGTACATCGTTTCGGAAAAAGAGGACAGAAATATGAGCGCCCAATCGTTGCCAAATTTGCTTTATTTAAGGATAAAGCTATGGTGAAAAGCCTAGGAAAAAGACTTGCTGGCACGAAAATAGGCATGAATGATCAGTTCCTGAGGGAGATTGTAGAAAGGCGCAAAGTTCTGTATCCAATCCTCAAGGAAAACAGATTAAAAGGGAAACGTGTTGCACTAGTGGTGGATAAATTATATATTGACAACCAAATGTTCAGAGACACAAAGACTACTCCATGGCTATTCTAAAAGTTGTAATAGAGGAGTCAAATATTGGAGCACCTGACACTAGCAATGATAGGGTGTTAAAGATAATGATGTTAAATAACATTTATAGTAAGTATAGTATGTTATAAAAGGATAAAACGATATAACAAGCAGAATAATACATATTTAAATACAAATAATTAGAACATGGCTTTGTTGGCGGGAGGTTGTTGTTTTGGCGGATGGTTGTTGTGGTTGGTCCTGTGTTCTCTCTGGCGTCCTTTCCCCCTTGCGGCAGATGTGGATGCGGGTGCGTTTGCACGCTCGGCCCATTTCTTCCGCAGTCAACCATGTGATGTGCATTTTTGTGTTTGAAAAGGTGCGGTGTTAAGTGAGTGAGAGGGGAAATGGTTGCATATCCCAGAGCCGACCGGGGGTCTATGAGCAGGGGTAGTGAGAGAGAGCTTTCAATTTTGTGTAGATGAGGGATATACATTTTCAAATATAGTATACATCTAATCGAATTATTCATTGTCCTATCATGATGGAAAGATCCCTAACCCTATAACCTGGACACCCACCTGAGCGACCCATTCACCAAAGAGAAGTTCCCATCTCTTTTATGGACCTGCTGTGAATATGCAGCCTAAGCAGAGAAATAAATGTGGTCAGAGACATACTTGAGCAGCACCACCCCCTCAAGATTCTGAGCCTGCCTGGCAGGGTTGGTCCTACAAAGCCAGAGCCCCCTGATGGGAGAGCATAATATACAAGGAAATTCTCAAAGCTGCTAATGAGAACCTTGACGACCTTTTACCTAGCCGGTGGGGATTCCGGTGGGGTACGCCCACCCAGGTAGTGGATGTGCTGGCAACACTGGCTGCAGTAACCCATGGGGAGGGGGTCACACTCGGACAATCAGAGAGGGGGTTTATCATTGTGGCCCTGGTGGCACAAAATAATCAAAGGTCTGACCGCATGGAGATGCTTGGGAAAATGGTTACAACATCAGAGTGTTTGTGTCTCAGGTGAAGAGGGTGGATCTGATCTCCATCACCTAGGACTTGACATAGATTAAGTAGATTAATCAAATCTCACATTGTTATATATTTCTGCTCAATCTGCATGCTTTCTCAATCAGCTTTAACTGTATGTGCGCTCGTAAATCAAGTTATTTCTCGAGTTGGGCTCTGGGATATAACAGCCGTTGAGTATCTGATTTTATGGTGGATTGTGGAGGAGGGGGGTTGAGTGTGTTGGAGTATGTGAGTATGTGCGTGTGTGCTTGTCTGGCATCTGTTGTGGGGGGGTGGGGATGTTGGGGGGGAGGGGGGACTATGGGATGGACCACAGGAATTATTTGCTAGTATAATAATTGCTTGAATTAAATGTAATACAATGTCAATCCGGGTTATATGTTAGAATCCTATGCGTGAACTGCCGACATTATTACGCATATTAATTGATAATGATGGAAAATAGGATATGCATAATTTAAAAAAAATAGTTATATAGATATATATATATATATATAGAGGTGAAAGCATTGGAAATGCTTTTGGCGGTTAATCTGCTTCTGTTTTGTGGGTGGCACTGTGTGCTGTTTTCGATGGATGGGTCCTGGCCTCTCAGGGCCTTAGGGATCCGGAGGGACGTGGGTGGGATGCTGATCACTGGGATGACGGCTCAACTTGGGATGGGGAGGGGCTTTAGCGGGGGAATTAGTGGAGAACAATTGAAGGGTTACTCCGTAGCAATGCAAATATCACGGTACAGCTATATGGACACTCAATCATTACGGTATTTTTTATTGGTAAATTTACAAACATATATAATGATAAATAGACTTGAAACTTGTATCTCATTATGGTGTATGGTGAAATAAGTATAGCCAGTTATAATTTTAATGGCTTAGCTGATAATAACAAAAGAAGAACAATATTTACATGGCTCAAAGAGAAGGAATATAATATCTATTGTATACAGGAAACTCATTCAACAATTCGAGATGAAGTAGCGTGGAAAAAATAATGGGGGGATATACTTCTCCCATGGGCAAAGAAATTCAAAAGGGGTGATCTATTAATTAATAGTAATTTCGATCCGAATGTGCAAATTGTCCAAATAGATACGCAAGGTAGATGGATTATTTTAAATATGTTATTGGACCATAAACAGATATGGCTCATTAACCTTCACGGACCAAATAATGATGATCCACAATTCTTTGACAATATATATAATAAATGATCAAGCCTGCAAGCAATCCAAGACAATATTATTATGGTGGGGGATTATAATACTGTTTTAAATAGCTCAATGGACCGTAAAGGAAATCACACCACAAACAATCACCCACATGCTCTTAAGGAAATTGTGAATGTCATGGATACATTAGAACTAGTAGATATATGGAGGCTTAAATATACTGATCTAGTGAGATATACATGGCGGAGACTGAATCAAGCTAGTCGTCTTGACTTCTTTCTTATCTCATTCTCGTTGGCACCAAAGTAAAAAAAAAAGTGTTGATAGGGGACAGAATGCGGTCAGACCATCATATAATAGGCATATAAATTACTCTTACTGAATTTCCACGTGGGCGAGGATATTGGAAATTTAATCAAAGCCTATTGGATGATAATTTATTTATAATTAGAACAAAGGAATTTATAACTGACTTTTTCCAACATAACATAGGTACAGCGAATCCCCTTATTGTATGGGACACCTTTAAATGTTCCTTTAGAGGCCATGCAATTCAGTACTCATCTCGAAAAGCAATTTAGGTCAAAAGAGTTTATACAAAGAAAGGAAAATGAAAGTCTAACAGGACAGATAGATGGCAATAAAAACTGTAACATAGAGGCTCAGAATAAAATAGAGGAAAAACTAAAAGAAATTGAGAAACTTATTCAAGAAAGATCAAGTGTAATATATTATAAAAATAAAGCAAACTGGATGGAATATGGGGAAAAATTCACAAAATTATTTTTTAATCTTCAACACAGGAATGCTACCAAAAAGAACTTAATGAAACTGGTTACAATTGACGGTGTCACCCATAATTCACCAAGTTATATTTTGAAGGAAGAAACAAAGTACTTTAAGCATATGTTTTCTTTTCAGTCGCCTCCATCTCCTCTAACTGAAGCTAATTGTAGAGATTATTTTTCTATTGATAATGTCAAATTAACAGCCACACAGAAAGACTCATGTAAAGGTGAAATTACAGAGGAGGAACTTATGGATGCAATTAAAGACTTTAAGTCTGGGAAAACTCCAGGGTTGGATGGCATACCAGTCGAGGTATACCAAACCTTTTTTGATATACTAAGAGGACTGTTACTAGCATGTTTTAACCACTCCTATGTAAATGGTAGATTATCTCACACTCAAAAAGAAGGTCTGATCTCATTATTACAGAAACAGGATACAAGTGGAAAATATAAAGATCCAGTCCATTTACAAAATTGGAGGCCCCTTACACTTCAGTGTTGTGATGCAAAAATCCTAGCAAAATGTGTAGCGCATAGAATTAAAAATGTATTGTCGGATATTATTCATTCTAATCAGACAGGTTTTTTACATGGAAGATACATTGGAGATAATATAAGGCAAGTATTGGAAACAATAGAACACTATGGAAAATGTGGGAAACCAGGCCTGCTATTCATAGCAGACTTCGAAAAGGCATTTGATAAAGTTCGACTGGGGTTTATATAAAAATGCCTGGAGCATTTCAATTTTGGAGAATCTCTTATAAAATGGGTCAAAATCATGTATTGTAACCCTAGGTGTAAAATAGTAAATAATGGCTATTTCTCAGAAAGTTTTAAACTGTCAAGAGGAGTGAAACAAGGTTGTCCACTATCGGCATATCTATTTATTGTGGCCATCGAGATGTTAGCTATTAAAATCAGATCCAATAATAATATCAGAGGATTAGAAATACAGGGCTTAAAAACAAAGGTGTCATTGTATGCTGATGATTCATGTTTTCTTTTAAATCCACAACTAGAATCCCTCCACAGCCTCATAGAGGATTTAGATACATTTTCTAACCTCTCTGGATTACAACCAAATTATGACAAATGTACTATATTACGTATTGGATCACTAAAAAATACAATTTTACCAATAAAATGGTCTGATGGTGATGTGGATATATTCGGAATACATATCCCAAAGGAAATAAATGATCTCACTTCAATACATTTTAATAGAAAATTAGCAAAAATAGATGAGATCTTACTACCATGGAAAGGAAAATACCTGTCAATTTGTGGAAAAATCACCCTGATTAACTCTTTAGTATTATCCCAGTTTACCTATTTGCTTATGGACTTGCCTACACCTAGCGAACAGTTTTTGAAATTATATGAGAAAAAAATATTCAATTTTATTTGGAACGGCAAGCCAGACAAAATTAAAAGGGCATATTTATATAGAAATTATTACATATTAAAGCATTAGACCTATCACTAAAAGCTTCAGTCATACAAAAGTTATACTTAAATCCGAACTGGTTCTCAAGCAAATTAGTAAGATTGTCTCACCCAATGTTCAAGAAAGGCCTTTTTCCCATTATTCAGATTACAACCTCTCACTTTCAGTTATTTGAAAAGGAAATAATCTCCCAAATATCACTATTTCTAAAACAAGCCACAGAAAGTTGGTTGCAATTTCAATTTAATCCTCCAGAAAAGACAGAACAAATAATGCAACAAATATTGTGGTTAAATTCAAATATACTAATTGACAAAAAACCTTTATTTTTTGACAGAATGTTTAAAAAAGGTATAATCTTCGTAAATGATATCATCGGTAGGACTGGTGGAGTTATGTCGCACATGCAGCTAACAAAAACATATGGAAATGTCTGCTCTACCCAAAATTACAACCAAATAATTGCAGCCTTACCGCAAAAGTGAAAGAGGAAAGTGGAAGGGGGAGAAAGTAAGGAACTTGTCTGTCGGCCATTAAAGAACATAATTGGTTAAGGAAAACTGTGATAAATAAAAAAGTATGTCAGTTTCACTTAAGGACCAAAGGATTGACAGCCGTCCCATAAAGATTACAAAATAGTTGGGGAGAGATCTTTGACGTACCAATCCCATGGCATAGTGTTTATGAACTGACACGCAAAACGACACCGGATTCAAAAATTAGAATCTTTCAATTAAAATTATTATATAAAATTCTTGCTACCAATAGAATGTTATTTATATGGGGGATGCAATCTTCCCAGCTCTGCAGATTTTGCTGTGAAGAGACAGAATCGTTAGATCATTTGTTTTGGTTCTGTCCATTTGTAGCTTGTTTTTGGACACAGGTCCATGAATGGCTAAAGGATTGCAATATTTACCTGGTGCTAACCTTGCAGATAGCATTACCCAATGTTCAAGAAAGGCCTTTTTCCCATTATTCAGATTACAACCTCTCACTTTCAGTTATTTGAAAAGGAAATAATCTCCCAAATAGTATATTTGAATTTAACCACAATATTTGTTGCATTATTTGTTCTGTCTTTTCTGGAGGATTAAATTGAAATTGCAACCAACTTTCTGTGGCTTGTTTTAGAAATAGTGATATTTGGGAGATTATTTCCTTTTCAAATAACTGAAAGTGAGAGGTTGTAATCTGAATAATGGGAAAAAGGCCTTTCTTGAACATTGGGTGATGCTATCTGCAAGGTTAGCTCCAGGTAAATATTGCAATCCTTTAGCCATTCATGGACCTGTGTCCAAAAACAATTTGGGTGATCTGAAAAGTCATAGTCAATCAATCAATAATATAATAATACTTTTAGCAAAAATGTTTATTTTTTATTCACAATCTGTAGAAGCAATGAGAATAGAAAGGTTCAGAACTTTTGTAAAACATCACAGTACGGTTGAAATATACATTTACATTTTATATGGCAAATAGAAATCCTATATGGATGGTGTTAAGAGATAGATGGGAGGTATTGAATAGAGTTGAAGGATGGGACTAATAACAAATAACAACAAATAATAACAAAGATAGCTAATAATGTAAGCATACTGTGTCCATAATAAGTAAATAGGTTGTATGTTGGGAGCTTTTGGGAAAGAGCACAGTTAGAAAGATATGGCATATAGAAGCAAACCGGATGGACATCATGAAAATGATCGGAGAGATTGAGAGTAGAAGAAGTTCAGGAGAAAAAAAAAAATGTATATAAATATATATATAGAATTATTATAAAATTAACTCTGTCCATAAGGTGTAGATAGTAAGTATAGACTGGAAGTAGAGGCCTGGGCATTGTTGTTCACTCATTTACTCCAAGTAGGGAAAGGATGGTGGGGGTGAAAATTAATAAAGGGGAGTATATAAAAAAAAATAACATGGGGGATTGGAAGTGATGCAGACAATTACATTGATAGAAGTTACAATCTATCTGCAATATTAAGCTGATCCATTCCCCCCCCCCCCCCCCCCAAAAAAAAAAAGGAGACGAAAAACGAAAATCCAACCATCACCCCTGGTGAGACAAAACCGTGACTCATCAGTGAACAGCACTTTTTGCCAGTCCTGTCTGGTCCAGCGACGGTGGGTTTGTGCCCATAGGCGACGTTGTTGCCGGTGATGTCTGGTGAGGACCTGCCTTACAACAGGCCTACAAGCCCTCAGTCCAGCCTCTCTCAGCCTATTGCGGAATCTGAGCACTGATGAAGGGATTGTGCATTCATGGTGTAACTCGGGCAGTTGTTGTTGCCATCCTGTACTTGTCCCACAGGTGGGATGTTCGGATGTACCGATCCTGTGCAGGTGTTGTTACATGTGGTCTGCCACTGCGAGGACGATCAGCTGTCCGTCCTGTCTCCCTGTAGCGCTGTCTTAGGCGTCTCACAGTACGGACATTGCAATTTATTTACCTGGCCACATCTGCAGTCCTCATGCCTCCTTGCAGCATGCCTAAGGCACGTTCACGCAGATGAGCAGGGACCTTGGGCATCTTTCTTTTGGTATTTTTCAGAGTCAGTAGAATGGCCTCTTTAGTGTCCTAAGTTTTCATAACTGTGACCTGAATTGCCTACCGTCTGTAAGCTGTTAGTGTCTTAACGACCGTTCCACAGGTGCATGTTCATTAATAGTTTATGGTTCATTGAACAAGCATGGGAAACAGTGTTTAAACCCTTTACAATGAATATCTGTGAAGTTATTTTGATTTTTACGAATTATCTTTGAAAGACAGGGTCCTGAAAAAGGGACGTTTCTTTTTTTTGCTGAGTTTATGAGTACATGGCCATTAATGCCAGATCGTTCTTCAAGATGTTCAAATGTTCATAGATGACCAGCAGGGTCAAATAATAATCACTGTGGTTATAGAGGTTGCAACAGGTTAGCACCTCAGGAGTAAATGACAGTTGCCTTTTCATAGTTGAGCATTCAGAGGTCGAGACAGCAAGTGTGGTAGAGAGAGAGAGAGAGAGAGAGAAAGAGAGAGGGTCAAAACAGCAGGTTTGGGACAAGGTCGCACGTCCGGTGAACAGGTCAGGGTTCCATAGCAGCACGACAAGGTTGGATGTCCGGTGGAGCATGTATCAATACTGATAGGATCGAAAGAAAGGGAGCGCTGCTCTCGGATCAGTTTTCTCCATTCAAATCTTTCCTTAACATTATAATTATTGCACGATGCTGATAACGGATCAGCTCCTAGAGAGATATTACCACCTACGGCTGCAAATATTGAGGCAGCTTTTTCTAAATCACAGATTCGGCACATCATTGGGCACATGTTAGGCTACACATCATGAAATATATTGAGACAAATTACAGACTGTAGCCTCCAAGTAGCAAAATAGAACACAATTAATTGAACATTGAATATATTTCAATTTGATTGAAATAGGACTATAGCCTACGTTTTATATTGTAATGCAGTCATCTCGATTTTCATTTGAAACAAATTTGTATAAGTCCCTTGTTTGAATCAATTGCAAAGACATTGGCAACTTTGTATTTGTACTCAACTTTGTTCTGAATTTATCGGCGGTCACAGAGAGACAGATAAACCATGTGATTCTATGTTTAGTGGAGATCTTCTGTGTATAAAGTCACACGGAAGAGCAAAAAAGCATCTATGATGCTCCTAGGAAGATTATAACCATGAACTTAGCCTTTCTCTGAGAGTGAGGCAGATATATTATTACTGTGTAAAACCTAGCAGTACTACTTATTTCTCTGTGAGTAAGGCAGATATGTAGCATTTTGCAAAAAGAAACATGATTATTTGTCTCTCTGAAATGAAACCATCAAGTGATAGATTTTAAACAAATACATATCTGTCATTGAACAACCTCATGCCATGATTAGATAGTGAGAAAACACACCAATCTCTTTCATAATTTCTTTAAACAATAAAAGCTAATTGACCAACATTTCTGAAAATGGATATATAGCGTTTTGGAATGAAACTCTTGTTTCCCCATCTGAGCTCAGAGTAGATGAGAGACGTAATGTTTGTCTCTGTTGTGTTGAAGTTCAATTAAGCAGGAGAGACCAGCCTCCCCTGTACCCAGCTGTGTGTCCATGAAGAGTGACTGGTCTATGGTTCAACCTCTAAACTTTAGAGAGGGAGGCTTTTCTACTGAACAAAGGTAAGAATAACTCATGGGTCATGGTCAGTGAGTTAAACAACACTGTCTCTAGTCATTTCTCCTCTCCCATTTTCCTATTTATTTTAGTTGTTTTCAAAATCCATAGGCTAATCCTTTTTTCCATTTTCATAGTCCTGAAACAATATTAAACAAACACAACATTCCCTCCCTGTGTGTGTGTGTGTGTGTGTGTGTGTGTGTGTGTGTGTGTGTGTGTGTGTGTGTGTGTGTGTGTGTGTGTGTAATCTCATGTTTTGTCCACAGAAACCAACAGGAGAGATCAGAGTCAGAGATTCTCAGTGGTCAGTCTTCCCAGAGTCATCAAACAGACCTGTCCTCCATATTCAGTGTAGGTGGTCCTGTTATGTACATTTGTTTTTGATCTGTCAATCATTCATTAATGTGTTAATGAGAAAGCATTTAGTCTCTTGCTTAACTTATTTACTTGATTTATTTCAGTTGCTTGAAGAGAATATTATGACATTTGTGAAGAAGGAGCTGAAGATGTTCAAGAGGATTCTTAGTCCAGAACTCCCAGAAGGCTTTGAGAGTCAGAAGCAGGATAAGGAAGTGGTGGATGCTGAAGATGAGAAGCAGGAGAGCAGTGCCAGAGAGGGGGCTCTGAAGATCACACTGCACGTCCTCAGGAAAATGAACCAGAAGGAGCTTGCTGACACACTGGAGAAAAGTAAGAGCTGTCTGCCTCATGTTGAATGCTGTTTTAGAACAAACATTTAAAAGCTGTAGCTAAAGTACAGCTAAAGTAGCTGTGTGACTAAATGATATTGTAGCAGCCTTAACACAACACCTAGTGACCTCATCAAGTAGCAGCAGGGATGTGTTGTGGTGATTCATTTAGACAGAGAGAGAGAGAGAGAGAGAGAGAGAGAGAGAGAGAGAGAGAGATAATACTAACAATAATATAATCAGTCACACCAGTTTGTAATGCATTATGAAAACATTTACATTTCAGTCATTTAGCAGACGCTCTTATCCAGAGCGACTTACAGTTAGTGAGTGCATACACTTTTTTTTTCTTCATACTAGCCCCCCGTGGGAATCGAACCCACAACCCTGGTGTTGCAAGCGCCATGCTCTACCAACTGAGCTACAGGGGACCTTAAATTTGCACATTTAGAGACAGAGGAGAGAGAGAGAGAGAGAGAGAGAGAGAGAGAGAGAGAGAGAGAGAGAGAGAGAGAGAGAGAGAGAGAGAGAGAGAGAGAGAGAGAGAGAGAGAGAGAGAGAGAGAGAGAGAGAGAGAGAGAGAGAGAACATTAATAATACCATCAATAAGAGATTTATACATTTTTTACATTTACATTTCAGTCATTTAGCAGACAGTCAGTTAAGCGAAGAAATTATTATAATTTAACATTTTATAACAGTCCTACTATACTGTTGGCATTAAAACAGACATAATATTAATATCCTTTGTGTTATTTCTTCATTCAGATGAGCTTGCTGTGATTTTCAAACGTGAACTCAAATCTAATCTAAAGAAGAAGTTTCAATGTGTATTTGAGGGGATCGCTAAACAAGGAAACCCAACACTTCTCAACAAGATCTACACAGAGCTCTACATCACAGAGGGTGGAACAGGAGAGGTCAATAATGAACATGAGCTGAGACAGATTGAGACAACAACCAGGAAACAAGCAAGACCAGAGACTGCAATCAAATGTAACGACATCTTCAGACCCTTAACTGGACAAGACAAACTTATCAGAACTGTGCTGACAAAGGGAGTCGCTGGCATTGGAAAAACAGTCTCTGTGCAGAAGTTCATTCTGGACTGGGCTGAAGGAAAAGCAAATCAGGATGTCCAATTTGTATTTTCATTCCCTTTTCGGGAGCTGAATTTGATGAACGGGGAAAAACACACTTTGATTGAACTTCTCAGTCACTTCTCAATGGAAACCAAAGAATCAAGAATCTCCAACTACGACAAGTACAAAGTTCTGTTCATCTTTGATGGTCTGGATGAGTGCCGACTGCCCCTAGACTTCCAGAAGAACAAGATCTGTTGTGACGTCACAAAGTCAACCTCAGTGGATGTTCTGCTGACAAATCTCATCAAGGGAAATCTGCTTCCCTCTGCTCTCCTCTGGATAACTACCCGACCTGCAGCAGCCAATAAGATCCCTTCAGTGTGTGTTGACCAG
Source organism: Coregonus lavaretus (assembly GCF_964263955.1). Taxonomy (NCBI): domain Eukaryota; kingdom Metazoa; phylum Chordata; class Actinopteri; order Salmoniformes; family Salmonidae; genus Coregonus; species Coregonus lavaretus. Next base: position 73,539,060 of record NC_139989.1, read on the forward strand.
GTGACAGAGGTACGAGGGTTCAATGACCCACAGAAGGAGGAGTACTTCAGGAAGAGATTCAGTGATGAGGACCTGGCCAGCAGAATCATCTCACACATAAAGACATCAAGGAGCCTCCACATCATGTGCCACATTCCAGTCTTCTGTTGGATTTCTGCAACAGTCCTTGAACACATGTTGAAACATAAGAGAGAAGAGATGCCCAAAACTCTGACTGAGATGTTCATACACCTTGTGGAGTTTCATACCAAACAGAAGAATGAAAAGTATCTTTGGAAAGAAGAGACAGGTCCACACTGGAATAAAGAGAGCATTCTGTCACTGGGAAAACTGGCTTTTCAACAGCTCGTGAAGGGCAATCTGATTTTCTATGAAGAAGATCTGAAAGAGGCTGGCATTGATGTCAATGAAGCCTCAGTGTACTCAGGATTGTGCACACAGCTCTTTAAAGAGGAATGTGGGCTGTACCAGGACAAGGTGTACTGCTTCGTGCATCTGAGCATTCAGGAGTTTCTGGCTGCTGTATATGTGTTCCTCTCATTCATCAACAACAATGACAATCTAATGGCAAAACCTCAATCAACGTCCAATAACTTTTCTGTGAGGATCAGACACAAGCATAAAGTTACTGTCTACAAGAGTGCTGTGGATAAAGCCTTACAAAGTGAGACAGGAAACCTGGACCTGTTCCTCCGCTTCCTTCTGGGCCTCTCACTGGAGTCCAATCAGAAGCACTTACGAGGTCTACTGACAAAGACAAGAAGCAGCTTACAGAGCCATGAAGAAACAGTCAAGTACATCAAGGAGAAGATCAGGGAGAATCCCTCTCCAGAGAGGTGCATCAATCTGTTCCACTGTCTTAATGAACTGAATGACCATTCTCTAGTGGAAGAGATCCAAAGATACCTGAGATCAGGAAGTCTGTCAAAAGTCAAACTGTCACCTGCACAGTGGTCAGCTCTGGTCTTTGTGTTGCTGACTTCAGAAAAGGAGCTGGATGTGTTTGACCTGAAGAAATACTCCAGATCAGAGGAAGGTCTTCTGAGGCTGCTGCCAGTGGTCAAAGCCTCCAGATCTGCTCTGTGAGTACATAACATGACATTTAAGTACTAATCATCAGGAAGAAATATTCAGTTTAGAGAAATATATGTATTATTGAAAAACATATTGAATCACTGCATTGATGTTCACATTAGTATAACAATATGACCATACAATTCTAGGAGACGGAAGATGAATCTATATGTTGTTTAAGAGAATAAACCAAATGCATCTGCCATTGTCCTACTACACTACTGGTGTTAAATTAACAGTTTGTGAAATCATGATGATCTCTTTGTCAGGCTGTCAGGCTGTGGAGTCACAGAGGAAGGCTGTGCTTCTCTGGTCTCAGCTCTGAAGTCAAACCCCTCACACCTGAGAGAGCTGGATCTGAGTAACAATGACCTGAAGGATTCAGGAGTGAAGCTGCTCTCTGCTGGACTGGGGAATCCCCACTGTAAACTGGAGACTCTGAGGTCAGTATTCCTGTATCACTCAATGAACACACATACACTGGACACACACTGGACACACACACACACCCAGGACACACATACTATACACACACACACTGGACACACACACACACTAGACACACACCCTGGACACACACTCATTGGACAACACACACACACACACTGGACACACACACAAACACACACTGGACACACACACCCATTGGACAACACACACACACACACTGGACACACACACTAGACACACAACCTGGACACACACACATACACACACTGGACACACTCATTGGACAACACACACACACACACTGGACACACACACAAACACACACTGGACACACACACACACTGGACACACACACACACAAATATTAATTTAGTAGTGTTTAGAAACATGTTATCTACTGTTAATAATGATACATTCATTCATTTATATACAGTACCAGTCAAAAGTTTGGACACACCTACTCATTCAAGAGTTTTTCTTTATTTTTACTATTTTTTACATTGTAGAATAATAGTGAAGACATCAAAACTATGAAATATCACATATGGAATCATGTAGTAGCCAAAAAAGTGTTAAACAAATGAAAATACATTTTATATTTGAAAATCTTCAAATAGCCACCCTTTGCCTTGATGACAGCTTTGCACACTCTTGGCATTTTCTCAACCAGCTTCACCTGGAATGCTTTTCCAACAGTCTTGAAGGAGTTCCCACATATGCTGAGCACTTGTTGGCTGCTTTTCCTTCACTCTGCGATCCAACTCATCCCAAACCATCTCAATTGGGTTGAGGTTGGGTGATTGTGGAGGCCAGGTCATCTGATGCAGCACTCAATCACTGTCCTTCTTGGTCAAATAGAGGTGTGTTGAGTCATTGTCCTGTTAAAAAACAAATGATAGTCCCACTAAGCTTAAACCAGATGGGATGGCGTGACGCTTCAGAATGCTGTGGTAGCCATGCTGGTTAAGTGTCGTTAAATTCTAAATAAATCACAGACAGTGTCACCAGCAAAGCACCCCCACACCATAACACCTCCTCCTCTATGCTTTACGGTTTGAAATACACATGCAGAGATCATCCGTTCACCCACACCACGTATCACAAAGACACGGCGGTTGGAACCAAAAATGTCCAATTTGGACTCCAGACCAAAGAACAAATGTCCACCGGTGTAATGTCCACTGCTCGTGATTCTTGGCCCAAGCAGGTCTCTTCTTCTTATTGGTGTCCTTTAGTGGTGATTTCTTTACAGCAATTCGACCATGAAGGCCTGATTCACACAGTCCCCTCTGAACAGCTGATGTAGAGATGTGTCTGTGACTTGAACTTTGTGAAGCATTTATTTGGGCTGCAATTTCTGAGGCTGGTAACTCTGGGTCTTCCATTCCTGTGGTGGTCCTAATGAGAGCCAGTTTCATCATAGCGCTTGATGGTTTTTGCGACTGCATTTGTTCTTAAAGTTCTTAAAATGTCCCGTATTGACTGACCTTCATGTCTTAAAGTAATGATGGACTGTTGTTTCTCTTTGCTTATTTGAGCTGTTCTTGCCATAATATGGACTTGGTCTTTTACCAAATAGGGCTATCTTCTGTATACCCCCCTACCTTGTCACAGCACAACTGATTGGTTCAACCACATTGAGAAGGAAAGAGATTCCACAAATTAACTTTTAAGAAGGCACACCAGTTAATTGAAATGCATTCCAGGTGACTACCTCATGAAGCTGGTTGAGAAAATGCCAAGAGTGTGCAAAGCTGTCATCAAGGCAAAGGGTGGCTATTTGAAGAATCTCAAATATAACATACATTTTAATTTGTTTAACACTTCTTTGGTTACTACATGATTCCATATGTGTTATTTCATAGTTTTAATGTCTTCACTATTATTCTTCAATGTAAAAATTAGTTGTTGTTTTTTTTACAAATTTGAATGAGTAGGTGTGTTCAAACTTTTGACTGATAGTGTATATATACATATATGAATAGATATGGCAGGTTTCAGGACTCTGATGTATCTGAAAATGTTTTTAAAATATATTTTCACCACCAAAGAATAGCAGTGTGGTTTTAATATGATTTTACTCTTGCAGGCTGTCAGGCTGTCTAGTCGCAGAGGAAGGCTGTGATTCTCTGGTATCAGCTCTGAAGTCAAACCCCTCACACCTGAGAGAGCTGGATCTGAGTAACAATGACCTGAAAGATTCAGGAGTGAAGCTGCTCTCTGCTGGACTGGGCAATCCCCACTGTAAACTGGAGACTCTGAGGTCAGTATTCCTGTAGTTGGTCAACAAGTGATAACTGTTCACCAGATCCACATGTGTTTACCAGGCACACATAGTCCGCACCATATGTGTTTGGACAGTGAAGCTTACAGTTTTAAATTTGACACTATGCTCCAGCATCTTGGATTTGAGATAAAACGTTTCATATTAGGCAACAGTATGTAATGTCACCTTTTATTTGATGTTAATGGTGAGAGGTTAGCATGTTTTGTTGTATCCTCTGTAACTCTCTCACTCATTATTATTCATGATTCATTCATAATTTTTCTTAATCATGACATCATTAGGATTAATTTAGTAGTGTTTAGAAACATGTTATCTAATCACTTAGACAGAAAATTACTCCAGTCATCATCCACCATTCAGTTACTGTTGGGCAAAACATAACCCAAAACACAACCAAAACAAACTGCAAATGCAACCAACGAGTTAGGGACCAAATACTCAACTTTTGACTACTTTAATGCATTATAAGTGAATTGGTCAGAATACTTATGACTTCTTCAAATGGGGGACTAGATACATAAAGTGCTTTCATTTCTAAATGGTGAAACAGATATGTATGAAAATACCCTCAAATAAACGGTGACATTATATACTGTCACCTCATATGAAACATTTAATCTGAAATCCAAAATGCTGGAGTACAGAGCCACATTTAAAATGTTATCTTTGTCAAAATAGATATGGTTTGGACTGTATACTCAATACAATCTAAATCTGATACCTCACTGTCTGTCTTTTGACTGATACTGCTTTTTAAACTGCTCTTGGTCAGTCTACTCAAATATTTGTACTATACATGTTTCTCTCTACAATCAATATATGATCGTTTCTAATAATGAAACATTAATTAATTTATTAATAGATATGGCAGGTTTCAGGACACTGATATATCTGAAAATGTTGAAAAAATATTTTGCCACTCTATTTTGACCACCAAAGAATAGCAGTGTGGTTTTAATATGATTTGACTCTTTGCAGGCTTTCAGGCTGTCTAGTCACAGAGGAAGGCTGTGCTTCTCTGGTCTCAGCTCTGAAGTCAAACCCCTCACACCTGAGAGAGCTGGATCTGAGTAACAATGACCTGAAGGATTCAGGAGTGAAGCTGCTCTCTGCTGGACTGGGGAATCCCCACTGTAAACTGGAGACTCTGAGGTCAGTATTCCTGTAGTTGGTCAACAAGTGATAACAGTTCACCAGATCCACATGTGTTTACCAGGCACACATAGTCCACACCATATGTGTTTGGACAGTGAAGCTTACAGTTTAACATTTGGTTCTATACTCCAGCATTTTGGATTTGAGATAAAACGTTTCATATTAGGTGACATTACAGAATGTCACCTTTTATTTGAGGTTAATGGTGAGAGGTTAGCATGTTTTGTTGTAGCCTCTGTAACTTTCTCACTCATTATTATTCATGATTCATTCATTATTTTTCTTAATCATGGCATCATCAGGATTCATTTAGTAGTGTTTAGAAACATGTTATCTACTCACTTAGACAGAAAATTACTCCAGTCATCATCCACCATTCAGTTACTATTGGACAAAACATAACCCAAAACACAACCAAAACAAACTGCAAATGCAACCAACGAGTTAGGGACCAAATACTCAACTTTTAACTACTTTAATACACTATAAGTGAATTGGTCAGAATACTTATGACTTCTTCAAATAGGGGGACTAGATACATAAAGTGCTTTCATTTCTAAACGGTGAAACAGATATGTATTAAAATACCCTCAAATAAAAGGTGACATTATATACTGTCACCTCAAATGAAACATTTGATCTCAAATCCAAAATGCTGGAGTATAGAGCCACATTTAAAATGTCATCTTCACTGTCAAAATAGATATCGTGTGGACTGTATTCTCAATACAATCTAAATCTGATACCTCACTGTCTGTCTTTTGACTGATACTGCTTTTTAAACTGCTCTGGTCAGTCAACTCAAATATTCGTACTATACATTTTTCTCTCTACACACAATATTATGATTTTTTCTAATAATTATATAGATATGGCAGGTTTCAGGACACTGGTATAAATGAAAATGTTGAAAAAAAATACTGCCACTATTTTCACCACCAAAAAATTGCAGTGTGGTTTTAATATGATTTGACTCTTTGCAGGCTGTCAGGCTGTCTAGTCACAGAGGAAGGCTGTGCTTCTCTGGTCTCAGCTCTGAAGTCAAACCCCTCACACCTGAGAGAGCTGGACCTAAGTAACAATGACCTGAAGGATTCAGGAGTGAAGCTGCTCTCTGCTGGACTGGGGAATCCCCACTGTAAACTGGAGACTCTGAGGTCAGTATTCCTGTAGTTGGTCAACAAGTGATAACTGTTCACCAGATCCACATGTGTTTACCAGGCACACATAGTCCACACCATATGTGTTTGGACAGTGAAGCTTACAGTTTTACATTTGGTGCTATGCTCCAGCAATTTGGATTTGAGATCGAATGTTTCATATTAGGCAACAGTATATAATGTCACCTTTTATTTAAAGGTATTCATACATATCTCTGTTACTGTTTAGAAATGAAAGGACTTTATGTATCTATTTCTCCCATTTGAAAAAGTCTTAATAATTTGGACATATTCACTTATAATGTATTAAAGTAGTCATAAGTTTAGTATTTGGTCCCATATTCCTTACCTGCAGTGATTACATCAAGCTTGTGATTCTACAAACTTGTTGAATGCAATTGCAGTTTGTCTTGGTTGTGTTTTGGATGATGTTTTTCCCAATAGAAACTGAATGTTGAATAATGTCCTGTCATTTTGGAGTCACTTCACTTGTATTGTCAGTAAGAATAGAAGATGTTTCTGAACACTTCTACATTCATGTGGATACTACCATGATTATGAATAATCATGAATGAATCGTGAATGATGATGAATGAGAAAGTTACAGAGGAACAAGGATCATACTGTCACACTCTGGCTCCGGGACTGTGTTGTTTGAGCCAGGGTGTATTCATTTGGTTGTGTTGGGTTAGGGTGTGTTCATTTGTTGTGTTTGGTTTTGGTTTTGTTTCCGTGTTTGGTCAGTGACTCCCAATCGGAGGTAACGAGTGTCAGCTGTCGGCTCGTTATCTCTGATTGGGAGCCATATTTATACTGTCTGTTTTCACCTTGGGGTTGTGGGTTTTTGTTCCGTATCAGTCTTTGTCACTGTGGACTTCACGTATCGTCATTGTTTGTTGTTTTGGTGTCCTATACTTTAATATAATAAAGTCATGTTCGCTCAACGCGCTGCGCTTTGGTCTCCCTCATTGGACGATCGTGACACATACCCCCTCTGTTATTGGTAATGGTGGGAGGTTAGCATGTTTTGTTGTAGCCTCTGTAACTTTCTCACTCATTATTATTCATGATTCATTCATGATTTTTCTTAATCATGGCATCATCAGGATTAATTTAGTAGTGTTTAGAAACATGTTATCTACTCACTTAGACAGAAAATTACTCCAGTCATCATCCACCATTCAGTTACTATCGAGCAAAACATAACTCAAAACACAACCACAACAAACTGCAAATGCAACCAACGAGTTAGGGACCAAATACTCAACTTTTGACTACTTTAATACGCTATAAGTGAATTGGTCAGAATATTTATGACTTCTTCAAATGGGGGGCCTGATACATAATGTGCTTTCATTTCTAAATGGTGAAACAGATATGTATTAAAATATCCTCAAATAAAAGGTGACATTATATACTGTCACCTCATTTGAAACATTTGATCTCAAATCCAAAATGCTGGAGTATAGAGCCACATTTAAAATGTTAGCTTCACTGTCAAACTAGATATGGTGTGGACTGTATACTCAATACAATCTAAATCTGATACCTCACTGTCTGTCTTTTGACTAATACTGCTTTTTAAACTGCTCTGGTCAGTCTACTCAAATATTTGTAATATGCAATTTTCTCTCTACACACAATATTATGATTTTTTCTAATAATTATATATATATGGCAGGTTTCAGGACACTGGTATAAATGAAAATGTATAAAAAAATATACTGCCACTATTTTCACCACCAATGAATAGCAGTGTGATTTTAATATGATTTGACTCTTTGCAGGCTGTCAGGCTGTCTAGTCACAGAGGAAGGCTGTGCTTCTCTGGCCTCAGCTCTGAAGTCAAACCCCTCACACCTGAGAGAGCTGGACCTGAGCTACAATCACCCAGGAGACTCAGGAGTCAGACTGCTCTCTGCTGGACTGGAGGATCCACACTGCAGACTGGAGAAACTCAAGTATGTAGAGGGTTTATGTCAATGTTCATATCAGACATGTTGGAGTTATCAGGCTAGTTAAGACAAACATTCTGACCACCACTTGGACTAAGTTATATAAAGACTGTGTGTGTGTGTGTGTGTGTGTGCAGTGTGTCCGGTGTGTGTGTGTGTGTGTGTGTCCAGTGTGTGTGTGTCCAGTGTGTGTGTGTCCAGTGTGTGTGTGTGTGTGTCCAGTGTGTGTGTGTGTGTGTCCACGTGTATCAGTACACACACTGGACACACACAAACACTGGACAAACACACACACTGGACACACACACACAAACACACTGGACACACACACACATTTGACACACACTAGACACACACACACACACACACTGGGGACACACACACACACACACTCACACTGGACACACACACATACACTGGACAAACACACACACTGGACACACACACACACACACACACACACAAACACACTGGACACACACACTGGACACACACACACTGGACACACTGGACACTTCTGACTTCACTGGACACACTGGACAGACACACACACACACACACACAAACACACTGGACACACACACACTGGATACACACTGGACACACACTGGACACACACACACACAAACAGTGGACACACACATTCACTTGACAAACACACACAAACTGAACACACACACACAAACACACACACACACTGGACACACACTGGACACACACACACTGGACACACACACACACAGGACACACACAAACTGGACACACACACACACACACACACTGGACACACACACACACACACACACACACACACACACACACACACACACACACACACACTGGACACACACAAACTGGACACACACACACACAAACAGGACACACACACACACACACAGACACACACACACACACTGGACACACACACTGGACACATACACACACACACACAGACAAACATTCTTACCACCGCTTGTACAAAGTTATATGCTGAATGTGTGTGTGAGTGTCCAGTGTGTGTGTGTGTGTGTGTGTAAGTGTGTGTGTGTGTGTGTGTGTGTGTGTGTGTGAGAGTGTGTGTGTGTGAGTTCAGGTGTATCCCTCAATGACTGTCTGTTCTTCTGCTTACCGCTACAGTGTGGAACATGGTGGAGAGAACACAATGAAACCTGGACTTAGAAAATGTGAGTGTTGACTGCTGTGAAGAATATGACTAAGAATAAGTCTTAATTCAAGTCAAAGTCAAAGACCACCATCATTACTTACTTGGTCATATTAAATATCAGCTGTAGTTCTACAGAAGCACAAATCAGGGACATCAAAGTTTACAAAGAGTTGCTTTGACAATGTGTGTGTCTGTGTGTGTGGCGTGTTTGTGTTACTTTAGAAATGTGTGTGTGTGTATCCAGTGTGTGTGTATGTGTGTGTTCAGGATGTGTGTGTGTGTGTTCAGGATGTGTGTGTGTGTGTGTGTGTGTGTATTCAGGATGTGTGTGTGTTTGTGTGTTTGTTCAGGTTGTGTGTGTGTTCAGTTTGTGTGTGTGTGTGTGTGTGTGTGTTCAGGATGTGTGTGTGTGTGTCCAGTGTGTGTGTGTGTTCAGGATGTGTGTGTGTGTGTGTGTGTGTGTGTATTCAGGATGTGTGTGTGTTTGTGTGTTTGTTCAGGTTGTGTGTGTGTTCAGTTTGTGTGTGTGTGTGTAATGAATGGGAATAAGTGTGTTTTATATTACCATACAGTATAACATATGATCATTCAACAAGTCTCAAGTTACCTTAACTTCTCCTTTTGATACCTAGAAACATCTACATTAAATGAATTAGTGAAAAGTGAGTTAACGTTCTAATGTGAATGATGATGATTTCTAATATTGTGTCTGGTTTCATCCATCAGATGTCTGTGATCTCACACTGGACCTAAACACAGTAAACAGACTCCTCTCTCTGTCTGAGGAGAACAGAAAGGTGACATGGAGGAGAGAGAAGCAGCCGTATCCTGATCACCCAGAGAGATTTGAGGACAGGGAACAGGTGCTGTGTAGAGAGGGTCTGACTGGACGCTGTTACTGGGAGGTAGAGTGGAGTGGGAGAGAGGCTGATATAGGAGTGACATATAAAGGAATCAGCAGGAGAGGATGGGGTAGTGACTGTAGGCTTGGATGTAATGACAAGTCCTGGAGTCTGTTCTGCTCTGACAACAGTTACTCTGCCTGGCACAATAATAAGTCCACTACCATAGACGTCCCCTCCTCCAGCTCCCACAGAGTAGGAGTGTATCTGGACTGGCCAGCCGGCACTCTGTCCTTCTACAGAGTCTCCTCTGACACACTGACCCACCTGAACACATTCCACTCCACATTCACTGAGCCCCTCTATCCAGGGTTTAGGGTTCATGTTGACTCCTCAGTGTCCCTGTAAATAATAACCATGGTAACACTGGACACACACACACACACACACTGGGAACACACACATACTGGACACACAAACACTGGACACACACACACACATTCTGAACACACACACACACTGGACACACACACACACAGAGAACACACACACACACTGGACACACACACACACACACACACACACTGGACAAACACACACACACACACAGGACACACACTCATACACATTGGACACACACATACACACTGGAAACAAACACACAGGACACACATACACACTGGACACACACAAACACACAGGACACACATACACACTGGACACACACAAACACACAGGACACACACACAGGACAATCACACACACTGGACACACACACACACGCACACTGGACACACACACACACCTGACACACACACACACACACACACACACACACACACAGGACATACACACAGGACACACACACACTGGACACACACACCTGACACACACACACACACACACACACACACAGGACCACACACAGGACACACACACATACGCTGGACACACACACACTGGACACACAAACACATACACACTGGACACACACACCTGACACACACACACACAGGACACACACATTGGACACACACACACACACACACACTGGACACACACACTCACACACACTGGACACACACACACACACAGGACACACACACACAGGACACACACACACACACTGGACACACACACAGGACACACACACACACACACCTGACACACACACAGGACACACTCACACACACTGGACACAAACAAACACACACACACACACACACACACACACACACACACACACACACACACTCACACTGGACCCACACACATACATACTGGACACACACACACACACACGACACACACACATACACACTGGACACACACACACCTGACACACACACACACACACTGGATACACACACACAGGACACACACACACTGGACACACACTCAAACACACTGGACACACACACTGGACACTCACACTCACACACACTGGACACACACACATACACACTGGACACACACACATACACACTTACACACACACTCACACACTGGACACACACACACACACACAGGACACACACACACTGGACACACACACACACACTGGACACACACACACTCACACACACTGGACACACACACACACACACTGGACACACACACTGGACACTCACACTCACACACACTGGACACACACACAGACACTGGACACACACACATACACACTTACACACACACTCACACACACTGGACACACACACACACTGGACACACACACTCACACACTCGCACACACTGGACACACACAAACACACACACACACTGGACCCACACACATACACACTGGACACACACACACATACACACTGGACAGACACACATACGCTGGACACACACACACTGGACAACCACACACATACACACTGGACACACACACACAGGACACACACACACACACACACACTGGACACACACACTCACACACACTGGACACACACACACACACTGGACACACACACACTGAACACACACACACACACACTGGACACACACTCATTTCTATGTGTAGGATTTTGATGAAAGGAAATCGCATATAGCCTACTGGACAGGACTTTCTCTGTGTCTATTTCCAGCCCTGCCATTTCTACCTGTCCTGATCTAGTGTTTCACCCCTGACCTCCTCACACCATCTCACTGTCCATGTCTGCTTTTAGCTCCCACCTCTACTTCACTGTGTTATAATGGACCTTATGCTTGTTATGTCACCTCTGTAACCAGTTATCAAACATACTGACCTTTCTGACCCTATCCCATGGCTCTACTTTCTACAACTGAACATTTAAATTCCTCTATGAGTTTTGTTTAGTGTCCATTTACTTATCTATGTATTTTTTGTATATTGGGGTTGTGCTGCAGAGCATCATGGGGGTTTGTATGTGTTGAGATGATCACGTTCCAGATAAATGGTTGAACTGATTCCTGTCTCCTGTCTCATCATTATTGAATTGTTATACAGACGTGGTTATGAAACCCACGAGACATAACAAAAGATTGGTGATGAGTAAGTCTGAATCTACAGGAACTATTCTGTCTGGAAGAAGTGGGTTTTTACAACTGTTTAAAACTGTTATTTTCTGTGGTCCAGAAAAGGCTAATGTTAGCACAGTGTATTGCTAGCAGAGGCAAGTGCATAGTCTAGCTAGCTAAGAAAGAGAGTTAACATCGTCATGATGTCAGAAAAGGACTGGAGACGGACGTCGGAGCGGGAAAACAAAATGATTAAAAGGGAGGAATATACAGTGATTAAAGGAAAGGACATTTATTCAACTGTGAAGATGAACTTTGGAATAAAAAATTGCTAAATGAGTGAATTTATGAGGAAACGTCAGTGAGTGAAGTGAATGAAGATCACGTGACTGAGGAAAATATTGCTGTGGTTGAGGACAATATTGAAGTGAGTGACAATCAGGAGCTTATTGAGAAATGAACAATTATTGGAATTGATGGAAACATTGGACAGTTTGATAAAAGTATTGAACAGTGGAGCTCATATACAGAACGGTTTGAATATTTTGTTCTTGTAAATGACATGGATGAGGACAACATTGTGCCTACATGTTTTAGTGTAATGGGGCCAAAGACATTTAATTTACTAGGCAGCCTGCTACAGCCAGACAGAACAGGTAATAAGACGTATGGGGATATTGTGGAGATACTTAAAGGACATTTTTCACCAGAACCACTAGTTAATGCTGAAAGGTTCAGGTTCCACAGGAGACATCAGGAAGAGGGAGAATCAGTAACAATGTTTGCTGCTGCATTAAAGAAACTACCAGAAAACTGTGAGTTTAATGCTGTTCTAAATGACATCATTAGAGACAGACTAGTATGTGGGCTACGGAGTGAAGCTACACAAAAGAGACTGTTGACTGAAAGTCATCTGACCTTGGCAAAGGACATTGGAATCAGTGTGTCCATGGAACTAGCTGCTAAAGAGGCTCACCAGTTGAGTTCATCAGGAACTTAGTGGGTTCATCTAACAATCCTAATCATCAGCTGATACATTTTAATCTCATACCTTCCACCTAGAAAACATCATTTAATAGAAATCACAACCGCTCCTCTGTGTGATCTATATAATCAAGGTGCCTTGGGCTCCTTTAATTATATGTACTGGGAGTGACCAGGGGACATGTTTTGGAAAGAGGTATCCTCATACCTTGTTCCCCCTAACTGTTATTACTGAATGATAATTCACCACTGTCATTACAGCAAAGACGTATAATGTTGTCAGGTTGGACAGCAGCTAAAAAGATGTTGGAACTAAGATGGCAACCACCACACCTCATTGGATCAGCACTTTTATAGATATCATTTATTTAGAACTATCCACTGCTAGGATCCATGGGGCTAGCCAAACAACAATTGCAGCTGAAACCATAAAATAACTCCTGTAATGGGTTTTACCCAACAGATTGAACGTTCATTATAATTTTTGTGCAAATCTGTACCTTGATTTAGTATTTAATTTAATGGAGATCAGGTTGGGTGGGTTGGGGTGGTCCCAGGAGGGGTTGGAGGGTGGGTTGGGGTGGTCCCAGGAGGGGTTGGAGGGTGGGTTGGGGTGGTCCCAGGAGGGGTTGGAGGGTGGGTTGGGATGGTCCCAGGAGGGGTTGGAGGGTGGGTTGGGGTGGTCCCAGGAGGGGTTGTAGGGTGGGTTGGGGTGGTCCCAGGAGGGGTTGAAGGGTGGGTTGGGGTGGTCCCAGGAGGGGTTGGAGGGTGGGTTGATGCAGCTGAGGTGGGTGATTGTATATGTGGTTTATTATAAATGTATTTATCTGCAATAACTAGTTTCCATAATATACTGATATATATTTTAACAATATTGTGTCTCTAGCTGTATAACCATTCCTGCTGCTATTTGTTCTTGTCTGTGTTCCTTTGAAAATAAATAAAAAGTTAATCATAAAAAAAGGAAAAGTGCACAGAGTTTCAACTGAAAATCAGAGAACGGGAAATCAAGTCACATGCTTCCACTGTGGCAAGGAGGGACATCAGGCTTCTACATGCTGGTGGAAGGACATGGATTGTCCAGCCTGTGGTAAAAAGGGACATCAGGCTTCTACATGCTGGTGGAAGGACATGGATTGTCCAGCCTGTGGTAAAAAGGGACAACAGGCTTCTACATGCTGGTGGAAGGACATGGATTGTCCAGCCTGTGGTAAAAAGGGACATCAGGCTTCTACATGCTGGTGGAAGGACATGGATTGTCCAGCCTGTGGTAAAAAGGGACAACAGGCTTCTACATGCTGGTGGAAGGACATGGATTGTCCAGCCTGTGGTAAAAAGGGACATCAGGCTTCTACATGCTGGTGGAAGGACATGGATTGTCCAGCCTGTGGTAAAAAGGGACAACAGGCTTCTACATGCTGGTGGAAGGACATGGATTGTCCAGCCTGTGGTAAAAAGGGACATCAGGCTTCTACATGCTGGTGTAAGGACATGGATTGTCCAGCCTGTGGTAAAAAGGGCAACATCAGACAAGTCTCCAGAAACAAAAAGAGAACAGAGAAATCACAAAAACGGGAAACAAGAAACAGACATTCCAACGAAAGACAAATAGACATGTTCACACTGTTGAGTAAGAGAACACTGAGGTGAGTGACTCATCAGACCAGGAAGTCACACTGAAAATCCTGACTTTTTCCTGGCGGGCCGCACGGCTACTATGTCTCCCCCTTGCTAGAGGGACAGCCGGTGGGTATGGAGATTGACACAGGGGCAGATGTATCTCTTGTGTCAGAAAAAAAGACACTGAAACACCTTCCACTTCAACCAGCGCACCTTGTGTTAAAGACTTACACAGGTGAATCTGTTGCTGTGAGAGGCATCACTGATGTCACAGTTCAGGTAAACAGATAAACTGAAAAGCTGCCACTCTATGTTGTGAAAGGAGACTATGCATCACTACTGGGATGTTCATAGATGGAGAAAATCACACTGGACTGGCCATCAGTGCATACAATGACACATGGAGACACAGACCTACCTGCCATCTTAAAGAAACATGGAGAAGTCTTTAATGGACAGCTGGGTAGTATGAACGACATTACAGGGAAGCTTAGCATTAAGCCAGACAGCAAACCAACGTTTCTGAAAGCACGACGGTCAGCATGAGTGAATGCATGAGCAACACCCATCTACCAGTCCTTAACACTAGAACCGCCTGTTCTTTCAGCATATAAGAACCCGCTAGAGAAAGTTACCAGGCGTCCACTTTAGCATATGCATCAGATGCATATCAACCAGCAAGGTGCAAGGTGTGCAGACATGGTTTGTTAAATAAACGCTTGATAAATTGTGCATTAACTGTTGTAAATTATTTATTGCATGAAGAAATATTAGTGGAAATATATCAATAAAATAACAACAATAGTTAATTTTACAAAGTAAAAATAAAATCGGCCTAAAGCCTATTTCTGTTTCCCTTACAATAAAAACATTACAGTGTAAACCATTTAATCAACTGTATTTGTAGATTCAATTAGTAATAGAGTTAATAAAGTCAATTTACAGTTTATTTTGACAAAGTACAAATGAAAAAAGTATTATAATAATAATATAACCAGCCAGGTATTCAGGTAAAATGATTTGCTGTGTTCCTAAACAAAAGCACCAGTGCATGAACAATTGTAAAGGATGAATTGCATAAATACATTTTTGTGGAAATATATTCATGACAAGTTGTAAAAACAATAATGTGTTGATTGTTTCAGACACTGTACTGAGCCTTTACACATGAACCAATCACGTCTTCTCTTTATGCTTCAGGTCCACAAACAAATCAAATCGGTTCCCTGCACACAGTTTTCATGGGCCTTGTTCGGTGTGCACCTGCCGACTTGACATTGTGTATTTTTCCCCAGTGGGAGCTGTGGTGCTTGGGGAAGAGGGAGAGCAGGACCTGCTGTCTTGGCATTGTGTATTTTTCCCCAGTGGGAGCTGTGGTGCTTGGGGAAGAGGGAGAGCAGGACCTGCTGTCTTGACATTGTGTATTTTTCCCCAGTGGGAGCTGTGGTTCTTGGGGAAGAGGGAGAGTAGGACCTGCTGTCTTGACATTGTGTATTTTCCCCAGTGGGAGCTGTGGTGCTTGGGGAAGAGGGAGAGCAGGACCTGCTGTCTTGACATTGTGTATTTTTCCCCAGTAGGAGCTGTGGTGCTTGGGGAAGAGGGGGAACAGGACCTGCTGTCTTGACATTGTGTATTTTTCCCCAGTGGGAGCTGTGGTCCTTGGGGAAGAGGAAGAACAGGACCTGCTGTCTTGGCGGCCTGCTTGGTGACTGTAGCTTCTTTCTCTGCGTTCATGTGGTTCTCACCAAGCTCACATCATGCCAGATCCATGATGAAATGTCTCCTGCTGACTGTCTTGTCAAGGCATTGCTTGTACAACACGTTTTGATAGCAGTCATGTCGAGCACATTGTAGAACACCTCAACAGGCCAGAGGAGAGTACCCCCTTTTACAGAGTACTGTCAACAGGCCAGAGGAGAGTACCCCCTTTTACAGAGTACAGTCAACAGGCCAGAGGAGAGTATCCCCTTTTACAGAGTACAGTCAACAGGCCAGAGGAGAGTACCCCCTTTTACAGAGTACAGTCAACAGGCCAGAGGAGAGTACCCCCTTTTACAGAGTACAGTCTGGACATCTGGTCGAGTGCATCCACACCAAGCTTTAACATCAAATAAAATAGAATAGAAGAGGTTATAATTATATAGAATGATAATACTAATAGAAATAATATGAATGTAATATAATAAAAGGGGATCCTATTTGGTGTTTGGCAGATGGGAAGGCTATCTGTATATGGTAGAGATACTGTATATACCTTTGTGTGATTGTAGTCTGTCACTGTCTCCGGTTTCTTCTTCTGGTCACTGCCGGTGGCAGCAGTGGGGTGCATGGTGCTGAGGAAGCTAACACTTATTTATTTAACATCTGTACACCGTGAGTGTTGTTTTACCACTCTCCATCACACTGTGAGTGTTGCTTTACCACTCTCCATCACACCGTGAGTGTTGCTTTACCACTCTCCATCACACCGTGAGTGTTGCTTTACCACTCTCCATCACACCGTGAGTGTTGCTTTACCACTTTCTATCACACCGTGAGTGTTGCTTTACCACTCTCCATCACACCGTGAGTGTTGCTTTACCACTCTCCATCACACCGTGAGTGTTGCTTTACCACTCTCCATCACACCGTGAGTGTTGCTTTACCACTCTCCATCACACCCTGAGTGTTGCTTTACCAGCAGCTTCTGCCTTTGTTTGTTCACTGTTCTGAGCAGGATAGTCTTCTTTACGTTCTGTTTCTGCTCAGCGGTCTCCCCACCCTGATAATAAAGTGTTTTATTGGTATCTTCCACTAGATGGCAGTAAACACCTGCTGTAACTAGACTTTTCAACCGTATGTGTCCGGTTTCTTGGTCCTGGTGACTCCTGGGCCCTTATTCATAAAGGCAGTGTCTCAGAGGAGGAGTGCTGATCTAGGATCAGGTCCCCCCTCTCCATTTAATCTGTTTCATTATGATCTAAAAGGCTAAACTGATCCCAGATCAGTACTCCTACTCTTTATGAATACTGTCACAGGTGACTCCTCAAGATGAGGCTCAGGATTTATAAGTTATATTCTTCAAGAATGAATTAATATCATTAATTGAACTGCTTTGCCATGAACAGATCTGTGAGGTCTTAACTTAAAGGTGCTATATAGACTTTATGGTTATTTTAATGGGGTTGAACATTCATCCCATCAGATTGTGTGAAGGATTTTAGGAGTTCAGAAAAATACTGACTGACCTCACCCTCTCTGACCTCACCCTGCTGAAACACACTCAAGTAAAGACCACATAGCTACAGTTATATGCTTGTCAGGTTTTATCCACTTTTACAGCCAATGTATGGACTGGTATCCATATGAATCAGTGGAATATACTGACTAGTTAACCACCTCCCAATAAGGGTTCAGCAAATCTATTTTATTGGTCACATACACATATTTAGCAGATGCTATGGAGGGTGTAGTAAAATGCTTGTGTTCCTAGCTCAGTGCAGTAATACCTAACAATACACAACAATACACACAGATCTAAAAAGGAAAAGAATGGAATTAAGAAATATATAAATATTAGGAGGACATCAAGCATACAGCACTAAACAGACAGACATCTCAGGACATCAACAACTCCTGGGGGCCATATCAACATTCTACATGGACTTCCTCTCCTTGTCTCCTCTCCTTGTCTCCTCTCCTTGTCTCCTCTCCTTCATCTCAACTACATGAGAGAACTGGACAGGTGAAAGCAATGTTTCCACACCTAGTACTATCTTAAGGGTCCAAGACAAATGCGCTGTAAGACGTTGGTACCCAGGTGATAATGTGTCTCTCTCCTCACTGGTTGAATGATGCCAATGGATGAACGGGCGATGGAAACGGATAATGGGGCACGTTACTTTACAATTACATTTGAATGAACTGAACGATGAGGAGGGTGAAGAGGGTGAATTTAATTTAGAACAATGGTGTAATGATGATGAAGAATTGTGGGTGTTGTGGGTGGTCTAATTATTTTTACACATTTTGCCATGTGGTGTAGAGAAAATATTGCAGTTTTATAACACATTTCATGCAATTCTACATATTTTGACATGGGGCAGAGATACATTTTTTGAGTTTTAAAGCAAATTTCTTGCAATTTGACCCATTTTGCAAAGATTTCTTGAGTTATCTTGATTAATTCAGACTATTTTGAGGAAGTGTGTACTGGCTGCGGTGTCTCAAAATGGACAAACAGTACTATAGCTTTTTTTTCAAGTTTTTTAAGTGAAGGTCTTTTAAGGTATTTTTAAGGGAGTATGCAAGAACACTCGTTGGGTTTGGCTAGCCGAGTTCAGCGCCAGCCACTCTGAAGCATTATTCATGAGATTGATTCTGTCACGGACGTTGAGAGACGGGTCAGACCCAGGTGCAGCGTGGTATGCGAACATGTTTATTTAACTGAAATAAACATACAAAAACAACAAAACAACATAACGTGAAGTCCTCAGGCTAAACAAGCCCAACACAGGAACACAAACAAGATCCCACAACAGCAGGAAAACAGGCGACCGCTGCCTCTGATTGGAAATCACACCCGGCCAAACCTAGAAATACAAATATAGAATGTCCACATAGAAATACACACACATGATATTCACACCCTGACCAAACTACCTCGAGAATAACAGTCTCTCCAGGTCAGGGCGTGACAGATTCATGAGTTAAGACACGGGTCAGGCCACAATACAGGGTCCCATACAATCGATAAATTACTCTTGTTTTCATATCTTTTCATGGATATCTTTTCACCGATATTTATTCATATAATTCATCCTTTCCAATTGTTTCTGCACTATTTATCAAGCTTTGGCACTCATGTTTACAGCAAATAATATGACCGTGAGCCTTGCGGGTTGATATAATTCTCTTTTACGTTTTACTTTGTAAAAAGAAGCTGTTACTGGACTGTATTACTTACTATAACTCTATTACTAATCAAATCTATAAATACTATTTATCAAATGTATTACATTGTCATGTTTTTATTGTAAGGGAAACGAAAATATGCTACATGTTGCAGTAGGCCTTTGTAGAATATTATACAACGTCTAATCCTGAATGCTGATTGGTTATAATATAAAACATATCTTTACATGCATTTTATGTACTTCTAAATATACAACTATTCAAAATAAGTAACAAAATATTTTTAAGACATTCAATCAAGCAATATTTTATTTTAGATGGTATTTATTTAGATTGATAACAACCCAGTAGATGAATCTGATGCGTATGCTAAAGGAGATGCCCAACAACGTCCCCTACTGAAGTCTGAACGGTCTATAATGCAGTGCCTTCAGAAAGTCACACCCCTAGGAATTTTTCCACATTTTGTTGTTACACAGCCTGAATTTAAAATGGATTAAATTGAGATTTTGTGTCACTGGCCTACACACAATACTCCATAATGTCAAAGTGGAATAATGTTTTAGAAATTAATTTAAACGAAAGCTGAATTGTCTTGAGTCAACAAGTATTCAACCCCTTTGTTATGGCAAGCCTAAGTAAGTTCAGGAGTAAAAATTTGCTTAACAAGACACATAATAAGTTGCATGGACTCACCTGTGTGCAATAATAGTGTTTAACATGATTTTTGAATGAAAACCTCATCTCTGTACCACACACAAACAATTATCTTTAAGGTCCCTCAGTCAAGCAGTGAATTTCAAACACAAATTCAACCACAAAGACCAGGGAGGTTTTCCAATACCTCGCAAAGAAGGGCACCTATTGGTAGATGGGTAAAAATAAAATAAAAAGCAAACACTGAATATTCCTTTGAGCATGGTTAAGTTATTAATTACACTTTGGATGGTGTGTCACTACAAAGATACAGGCGTCCTTCTTAACTCAGTTGCCGGTAAGGAAGGAAACCGCTCAGGGATTTCACCATGAGGCCAATGGTGACTTTAAAACAGTTAGAGTTGAATGGCTGTGACAAGAGAAAACTGAGGATGGATCAACAACATTGTAGTTACTCCACAACACTAACCTAATTGACAGAGTGAAAAGAAGCCTGTACAGAATACATTCACAATTCAGTCATTTAGCAGACGCTATGGTCCCCCGTGGGAATCAAACCCACAACCCTGGCGTTGCAAGCACCTTGCTCTACCAACTGAGCCACACGGGACACAAATATTACAAAACATGCATCCTGTTTGCAATAAAGCACTAAAGTAAAACTGCTAAAAAATGTGGCAAAGAAATTCACTTTATGTCCAGAATAAAAAGTTTTATGTTTGGGGCAAATCCAACACAACACATCACTGAGTGCCACTGTTTTCTTGGTGGTGGCTGCATCATGTTATGGGTCTGCTTGTCATCGACGAGGACTAGGGAGTGTTTTGGGGGATAAAAATAAACGGAATAGAGCTAAGCACAGGAAAATTCCTAGAGGAAAACCTGGTTCAGACTGCTTTCCTTCCACTGACTCCTCAGGAGAGTTCTGGACTCTGCCAGTGAGGCCACACCACAACAAGAGACTACAGGTGGCCGCCATCTTTAACCCCCCTCCTGCCTGAACGTCTTGTGGACTAGAGTGCCAGTTAACCACCCTCCTGCCTGAACGTCTTGTGGACTAGAGCGCCAGTTAACCCCCCTCCTGCCTGAACGTCTTGTGGACTAGAGCGCCATCTTTAACCCCCTTCCTGCCTGAACGTCTTGAGGACTAGACACTAAAAGCTAAAGTAAAAGCATCTGAAACTTTTGTTGTGTCCGGCACACCCCACTCTTCCCGACACCACCATTCTCTTCTCTAGCAAATAAAACATCTATCTTCTGAATGAAGCTTGTAAGGTCAGTACAGTAGCCTCTGCTTCAGAGAGGGGAGGGGCAGGGAGCCTAAACACACCCACTGGTAAAGACTTTCAGCTGGCAGGCAGGGAGCCTAAACACACCCACTGGTAAAGACTTTCAGCTGGCAGGCAGGGAGCCTAAACACACCCACTGGTAAAGACTTCCAGCTGGCAGGCAGGGAGCCTAAACACACCCACTGGTAAAGACTTCCAGCTGGCAGGCAGGGAGCCTAAACACACCCACTGGTAAAGACTTCCAGCTGGCAGGCAGGTAGCCTAAACACACCCACTGGTAAAGACTTTCAGCTGGCAGGCAGGGAGCCTAAACACACCCACTGGTAAAGACTTTCAGCTGGCAGGCAGGGAGCCTAAACACACCCACTGGTAAAGACTTTCAGCTGGCAGGCAGGGAGCCTAAACACACCCACTGGTAAAGACTTTCAGCTGGCAGGCAGGGAGCCTAAACACACCCACTAGTAAAGACTTTCAGCTGGCAGGCAGGGAGCCTAAACACACCCACTGGTAAAGACTTTCAGCTGGCAGGCAGGGAGCCTAAACACACCCACTGGTAAAGACTTTCAGCTGGCAGGCAGACACTGGAATAAGTTGGAGTGACAGAGTGAGGGCTTTGCATGAGCACTTTATAGCGTTTTTTTGTGTGACTCGTAAAATAATGTTATTAACCAGTTGTTTTTAAAATATCAGTTCTGTTCTAGAACACTATCGATCACTTTCGTTCCCGGTTCTGTTGCTGTTCCTTGAAAACATTTTTTTCTGGTTTTCGGTTCTGTTGATCTTGCTTCCTCTCGACTGCCTTTAACTTTTTAAGACAATTATTTTCATTGTTAGAGCGGCCAATGGAGTATCTGGTCAATAGATAGGTTTTCATCCAATATTCGAAAGGTTTCCATGCGAATATTCTAAAATCTGCATAAAACAATATGCACATTTTCCCTCCAGAGATGTTTCCATCAAACTGATTTTTTGTGGATAAAAGACTGTACATGATAACGTAATTACTTTTGTGGTTAAATTCCCATGTACCACATGAAAAACACAAGTTAAATGGGTTTCCATCGCATCTTCAACTCTACTGATGGTTTTGTCACTAAAGCTGTTGCATTATATAGCAAATGTGCCCACTCTGGCCATGACAAATGCCAACAACTCACAGATACAGTGTGGGTATGGCTATATCGATATTATTTGTATTTCTCAAACGGCAGCTGAGCATCGATCATCATGTTATCTGAATAAGAGCCTTAATATTTATTGGAAAGGAGCATCAAGCTCGTCACCTTGCACTTTCACCAACCTGTGAAGTTCATCATAACTTATTTCATCTGTAGCCTAAAACTGCATGCTTTCCCGAGTCGTAGTGGGAGGACCACGCAAAATATCGCGTGACTCCAAGTTTACTTCGATATGATGGTTATAGTGTATTATCAGTGCTTAATTTGATCCGGATCCTGCCGGAACAGGATCCGGCACCTCTCCGTTTTGGACTGTTTAGTTCAGGAACCTATTTGGCCGGATCCGGTACCTCTCCTGGCATGAAAGATAATTGTCACTTTTAGCAATGTAAAAATTCTAATCTCTCCCAGAACTCTCTCTGCTCTGACAGACATGAGCCTCCAACTCTCATCTCTCCAGCATTGCCCATCATTTATAGAGCCGAGCCAAGGGTTCTGGAGGAGCTGCAGCACACCTGATCAATTCAAATACATTTTACAAAGTTATAGAATTACTGCTGTCTGTTCAGAAATAAATGAAATAATTCAAAATAGCCTAATACACAATGAGAAAGCCTAAAATGTAGTCACAGAGGATAAATAGCTTATTTTAAAAATAACCTAGGCCCCGTGTAGCTCAGTTGGTAGAGCATGGTGTTTACAACGCCAGGGTTTTGGGTTCGATTCCCACGGGGCGCCAGTATGGAAAATGTATGCACTCACTAACTGTAAGTCGGTCTGGATAAGAGCGTCTGCTAAATGACTAAAATGTAAATGGAGTGCAGCACAATAACAAGGCATACTATGGGGAACGCGCGGCAAATCTGTCAGAGAAACTTTAAAACATTTTTAGGACTATAATTTCCTCCTCATATTGTAGCATACAGTATGTCTAGACACACCCAGGCATAGGCTATTGATGGATTCAAGTTCGTTTTCATTGATCTCAGATTCTCAGTTTTTCAGTGTCAAAATAGCCTGTCATTTCGATCATTTGTGCGGTATTGCGCTTTCAAGACAAATGGGAAACTCGGGGAAAAAATGAGGTAGAATCATGACATCAGTGGTCTTCAAATCAGAAAAGTCGGAGCTCTAGAAAGAGGCCAGAATTCCCAGTTGGATGACCGTTTAAAACAAATGTGTCCAGTCGGAGCTCTAGAAAGAGGCCAGAATTCCCAGTAGGATGACCGTTTAAAACAAATGTTTCCAGTCGGAGCTCGTTTTTCCCCCATTTCCCAGTTGTCTTGAACTCATTAAAGTCGGAAGTCTGATATTTCCCAGCTCAGAGTTTCCAGTTGTTTTGAACACGGCATTAATAAAGATTATGCCAGAGTTTCCAGTCAAGTAAAATGACGTGGAATTGCATGAAATGCGTTTACAAAAGGGCAAATTGCTAAAACACTAAAACCCATTGGCTGAACAAAGTTCTCAGTTGCCTGGACTCATTTAGCTAATTATGCAGTCTGTTGTCAATACCTTAAACCATTTCACATGGTAAAACACAATATGCAGATCTCACTTAGACTTTTCAGCAAAACTCTAAACACGTTCTCATTCTCCAAACACATTCTGCACTCTAATGCACATGTCATCCATACTGGTAAACACAAGAGGCAACAATCAAACACAAATAGAGAACACATGTCATTGATTGAACACAACCACTCAAAATGGATTTAACCTGTTTCAAATGATGCGACACAACCAATATAAGGCAGTTCAGAGAGCAAACAGGTTGTTGAAGGTGGGAAGGAGAAAGTCTGAGAATGGATAGAAGAAACAATGTGAGAGGACGAGGACGAGTGCGTATGCCAGGTGGGCGACGAGGAGGAAGAGGAGGAGGAGGAGGCAAGAAAGAGGAAGAGGAGGACGAAGAGGAAGAGACAATGATGGAAAAACATGAAATTTGTTTTGAGATTTAAAATGTACTTCTCCCTGAGAACTGTTTGTTTTGAACAATGTGTTTTCTATTTTTTGGTGTATTGTTTACTGACTGCTTGAGAGTGTTTATCATTTTGATCACTTTGTTTATGATTTGAGAGCAGTGTTTGATTTTGAACACAGGTAAAAACTGTTTTGAGGGCGAATGTTTCATTTTGCGAGAGGAGTCAGAGGTTTTGTAAATAGTGCTTGAAGATGAAGTTTTGTGTTTAATGTTTTCAGGAAATGGAGCAAGGTTTCAGAAATTGTGTTTTAGCAATTGAGAACAACTGTAATGCCAAACACCACAGACTACAATTACAATTTACTTTCCATAAATATGACCATTTACGTCACATTAAATTCATCTATTTTTCATATATCACTTCTAAACTGACAAATAAACATCAAATATACCTTTTACAAATACATCAGCACGTTTAATACATTTGTTTCAAGCAATAGAGCATATGCTTTGAGTTTTTGGCCAAATTCTCATATCACTTTGCTCAATTTGTCACATCCAAGGCTTTTGTATGGCTGTTGAAATGTGCAGAACAGTAATCAGCTATGCCTGCCCCATATGTACGGCCCTCTTTGAGTTGTTGCTGGTGCTGCTTTACTTTCTTGACTGTGTCATGTGACCTGCGCCCCCCCCATGTCACACTCCATTGAAGCAGCATCAGCTCTCACAACTCCTCTCTGATTGCTTCCAGTGTCACCAAAGTGCTGCCAATACACAATTAGTCCATCCCATCTGATATAGCAGTGGCTCCCTCATTGAACGTGGCTACTGCCATACTGGCAATGAGGCTTTTGCCCAAGAAGACAGTTTTGGGGCGTCGCGACCATATTAGAGTTCAGACGTTCATTTGCATTCTGGGTTCGTCCATGCTACATTCTTTTGAGGATGTTATCATTTGACATCCTGTGATATACAGGTACCATTTTCTGTGCATCCTCTCAATTAAAGAATGTATGGCCTCCATGTTTTTGCGACTGGGTGGATCTTCACCATTTTCTAGGGCTGGCTGGTACCAGCACCAATGTACACACCTATCCCGTAGTTGGAAGTGAATCCTCTCTTGTGCCAAGAGCCATCAAAGGATCCATGAATGTCTATGATGGCATCCTCATCCTCCTTCAGCAACTCTGCTATGTCTGGGTCTATATCTGCGTATTCTAATTAGCTTTGCAGCACTCCCCATTGGCTGTTGCCCTCTCTGAATCTCTGCTACTAAAGTGGGGGGAAAAAGTACTTATTATGATGTCTGTCGACATTACAGTCATAACTGCAGGACTAAATATCAGCATATCAGCATGTTACCCTATGTACATATTAGCATATCAGCATGTTACCCTGTGTACATATTAGCATATCAGCATGTTACCCTATGTACATATTAGCATATCAGCATGTTACCCTATGTACATATTAGCATATCAGCATGTTACCCTATGTAAATATTAGCATATCAGCATGTTACCCTGTGTACATATTAGCATATCAGCATGTTACCCTGTGTATATATTAGCATATCAGCATGCATTTACTTTATGTAAAGCTAATTTCTCAGTAATCACAGTTGGCTACTAAATATTATTTATACACAGCAAGTCACCTGACAATAATGGGCTACTCTCCCTTTTTATTGACCTGTCACTCTCCTGTCATGTCTCTGATATGAGCTGAGACTCAGGGAAGGAATCCCTAGGACTTTGTTTATTTTCGTTAGAGCTGCATAACCAAGTCCAAGATCGTGTGCTAGAAGAACCATCCTCACATTTATATAAAATGCCACATCTCCCCTGGAGCCCTCCTGCAGCCTGGAGGAAGTGGAAACACTCCTCCTAAATGCATCACCATCACCTTCTCAGGGTGCACATTCTATCATGACAGAATTACAGAATCCCTGGTTGGTGGGGGTCTATGGTGATTTTCAGTCCAGTGTTTAGACACTTAGGGCAAATCAAATCATGTACAAGTTGGTTTCTTTGTGACATGTGGAATAAAAGCCACTGTTGTCTGTCTGCTGTCTGGTTGATCGCTGCTAGCTGTCATCTTCATCCCAACTAATGTGCGTCTCGACGCGCTGCTGCCGGCCTCCTCCTTTTCCTCCTCTACCTGTACTGCCACTGCCTGGATCGGCTGATCAGGCTCATGTTTTCTTTCATTCACTGCTTTTCTCGCATTGGCTAACTGAGATCGCCTATTTTTTTATCCACATACTGTAGGTAAATTCTTCGAGATTTTCTCATTTTGTCTCTCTTTACGTGGATTCTTCGCGGGAGATATTTTCAAACGAGGAAGCGCTGTGTGGCACGTGAGGCCTTTTAACCAATCAGGTTGCCGGAAAGTGCCATTAAATGCCAGTAACCAATCAGGTTGCCGGAAAGTGCCATTAAAAATGTCAGTAACCAATCGGATGTCAGTAAACGCCTCCTCTTTCAGCACTACGTCACAAAGGATATAGCCATGTATGCCATGTTCCTGCCACTCGCACCAAGCCTACGGTGCGCGTCGCCAGCCCGGCCCGGCCTGTTCCTGCCACTCGCACCAAGCCAGGGGTGCGAGTCGTCAGCCCGGTACGGCCCGTTCCTGCTCCACGCACCAAGCCAGGGGTGCGCATCGTCAGCCCGGTCCGGCCCGTTGCTGCTCCACGCACCAAGCCAGGGGTGCGCATCGTCAGCCCAGTCCGGCCCGTTCCTGCTCCACGCACCAAGCCAGGGGTGCGCATCGTCAGCCCGGTCCGGCCCGTTGCTGCTCCACGCACCAAGCCAGGGGTGCGCATCGTCAGCCCGGTCCGGATCGTTCCTGCTCTACGCACCAAGCCAGGGGTGCGCGTCGTCAGTCCAGCACAACCCGTGACTGGGTTACCGGTGCCTGGTCAGGTACCGGTCAGCTGCTCCACACCGGAGCCTAAGCAATCCGCTCCTACGATGTCCAGTCCAGCTCCAGCCAGCGGGGCCAGACCAGACCAGGGGCGCTACGGGGGGATGGTTGAAGGGTGGTGGTCAAGCCCGGAGCCGGAACCGCCTTCTCAATCAGAGGCAACGAGTATCAGCTGTTGCTTGTTGTCTCTGATTGGGAGCCATACTTAAGCAGCCAGTTTTCCCACAGTATTTGTGGGATCTTGTTCCGTGTTGGTTTATGTTTGTTAACCAAGGACGTCACGTTATCGTTTGTTGTTTTGTTCGTGTTGGAATCATTAAATAAATAAGTATGTTTGCAAATAACGCTGCGCGTTGGTCCTCCTCCTTCGACGATCGTGACAATCATTTAGAATGAACCTCTTTGGGGCGATGCTATGCATAGCAGGTACATCTAGCTTAAAGACTAGCGTCTAAGGGTATGGTTTATTAACTCCCTCAGTTGGGGAGGGGGTTGGTGGGTTTGCGGTAGGGTCAGGGTATTAGCTCACCAGATGGTTACTATTTTATACTTTCATCATTTCATTTAGTTTCTATCTTTTTCCCTCTTTCTTATTATCTTTAAAGATGTCTGCTCCTAATAACTATACATTTATGACACTTAACATTAAGGTACTGTAATGAATACTCAGGGAGAAAAAGGTGTAGATTCAAGCGCAGAGCGGCAGGTGTGTATTACGCCTTTACAGAAGACAGGAATCGTGGTCACAGGCAGGCAATGGTCATACACAGGTAGGCAAACAGGCAGGTGAATCAAAACTAGGACTGAAGGCTAAAACTGGTTCTCACAAACGAGCTAGGAAAAGGCTTAGTAACTAGTGGTTCTGGTGAAAAATGTATTTTAAGTATCTCCACAATATCCCCATACGTCTTATTACCTGTTCTGTCTGGCTGTAGCAGGCTGCCTAGTAAATTAAATGTATTTGGCCCCATTACACTAAAACATGTAGGCACAATGTTGTCCTCATCCATGTCATTTACAATAACAAAATATTCAAACTGTTCTGTATATGAGCTCCAGTGCTCAATACTTTCATCAAACTGTCCAATGTTTCCAACAATTCCAGCCATTTTAAATTTCTCAATAGGCTCCTGATTGTCACTCACTTCAATATTGTTCTCAACCACAGCAATATTTTCCTCAGTCCCGTGATCTTCATTCACTTCACTGACTGACGTTTCCTCCTAAATTCGCTCATTTAGCAGTTTTAATTAAAAGGTTTGTCTTCACAGTTGAATAAATGTCCTTTCCTTTAATCACTGTATATTCCTCCCTTTTAATCACGTTGTTTTCCCGCTCCGATGTCCGTCTCCAGTCCTTTTCTGCCGTCCATGACGATGTTAACTCTCTTTCTTAGCTAGCTCAACTATGCACTTGCCTCTGCTAGCAATACACTGTGCTAACATTATCCTAGACTGGACCACAGAAAATAACAGTTTTAAACAGTTGTAAAACCCCACTTCTTCCAGACAGAATAGTTCCTGAAGATTCGGACTTACTCATCGCCAATCTGTTGTTATGTCTCGTGGGTTTCATAACCACGTCTGTACAACAATTCAATAATGATGAGACAGGAGACAGGAATCAGTTCAACCATTTATCTGGAACGTGATCATCTCAACAAATACAAACCCCCATGATGCTCTGCGGCACAATTCCAATACACAGTAAATACATAAGTAAATAGACACGAAATCAAACTCAGAGGATTTTAAATGTTCAGTTGTAGAAAGTAGGGCCATGGGATAGGGTCAGAAAGGTCAGTATGTTTGATAACTGGTTACAGAGGTGACATAACAAGCATAAGGTCCATTATAACACAGTGAAGTAGAGGTGGGAGCTAAAAGCAGACATGGACAGTGAGACGGTGTGAGGAGGTCAGGGGTGTGTGTGTGTCCAGTGTGTGTCCTGTGTGTGTGTGTGTGTGTGTGTGTGTGTGTGTGTGTGAGTGTGTGTGTATGTCCAGTGTGTGTGTGTGTGTGTCCAGTGTGTGTGCGTGTGTGTGTCCACTGTTTGTGTGTGTGTCCATTGTGTGTGTGTGTGTGTCCATTGTGTGTGTGTGTGTATCCAGTGTGTGTGCGCGTGTGTCCACTGTTTGTGTGTGTGTCTAGTGTGTTTGTGTTTGTGTGTGTGTGTGTATCCAGTGTGTGTTCAGTGTGTGTGTCCAGTGTTTGTGTGTGTGTGTGTGTGTGTGTTCAGCATGTGTGTGTTCAGTGTGTGTGTGTCCAGGGTGTGTGTGTCTAGTGTGTGTGTGTGTTCAGTGTGTTTGTGTGTGAGTCCAGTGTGTGTGTTCAGTGTGTGTGTGTGTGTGTTCAGTGTGTGTGTGTGTGTCTCGTGTGTGTTGTTGTGTCCCAAGTGTGTTTGTGTATGTGTGTGTGTGTGTCCAGTGTGTGTGTGTGTGTGTGTGTCCAGTGTGTGTGTATGTGTGTGTGTGTGTGTGTTTGTCCTGCGTGTGTCTGTCCAGCGTGTGTGTGTGTGTGTGTGTGTGTGTGTGTGTGTGTGTGTGTGTGTGTGTGTGTGTGTGTGTGTATGTGTGTCCATTGTGTGTGTGTCCAGTGTGTGTGTGTGTGTCCAGTGTGAGTGTGTCCAGTGTGTGTGTGTCCAGTGTGTGTGTTTGTGTGTGTGTGTGTGTTTGTGTGTGTCCAGTGTATGTGTGTGTGTGTGTGTGTGTGTGTGTGTGTGTGTGTGTGTGTGTGTGTGTGTGTTTGTGTCCAGTGTGTGTGTTTGTGTGTCCAGTATGTGTCCAGTGTGTATGTGTCCAGTGTGTGTGTTTGTCCAGTGTGTGTGTTAGTGTGTGTGTGTGTGTGTGTGTGTTTGTGTGTGTGTGTGTTTGTGTCCAGTGTGTGTGTTTGTGTGTGTGTGTGTGTTTGTGTCCAGTGTGTGTGTTTGTGTCCAGTGTGTGTGTTTGTGTGTCCAGTATGTGTCCAGTGTGTATGTGTCCAGTGTGTGTGTTTGTCCAGTGTGTGTGTTTAATGTGTTTGTGTGTGTGTGTGCCCAGTGTGTGTGTGTGTGTGTGTGTCAGTGTTACCATGGTTATTATTTACAGGGACACTGAGGAGTCAACATCAACCCTAAACCCTGGATAGAGGGGCTCAGTGAATGTGGTGTAGAATGTGTACAGGTGGGTCAGTGTGTCAGAGGAGACTCTGTAGAAGGACAGAGTGCCGGCTGGCCAGTCCAGATACACTCCTACTCTGTGGGAGCTGGAGGAGCGGACGTCTATGGTAGTGGACTTATTATTGTGACAGGCAGAGTAACTGTTGAGGAGGCAGATCAGACTCCAGGACTTGTCATTACATCCAATCACACAGTCACTACCCCCTCCTCTCCTGCTGATTCCTTTATATGCCACTCCTATAACAGCCCTGCTCCCACTCCTCTCTACCTCCCAGTAACAGCGCCCAGTCAGACCCTCTCTACACAGCACCTGTTCACAGTCCTCAAATCTCTCTGGGTGATCAGGATACGGCTGCTTCTCTCTCCTCCATGTCACCTTTCTGTTCTCCTCAGACAGAGAGAGGAATCTGTTTACTGTGTTTAGGTCCAGTGTGAGATCACAGACATCTGATGGATGAAACCAGACACAATATTAGAAATCATCATCATTCACATTAGAATGTTAACTCACTTTTCACTAATTCATTTAATGTAAATGTTTCTAGGTATCAAAAGGAGAGGTTAAGGTAACTTGAGACTTGTTGAATGATCATATGTTATACTGTATAGTAATATAAAACACACTTATTCCCATTAATTACACACACACACACACACACATCCTGAACACACACTCACTGGAAACACACACACACACACACACATTTCTAACGTAACACGAACACGCAACACACACAGACATTAATTACATACACACACACACACATCCTGAATACACATACACCCTGAACACACACACACACACACCTTCATGCATGCATGCATGAAAACACACACACACATTTCTAAAGTAACACAAACACGCCACACACACACACACACATTGTCAAAGCAACTCTTTGTAAACTTTGGTGTCCCTGATTTGTGCTTCTGTAGAACTACAGCTGATATTTAATATGACCAAGTAAGTAATGATGGTGGTCTCTGACTTTGACTTCACTTGAATTAAGACTTATTCTTAGTCATATTCTTCACAGCAGTCAACACTCACATTTTCTAAGTCCAGGTTTCATTGTGTTCTCTCCACCATGTTCCACACTGTAGCGGTAAGCAGAAGAACAGACAGTCATTGAGGGATACA
Source organism: Coregonus lavaretus (assembly GCF_964263955.1). Classification (NCBI taxonomy): domain Eukaryota; kingdom Metazoa; phylum Chordata; class Actinopteri; order Salmoniformes; family Salmonidae; genus Coregonus; species Coregonus lavaretus. Next base: position 73,571,402 of record NC_139989.1, read on the forward strand.
CCTGAACTCACACACACACACACACACACACACACACACACACACACACACACACACACACACACACACACACACACACACACACACACACACACACACCCCTACAGTCAGCATGTAACTTTGTGTGTGTCTAGTGTGTACAGTGTTTGTGTGTGTGTGTCCTTTGTGTGTATGTGTCCAGTGTGTGTGTACGGTGTGTGTGTGTGTGTCCAGTGTGTGTGAGTGTGTGTGTGTGTGTATTTGTGTGTGTGTTTCCTTTTTGTGTGTCTGGGACCAGTGTGTGTGTGTGTGTGTGTGTGTGTGTGTGTGTGTGTGTGTGTGTGTGTGTGTCCAGTTTCTGTTTGTATGTGTGTCAAGTATGTGTGTGTGTGTGTCCAGTGTGTGTGTGTGAGTCCAGTGTGTGTCCAGTGTGTTTGTGTGTGTGTCCAGTGTGTGTGTGTGTCCTGTGTGTGTGTGTAGGTGTGTGTGTGTTTGTCCAGTGAGAGTGTGTGTCCAGTGTGTGTGTGTGTGTGAGTGTGTGTGTCCATTGTGTGTGAGTGTGTGTGTGTGTGTCCAGTGTGTGTGTGTGTGTGGGTCCAGTGTGTGTGTGTGTGTGTGTGTGTGTCTGTGTGTGTGTGTGTGTGTGTGTGTGTGTGTGTGTATTTGTGTGTGTGTTTCCTTTTTGTGTGTCTGGGACCAGTGTGTGTGTGTGTGTGTGTGTGTGTGTGTGTCCAGTTTGTGTGTGTATGTGTGTCAAGTGTGTGTGTGTCCAGTGTGTGTGTGTGTGTGTCCAGTGTGTGTGTGTGAGTCCAGTGTGTGTCCAGTGTGTTAGTGTGTGTGTCCAGTGTGTGTGTGTGTCCTGTGTGTGTGTGTGTGTAGGTGTGTGTGTGTTTGTCCAGTGTGCGTGTGTGTCCAGTGTGTGTGTGTGTGTGTGTGTGTGTGTGTGCCCAGTGTGTGTTTGTGTCCAGTCTGTGTGTGTGTGTCTGTGTATCCATTGTGTGTGAGTGTGTGTGTGTGTGTGTCCATAGTGTGTGAGTGTGTGCGTGTGTGTCCAGTGTGTGTGTGTGGGTCCAGTGTGTGTGTGTGTGTGTGTGTGTGTCTGTGTGTGTGTGTGGGTCCAGTGTGTGAGTGTGTGTGTGTGTCCAGTGTGTGTGTGTGTGTGTGTGTGTGTGTGTGTGTGTGTGTGTGTGTGTGTGTCCACTGTCTGTGTGTGTGTGTATTTGTGTGTGTGTTTCCTTTTTGTGTGTCTGGGACCAGTGTGTGTGTGTGTGTATGTGTGTCAAGAGTGTGTGTGTCCAGTGTGTGTGTCTGTGTGTATCCTTTGTGTATGTGTCCAGTGTGTGTATGCGTGTCCAGTTTGTGTGTGTGTGTCCAGTGTGTGTGTGTGTGTGTGTGAGTCCAGTGTGTGTCCAGTGTGTGTGTGTGTGCGTGTGTGTCCAGTGTGTGTGTGCGTGTGTGTGTGTGCCCAGTGTGTGTGTGTGTCCAGTGTGTGTATATGTGTGTCCTTTGTGTGTGTGTGTGTGTGTCCACTTTGTGTGTGTCTAGTGTGTGTGTGTGTGTGTGTGTGTGTGTGTGTGTGTCTGTCCAGTGTGTGTCCAGTGTGTTTGTGTGTGTGTGTGTGTCCACTCTGTGTGTGTGTGTGTGTGTGTCCAGTGTGTGAGTGTGTGTGTGTCCAGTGTGTGTCCAGTGTGTTGTGTGTGTATCCAGTGTGTTTGTGTGTCCATTGTGTGTGTGTGTGTGTGTGTGTGTGTGTCCAGTTTGTGTGTTTGTCCAGTGTGGGTGTGTGTGTGTGAGTGTGTGTGTCCAGTGTGTGTGTGTGTGTGTGTGTGCACGTGTATCAGGACACACACTGGACACACACACACACTGGACCCACAAACACACACACACACTCACGCACTGGACACACACATACACACACACACACACACACACACACACACACACACACACACACACACACACACACACAAACACACACTAACACTAACACACACACACACACTGGACACACACACACACGCACTGGACACACACACACACACTGGACACACACACACGCACTGGACACACACATACACACACACACACACACACTGGACACACACACACACACACACACACACACACACACACACACACACTCACACTAACACTAACATACACACACACTGGACACACACACACACACACACACTGGACACACACAGACACACACACCGGGGACACACACAAACACACACACACACACTGGACACACACTGGACACACACACACACACTGGACACACACACACACTGGACACACACACACACACTGGACACACACACTGGACACACACACACACACTGGACACACACACACACTGGACACACACACACACACTGGACACACACGCACACTGGACCCACACACACACACACTGGACACACACACACACTCACACACACACACACAGTCTTTATATAACTTAGTCCAAGTGGTGGTCAGAATGTTTGTCTTAACTAGCCTGATAACTCCAACATGTCTGATATGAACATTGACATAAACCCTCTACATACTTGAGTTTCTCCAGTCTGCAGTGTGGATCCTCCAGTCCAGCAGAGAGCAGTCTGACTCCTGAGTCTCCTGGGTGATTGTAGCTCAGGTCCAGCTCTCTCAGGTGTGAGGGGTTTGAATTCAGAGCTGAGACCAGAGAAGCACAGCCTTCCTCTGTGACTAGACAGCCTGACAGCCTGCAAAGAGTCAAATCATATTAAAACCACACTGCTATTCTTTGGTGGTGAAAATAGTGGCAGTATATTTTTTTCACAGTTTAGAAATGAAAGCATTTATGTATCTATTCCCCCTATTTAAAAAAGTCATAATCCCCCTATTTGGAAAAAGTCATAAGTATTCTGACCATTTGACTTATAGTGTATTAAAGTTGTCAAAAGTTGAGTATTTGGTTGTAAACTCATTGGTTGCATTTGCAGTTTGTTTTGGTTGTGTTTTGGGTTATGTTTTGTCCAATAGTAACTGAATGGTGGATGATGACTGGATTAATCTTCTGTCTAAGTGAGTAGATAACAGGTTTCTAAACACTACTAAATTAATCCTGATGATGACATGATTAAGACAAATCATGAATGAATCATGAATTATAATGAGTGAGAAAGTTACAGAGGCTACAACAAAACATGCTAACCTCTCACCATTACCAAAAACAGAGGGGGTATGATCCTTGTTCCTCTGTAACTTTCTCATTCATCATCATTCACAATTCATTCATGATTATTCATAATCATGGTAGCATCCACATGAACGTAGAAGTGTTCAGAAACATCTTCTATTCTTACTGACAATACAAGTGAAGTGACTCCAAAATGACAGGACATTATTCACCATTCAGTTTCTATTGGGAAAAACATCATCCAAAACACAACCAAGACAAACTGCAAATGTATTCAACAAGTTTGTAGAATCACAGGCTTGATGTAATCACTGCAGGCAAAGAATATTCAAAGACCAAACACTAAAACACTAAACATTGGACTAAATTAATTTGTCCAAATAGTTATGACTTTTTCAAATGGTAGAACTAGAGAACTACATACATAGAGTGCTTTCATTTCTAAACAGTAAAACAGGTATGTATGAATACCCTCAAATAAAAAGTGACATTCTGTACTGTTGCCTAATATGAAACAATTTCAAATCCAAAATGCTGGAGCATAGCACCAAATGTAAAACTGTAAGCTTCACTGTCCAAACACATATGGTGTGGACTATGTGTGCCTGGTAAACACATGTGGATCTGGTGAACAGTTATCACTTGTTGACCAACTACAGGAATACTGACCTCAGAGTCTCCAGTTTACAGTGGGGATTCCCCAGTCCAGCAGAGAGCAGCTTCACTCCTGAATCCTTCAGGTCATTGTTACTCAGATCCAGCTCTCTCAGGTGTGAGGGGTTTGACTTCAGAGCTGAGACCAGAGAAGCACAGCCTTCCTCTGTGACTAGACAGCCTGACAGCCTGCAAAGAGTCAAATCATATTAAAACCACATTGCTATTCTTTGGTGGTCAAAATAGTGGCAGTATATTTTTTTCAACATATTCAGATATATCAGTGTCCTGAAACCTGCCATATCTATTCATAAATGAATGTTTCATTATTAGAAATGACAAATTATCAAAGTATTGCATGTAGATAGAAAAATGTATAAAACAAATATTTGAGTAGACTGACCAGAGCAGTTTAAAAAGCAGTATCAGTCAAAAGACAGACAGTGAGGTATCAGATTTAGATTGTATTGAGTATACAGTCCACACCATATCTAGTTTGACAGTGAAACTGACATTTTAAATGTGGCTCTATAATCCAGCATTTTGGATTTGAGATCAAATGTTTCATATGAGGTGACAGTATATAATGTCACCTTTTATTTGAGGGTATTTTAATACTTATCTGTTTCACCGTTTAGAAATGAAAGCACTTTATGTTACTAGTCCCCCCCATTTGACGAAGTCAAACGTATTCTGACCATTTCACTTATAGTGTATTAAAGTAGTCAAAAGTTTAGTATTTGGTTCCAAACTCGTTGGTTGCATTTGCAGTTTGTTTTGGGTTATGTTTTGCCCAATAGTAACTGAATGGTGGATGATGACTGGAGTAATTTTCTGTCTAAGTGAGTAGATAACAGGTTTCTGTAGCTGTGCCACTAGAGATCCTGGTTCGAATCCAGGCTCTGTCGTAGCCGGCCGCGACCGGGAGACCCATGGGGCGGCGCACAATTGGCCCAGCGTCGTCCAGGGTAGGGGAGGGAATGGCCGGCAGGGATGTAGTTTGGTTGGTAGAGCATGGCGTTTGCAACGCTAGGGTTGTGGGTTCGATTCCCACGGGGGGCCAGTATGAAAAAATTTAATAAAAAATAATGTATGCACTCACTAACTGGAAGTCGCTCTGGATAAGAGCGTCTGCTAAATGACTAAAATGTAAATGTTTCTAAACACTACTAAATGAATCCTAATGATGCCATGATTAAGAAAAATTATGAATGAATCATGAATAATAATGAGTGAGAAAGTTACAGAGGCTACAACAAAACATGCTAACCTCTCACCATTACCAATAACAGAGGGGGTATGATCCTTGTTCCTCTGTAACTTTCTCATTCATCATCATTCACGATTCATTCATGATTATTCATAATCATAGTAGAATCCACATGAATGTAGAAGTGTTCAGAAACATCTTCTATTCTTACTGACAATACAAGTGAAGTGACTCCAAAATGACAGGACATTATTCACCATTCAGTTTCTATTGGGAAAAACATCATCCAAAACACAACCAAGACAAACTGCAAATGCATTCAACAAGTTTGTAGAATCACAAGCTTGATGTAATCACTGCAGGCAAAGAATATTCAAAGACCAAACACTAAAACACTAAACATTGGACTAAATTAATTTGTCCAAATACTTATGACTTTTTCAAATGGGAGAACTACATACATTAAGTGCTTTAATTTCTAAACAGTAAAACAGGTACAGTCGTATGAAAAAGTTTGGGCACCCCTGACAATTTCCATGATTTCCATTTATAAATAATTGGGTGTTTGGATGAGCAATTTCATTTTGATCTATCAAATAACTGATGGACACAGTCATATTTCAGTAGTGAAATTAGGTTTATTGGATTAACAGAAAATATATATGAAATATGCATCAAAATGAAATTAGACAGGTGCATAAATTTGGGCACCCCAACAGAAAAATCACATCAATATTTAGTAGAGCCTCCTTTTGCTAAAATAACAGCCTCTAGACGCTTCCTATAGCCTCTAATGAGTGTCTGGATTCTGGATGAAGGTATTTTGGACCATTTCTCCTTACAAAACATCTCCACTTCAGTTAGGTTTGATGGTTGCCGAGCATGGACAGCCTGCTTCAAATCATCCCACAGATTCTCAATGATATTCAGGTCTGGGGACTGGGATGGCCATTCCAGAACATTGTACTTGTTCCTCTGCATAAATGCCCGGGTAGATTTTGAGCAGTGTTTTGGGTCGTTGTCTTGTTGGAATATTCAGCCCCGGCGTAACTTCGACTTTGTGTCTGATTCTTCAACATTATTCCCAAGAATCTGCTGATATTGAGTGGAATCCATGCGACCCTCAACTTTAACAATATTCCCAGTACCGGCACTGGCCATACAGCCCCACAGCATGATGAACCCCCACCAAATTTGACTGTGGGTAGCAAGTGTTTTTCTTGGAACGCTGTGTTCTTTTGCCGCCATGCATAACGCCCCTTGTTATGACCAAATAACTAAATATTTGTTTCATCAGTCCACAGCACCTTATTCCAAAATGAAGCTGGCTTGTCCAAATGTGCGTTTGCATACCTCAAGCGACTCTGTTTGTGGCGTGTGGCAGAAAAGGCTTCTTCCGCATCACTCTCCCGTACAGCTTCTCCTTGTGCAAAGTGCGCTGAATTGTTGAACGATGCACAGTGACACCATCTGCAGCAAGATGATGTTGTAGGTCTTTGGAAGTGGTCTGTGGGCTGTTTTTGACCGTTCTCACCATCCTTCGCCTTTGCCTCTCCGATATTTTACTTGGCCTGCCACTTCCGGCCTTAACAAGAACTGTGCCTGTGGTCTTCCATTTCTTCACAATGTTCCTCACAGTGGACACTCAGAGCTTACATCTCTGCGATAGCTTTTTGTATCCTTCCCCTAAACCATAATGTTGAACAATCTTTGTTTTCAGGTCATTTGAGAGTTGTTTTGAGGCCCCCATGTTGCCACTCTTCAGAGGAGAGTCAAAGAGAACAACAACTTGCAATTGGCCACCTTAAATACATTTTCTCATGATTGGATGCATGTGTCTATGAAGTTCAAGGCTTAATGAGTTCACCAAACCAATTGTGTGTTCCAATGAATCAGTGCTAAGTAGTTACAGGTATTCAAATCAACAGAATGACAAGGGTGCCCACATTTTTGCATAGCCTATTTTTCACATCTGATTTAATTTCATACAACTTAATATTGCTACACTAAAAATCTTTGTCTGGACAATACCCCAGTACTCAGCTTTTATTAGAAAATGAATGGCATGCCACTGTGATCATTTTCTGTGATGACAGAGTAAATTATTATGCAGCCTCAGAGGGGTGCCCAAACTTTTTCATACGACTGTATGTATGAATACCCTCAAATAAAAAGTGACATTATATACTGTCACCTAATATGAAACATTATATCTCAAATCCAAAATGCTGGAGCATAGCACCAAATGTAAAACTGTAAGCTTCATTGTCCAAACACATATGGTGTGGACTATGTGTGCCTGGTAAACACATGTGGATCTGGTGAACAGTTATCACTTGTTGACCAACTACAGGAATACTGACCTCAGAGTCTCCAGTTTACAGTGGGGATTCCCCAGTCCAGCAGAGAGCAGCTTCACTCCTGAATCCTTCAGGTCATTGTTACTCAGATCCAGCTCTCTCAGGTGTGAGGGGTTTGACTTCAGAGCTGAGACCAGAGAAGCACAGCCTTCCTCTGTGACTAGACAGCCTGACAGCCTGCAAAGAGTCAAATCATATTAAAACCACACTGCTATTTTTTGGTGGTGAAAATAGTGGCAATATATTTTTTCAACATATTCAGATATATCAGTGTCCTGAAACCTGACATATCTATTCATAAATTAATGTATCATTATTTGAAATTATCAAATTATTGCTTGTAGATAGAAAAATGTTTGTACAAATATTTGAGTAGACTGACCAGAGCAGTTTAAAAAGCAGTATCAGTCAAAAGACAGACAGTGAGGTATCAGATTTAGATTGACTTTATGTATCTAGTCCCCCATTTGAAGAAGTCAAAAGTATTCTGACCAATTCACTTATAGTGTATTAAAGTAGTCAAAAGTTTAGTATTTGGTCCCAAACTCGTTGGTTGCATTTGCAGTTTGTTTTGGTTGTGTTTTGGGTTATGTTTTGCCCGATAGTAACTGAATGGTGGATGATGACTGGAGTAATTTTCTGTCTAAGTGAGTAGATAACATGTTTCTAAACACTACTAAATTAATCCTGATGATGCCATGATTAAGAATAATCATGAATGAATCATGAATAATAATGAGTGAGAGAGTTACAGAGGCTACAACAAAACATGCTAACCTCTCACCATTACCAATAACAGAGGGGGTATGATCCTTGTTCCTCTGTAACTTTCTCATTCATCATCATTCACGATTCATTCATGATTATTCATAATCATGGTAGCATCCACATGAATGTAGAAGTGTTCAGAAACATCTTCTATTCTTACTGACAATACAAGTGAAGTGACTCCAAAATGACAGGACATTATTCACCATTCAGTTTCTATTGGGAAAAACATAATCCAAAACACAACCAAGACAAACTGCAAATGTATTCAACAAGTTTGTAGAATCACAAGCTTGATGTAATCACTGTGGGTAAGGAATATGGGACCACATACTACACTTTGGACTAAATTAATTTGTCCAAATACTTATGACTTTTTCAAATGGGAGAACTAGATACATAAAGTGCTTTCATTTCTAAACAGTACAACAGGTATGTATGAATACCCTCAAATAAAAAGTGACATTCTGTACTGTTGCCTAATATGAAACATTATATCTCAAATCCAAAATGATGGAGCATAGCACCAAATGTAAAACTGTAAGCTTCACTGTCCAAACACATATGTTGTGGACTATGTGTGCCTGGTAAACACATGTGGATCTGGTGAACAGTTATCACTTGTTGACCAACTACAGGAATACTGACCTCAGAGTCTCCAGTTTACAGTGGGGATTCCCCAGTCCAGCAGAGAGCAGCTTCACTCCTGAATCCTTCAGGTCATTGTTACTCAGATCCAGCGCTCTCAGGTTTGAGGGGTTTAAACTGAGAGCTGAGGCCAACACTTCACAGGATGTGTCTGTGAGTTTACAGCCAGTGAGTCTGTCAACAGAGTAAATACCATGAGGGACAGGTTGTATTAAAATGTTACATTTAGCTTTTCCTGCTTACACTGTTACCCCTGCACTAATAATGTGAACACTGTGTATAGATGTCTCAATGCTACAACTTTTCTGATCCGTTTTATATTACAGTTTGTTTAAGACTTTTCAGCTGATAGAAAGTTTAGTCAGCCAATGAAAATATTGTTGTTCTTACATACAGTCAAGTTTGGTCTGAGGGATAGTCACATGAGTACTTACAGATCCAGTCAGCCAATAAAAATGCTGCTGTAACTACAATGTATTTTGTTGTGGGATATTTCCATGAATACTTACAGAGCTTTCCTGCAGCCTCTCACAGCTGGGAGCAGTCTCCTACGACCCTCCTCTGATGTCTTGTATACCTTCGGGTCAAACACATCCAGAACCTCCTCTGATATCTGTAGCATGTAGGCCAGAGCTGAACACTGAGAATGTGTGAGGTTTTTGGATCTCTTCTCTGACCTCAAGTACGCTTGGATTTCCTCCTGTACTGAATGGTCTTTCATCTCTATCAGACAGTGGAAGAGATTGATGCACCTCTCAGGGGAGATGTTCTTCCTCTGCATCACCTTAAGGGATCGGATTGTTTTCTGGATGCTGTCTGGACTGCTTTCTGTCTGTGTCACCAGACCTCGTAGGAGTTTCTGATTGGACTCCAGTGACAAGCCATGAAGGAAGCGGACAAAGAGGTCCAGGTGTCCGTTCTTGCTCGCCAAGGCTTTATCCACGGTACTCTTCAGCAGCTCATGCGAGGTTAGCTCTTCAGATGCAGCTCTAGACTTTCTCTTGAGGAAGGGCTTCAGTGCATCCATGTTCTTGGTTGTGTAACAATGGTACATGTAGACAGCTGAGAGAAACTCCTGAATGCTCAGATGAACAAAGCAGTACACCACTCTCTGAAATAACACAGACTCTTCTTTAAAGATTTGTGTGCACACTCCTGAGTACACTGAGGCTTCTTTGACATCAATGCCACACTCTTTCAGGTCTTCTTCATAGAACATGAGATTACCCTTCTCCAGATTTTCAAACGCCAGCTTCCCCAGCTTCAGAAGAATTTCCTTATCTGACTCCATGAGCTCCTGTTGATCCATCTCATCTCTTCCATGATATTTCTGGTTCTTCAGGCTGGTCTGAATGAGCAGGAAATGTATTGCCATCTCAGTCAGAGTCGTGGGAATCTCTCTACTCTTGTCTGTACTCAACATGTGCTCAAGGACTATTGCAGAAATCCAACAGAGCACTGGCATGTGGCACATGATGTGGAGGCTCCTTGATGTCTTTATGTGTGAGATGATTCTGCTGGCCAGGTCCTCATCACTGAATCTCTTCCTGAAGTACTCCTCCTTCTGTGGGTCATTGAACCCTCGTACCTCTGTCACCTGGTCAACATACTTAGGGGGGATCTGATTGGTTGCTGCTGGTCGGGAGGTTATCCATAGGAGAGCAGAGGGAAGCAGATTCCCCTTGATGAGGTTTGTCAGCAGAACATCGACAGACGATGTCTGGGTGACATCAGACACCTTTTCATTGTGCTGGAAATCCAATGGAAGTCTGCTTTCATCCAAACCATCAAAGATGAACATAGCTTTACAGGCAGTGAGTTTCTTTGCATTGCCTATGTCTAGTTCTGTGTGGAAGCCATTTAAAAGTCTGAGAAGACTGTACTGGAGATCTTTAATCAAGTTCAGCTCCCGGAAAGGAAGCACAAATATGATATCCACATCTTGGTTCGCCTTCTCTTCAGCCCAGTCTAGGATTAACTTCTGCACAGAGACTGTTTTTCCGATGCCAGCGATGCCCTTCGTCAGCACAGTTCTGATGCTTCTCTCTTGGCCTGGTAAGGGTTTAAAGATGTCATTGCAGTGGATTGCTGTGTCATGTGAGGTTGGTGTCCTGGATGCTGTCTCTAGCTGCCACACCTCATGTTCATTGTTAACCCCTTCACTCTCTCCTTCTGTGATGTAGAGCTCTGTGTAAATCCTGTTGAGGGGAGTTTGGTTCCCTGCTTTTTCCATGCCTTCTATCACACATTCATACCTCCTTTTCAGACTGTCTTTATGGTTTACTATAGCTCTCTGCAGGTTGTCATTCACTACAAGGGAAGAGGAAAAATGATGTGTATCAGAAACATTCATTGACAGGATGAAAAGTGGGCCTTCCACAACTACAGTAACTTCTATTATCTCATAATATTGTAGTTAACTACTGTAAATCATATTAAGGTATTGACTTGGCCCACGTGTGCAAGTGGTCTTACTGTTTTCAGAGCCTCTTGTTTTATTGGGTTGACTCAGCTGCTGTAGTACAGGCCGTGTTCTGGATCTCTTTCTACACTGAGGACAGTCATAGTCTCCTGAAGGAGGAGGTTTCTCCCAGTATCTGGTGATGCACTGTCTGCAGAACCTGTGTCCACAGGTGATAGAGACTGGATCCCTCAGCACCTGCTGACACACTGCACACCTGGACAGATCCTCTGGCAGAGTAGACCTTCCACTATAGAGATAAAGGAGAGAGAGATTGTAGATGTTAATACTGATCCTCTAACCTAGTAGACCTTCCACTACAGAGATAAAGGAGAGAGAGATTGTAGATGTTAATACTGATCCTCTAACAGAGTAGACCATCCACTATAGATATAAAGGATAGAGAGATTGTAGATGTTAATACTGATCATTTAACAGAGTAGACCTTCCATAATAGATATAAAGGAGAGAGAGATTGTAGATGTTAATACTGATCCTTTAACAGAGTAGACCATCCACTACAGAGATAAAGGAGAGAGAGATTGTAGATGTTAATACTGATCCTCTAACAGAGTAGACCATCCACTACAGAGATAAAGGAGAGAGAGATTGTAGATGTTAATACTGATCCTTTAACAGAGTAGACCTTCCACTACAGAGATAAAGGAGAGAGAGAGAGATTGTAGATGTTAATACTGATCCTTTAACAGAGTGGACCTTCCACTACAGAGATAAAGGAGAGAGAGAGAGATTGTAGATGTTAATACTGATCCTCTAACAGAGTAGACCATCCACTATAGAGATAAAGGAGAGAGAGAGATTGTAGATGTTAATACTGATCCTTTAACAGAGTAGACCTTCCACTACAGAGATAAAGGAGAGAGAGAGATTGTAGATGTTAATACTGATCCTTTAACAGAGTAGACCTTCCACTACAGAGATAAAGGAGAGAGAGATTGTAAATGTTAATACTGATCCTTTAACAGAGTAGACCTTCCACTACAGAGATAAAGGAGAGAGAGATTGTAGATG